>NC_080678.1:16288697-16591727 GCF_030445035.2 Dasypus novemcinctus
TTGAATGTTAGTCCAATACTGGCAACTGATTGGAGCCCTGAGACATGTTCTTCCAGCCTGGGGGCTCTGCTCTGGTAGGAGGCTGTTGGGAAGGCAGTGTCATTGCAGATGAGAAAGGAGTTTTTCCCGCTGGAAGCTGACTGACTAGGGCAGCTCGGGCTTGGCCTGGGCCCTGTGACTGTGTTCCACGCTTAGTGTAACTGCAGCTTCGGTTTAATAGCATGCTCAACCTTGTCCTTCTATTGCTCAAGGCCTCGTCTTGGAAGACTTTGTGATTTGCTCATTTGGAAGCTCAGTTTAAATAATGCCCATCGGGCGGGACCAGAGAGGGAAATGTAGCTGAGGAAGAAGAGAAATTCCAGGAACGGCCCTGGTCCTTCCTGCTAGAGGACCTTTCTCTCCTGACCCTTCCAGGGAACCTTGTGTTCGGGCGTCTTGTCTTGTACGCTGTCGTATCGTGTTGTTTGTCTTCTGGACACCTTTTCTGAAGTGGTAACACAGCGGGGTTGAGTCTACTCAGCAGACTTAGGAAGAAAACAAAGTGGTAATGATTGGCCTCTAGAAAGGACATTTTGTGAATATTCTAGATTAAAAATAAGTATTTTCAATTATTCATTGTTTTAGAGAACCAGGTGAAGGGTGTAAATGCAGTTATGGACTCCAAAAAGGGCAATGCTCCATCCCTCGTTCTGTTGATTAATATTCAAATTACTTAAAATAGAGTCAAGCTTGTTTGGGGGTGGGGCAGGGAGGAAAGCAACTCTCACTTTCAGGTTCTTGTCACCTACTCTGGTTAATTAAGTAATTGTTGACATTAACAACATCTTTGTTTACACCATCCCAGTAGGAGCTAAAATAAAAGGGCTTTTCCAGCCCCAAACCCTTAATTACTTTCCCACTCTCCACAATGTGTGATTCTGAAAAGCAACAACCTGGGTTAAAAAATAACTTTGCCTTTTTTTTTTTTTTTTCAAACTTACGGGGGGGCGGGGGGGGGGGGGGGGGAAGAATTCTTTTGGCAACCTTTTGAGAGGTTATGCTGTTCTGGACCAGCAGGAGTTGGAACCAAGTGAAACAGCAGATGAGAAGAGAGGAGATGAGCCTGGGGTTTGCATGGAGACCTCAAGTCAGATTTTTCCATGATGGTTTAGTCCTTTGTTAGAAGTATTGGAAAGGCCATAATATCAACCATACGCATTTAATTGCAAGTTAAAAGAAAAGAAAAAAGGATATATCCGCATACCAAGAGTGAATGATTTAAAATAATCTTCTGTTTTGTATTATCTGCATCTTTGTTCCTCAATATGAGTGTTAATATTTAAGAGTTGACTGTAACTTGATAGTTAACTTAGGAACAAGGACTTATTCTTGGTCAATTAAACCAAATGCAGGCTTATGCAGTTAAATACACAATGAAGTACACATTCTTCATTAGTAGATAGAGTATTTCACAATTCATAGACAAAGAGCTGTGTTTAATATTACTTCTAAGAGCAAAAATCTGGCAAGCCCAGAGAGTTGGCATTTGTGTAATTTCTATACAGCCCCCTCTCATCCGAATCGGAATTTTGTCTGTTTATTTGAACCGGTTAAAACACTGAGCACCTACTATGCAAAAAATCCCCTACTAGATGGTAATGGAAGACTTGTTCCTTTCAAGTCTTTCCAACTCAGTTGAGGGTGAGAATTCAAACAACCAGAGCAATCCAATATGAGATGTTTCCAGTATCAGGCTTAGTGAATAATTACACGGTCATGAAATAACTGGGGTAGTGTTTAAACAGGACAAGTTTTGTTTAATGTTCACATTCTCAATAAAATGTCTCCAGTAGCCCTTCAGCTTGCAGACTGTTATTTGTTTGGGTGTTGACTTAGCAAGGGTAATTGTTGAAGCTACCAACCCCCTTTAATCAGAGTCTAGATTAATTTTATTTCCATATAAGCTGTCTGACTTCATTCTTTAAAGGAAAATGTAGGAAATAGATTTTGGGGTGCCAGATAAGAAATTCAGCTGGTATATTATTTTCTACTGCCATTATTTGTTTCTTTACTGGATGACCTTCCTTGGTAGTCAACTCAGAAATTATCTATTTTTTGAATGTTTTTCAGGCTGTCTCCAAAATTATCTGATCCAGTGGATTTTATGTGATTGTGCAAAAATTCAAATGTCTGGTTTTTTTTCTTCCTTCTTCTTCCCTTTAGCCTTAGGTTCTGTTTATCCTTTTGCTGTATCCCATGGGAGATTTAGAGATGACCATGCTTTTTTAGCTTTCCTGCCATTTTGAAATGCTTGAGGTTGCTTAACCATGCCACATCCTGGCAGCCACCTTCTCCTGGACTTGCCTTTTTAGTATAGTTTCTTTTAACGGATAGTCATGTGGCTTGCGGCTGCATGTAGCTGAATATATTATATAAGGGGCTGAAAGATTGGCCTTAGCTGAGAAGGTGGGTTTCTGAGCAATTGCACTTCAAACCATCTTGTCTGAGATGACTTGGTGGAAGAGGAACAAGCCTCTCAGCATTCGGAATTGGCTTGTTAGGGACTCCTGAATCTGAGATATGTGTGTATGTGTGTGTGTTAAAGTCATGTATAACTTGGGTTCCATTTTGGGGGAAATGTTTATCTTTGTGGGATCTGGCAGCCTTTAGGTCTTCACTGACGACCACTCTTCCTGCTTACCCAGGGAGACCTGGAGGGATGCCCCAGCCAGGGAACCCTACTGGCCTTCGTGCATTAGGGAATCTGAAGAGATAAGGAAGGGGACTGAATTCTTTAAAGTCTTTAAAGTCCTTTAAAGTCTGCACACATCACTGTGATGGACCTTCATGTCTTGGAGATGTCTGTTTCTTAAATGAACAAAGATCACTCTTTTTAAATGTTTCTCTTCCTTGCTGTGATCCATTGCGATCCCTTTGTAGGGCATGATGGAAAATCCAAATTCCTCTCTAACTAACGGATGGTAAATTCCAAAAGCCATTGCTGATTGGAGAACACATATGTAGAATTTCAGGTTAGGGTGATGTATTTTTTGAGTTGGTTAAAAAGCAGCTGTAAGAAAAATGCTTATAGATTCAGGAATGAGGTGAAGGGGCATAATTATTTATATGATTTATGTGGTATCTTTCCTTCAAAGAACTTAATTCTGAGCTCTAACATTAGTAAACCAAATAGTTATGATTATTTTCTAATATTACTATCTATGATCTCCTTTTACATATTTGTAGTGTTTTAAAAGTATCCATTGAAGAGGTAAACTCTGTGTGTGTGGGTGGTTGGGGGAGAGATTATAAAATGAATCTCAAAGCTTTGCAGTGGGCAAACTTAGGGTTTAAACTTTGAATGCCCCAAGCTTCACCTTGGATGTTGAAGGAGTGCGACCACCTTGGATGTTGAAGGAGTGCGACCACCTTGGATGTTGAAGGAGTGCGACCGCCTCGGATCCCCACCAAAGCATGCTTAGCTGACCTTAGTTGGTTACACAAATGAATATATAACCTAGATGTTATAAATGTTGCAAATTTAAAATCATGGAAATCTTGAAAAGATCAAGAACCTAAATTCTATATCTGACATTTTTTCCTATTAAAAAAAGTCATTTTGAGTACCATAGGATGTGCCTTTTGGAGACATAGACTCAGAAGGAGCATGGACTTTGGAGTTAGGCAAGATACCCTTGAAGCTCTCCAGTATCTACTGGTGCCGTGACCTTGGGAAAGTTAGTTAACCTCTTTGAGCCTCCCTTTCCTAATCTAAAATGGGACTGATAATGTCTTTCTGGGAGGGCGATTGCAAAGATTAAAAGCAAATGAGATGTAAAGCCCTATTGCAGTTCTTGGCATATGGTAGGTGCTCATTAAACACTAGTTTCCTCCTTACCCTATGCCACCTCCTTGTCAAAACAAAAACCTGATAGAGAATTTAAAAACCAGTTGATGGAACAATAGAATGTTTACCGTGCAATATACAATGATACATTTTCTGAGAAGAGGCATTAACATTAATTAAAATACAAAGTGAGCCTTGAGTTCTCTATTTGTGCTACACTTTTTTTATTATCTTGGGCTTTTGCAAGTCCCATGGACTTTAGAAATGTGATCATCTCACTACTAGCAGTCCAAATGGATTGGGGTTGACCTTTTTTCCCCATTGAAAGAAGTAGTTGCAAGCTATGCAGTAACAGCTGGACGCGTACTTCATGAGAAGCAATATATTTTGGCGGGTAAAGAGTTTTCGGTTTGGGGCTTCCCAAGGGTTGTCATTAGGTCTTGTGAAGAATGACGGGGAGGAGAAAAAAAGGGTCTGGGATGGGAGGGTGGGTGTAGCTAGCTCTACTCTCCTGGGCTGGGGACAGGAGCTCCCTAGCCTGGTAGGCCCTCACTGCAGCCTGCCTGTAGTGATTTCCCCGGGTGTTCCTCAGGTGCACAGGTAGCTGGGCTTCCAGCTTGCTGGGAAGGGAGGGAGCCCACGGAAGTGGTTAGGGGACCCACAGGCCTGAGGGGCCAGGGGCTGAGCAATCAGGTGTGGGTTAAACTTCCGTGGTGGTTATGTGATGACGTAATTGCAGGTGGGGGTGGAGGGAGGGGACGTGGGGGTGGAGGGAGGGGACGTGGGGGTGGAGGGAGGGGACGGAAGGAGGTGATTTCTCTTCCCATTTTCTGGGCGAGATAACTGAGATTCTTGGAGATGAAGTAATTCCTCCAAGACCCCACAGTGAGTGAGCTTGGATCAGACCTTTGAGTGAGTTTATTGGTGCGAGACAGGTTTCCCAGCTGCATCCTTCTCTTTCCAGAGCGGGAGGATATTTTTGTGGAATACTCTGGTGGGTCTCTCATTCTTTCTGAAATCAGTCATTTGACCATGAAAACTGGTAAGGGAACTGCCAATTTATTCTCTTCGTCCCCACCTGTCCACACCATTTGAAGCAAATCTCGGGCACTAGCCTCATTCCAGGACTTTACCACCTTGTGGTTCTTCTGGAATGGCCCCGGGTGCTGTGGAGCTTATTGCAAGAAGCCACCCCTGTCTCTGCCCAGGGACACTGGAGGGAGACTGCTCTCAGGCCCGGGCTGGATCCCAGGACGTCAGCTGAAAATAAGAAGAGCTGGCCTGGTATTCAAGGGTCTCTCCAGGCACAATTCCTTCTCCCATTTGCCACCTCAGCAGAGCAGGCACTCCCTAATTTTTCCTTTTCCTAAATGCCTTTGGCAGTTTGCCCTGGGTCTGACTGAACATTAGCTTTTTTGATCCTCACTTTGCTATTATGTCAAATTTTTCTTCTCAGCAGTTCTGATTTGTGATTGGGTGGGGACTCCAGGACCACCTGTGCAGACCCTTTTACCTGGTACTCGTGCAGCCTGTGGTCATTGAAATGACAGACTCCAAGGCCTGCCTGGTCCTTTGCCCTGTCCCTTCCCTGCAGAGAATAGGAGCAGGGAATAGGGAAGGGGAAAACATTCCAGGAAGGAGAAGACAGAAGTAGTGACACCTACTCTTTCTCCAGCCTTGGCCTGGAAGGGTGTTCTGAGGGGATTAACGAGGTAGGGGTGGGATGAAGCCTTCCCTCCCCCCTTTTTAAAGCAGTACCAGGGATCGAACCCAGGACCTTGTACATGGGAAACAGGTGCTCAACTAATGAACTACATCCCTTTTTTTTTTTTTTTTAAAGATTTGTTTCAGTTACTTATTTCTCCTCACCCCACCCCCACCCCCCTGCCCCGGTTGTTTTCCACTTGCTGTGTCTGTTCGTCTTCCTTGTTTCTTTTTAGGAGGCACTGGGAGCTGAAGCTGGGACCTCTGATATGGGAGGGAGGCACCCAATTGCTTGAGCCACCTCCACTCCTTGCTCTGCTGTGCCCCTCATTGCTTTTCCTCCCCACGTCTTGTCATACCAGCTCGCCGCGCCAGCCTGTCATGCCAGCTCGTTGTCTTCTCTAGGAGGCACTGGGAACCTCCACTCCCCGCTTTGTTGTGTCTCTCGTGATGTTCCCTCTTCTGGTGTCTCTTGTTGTGTCAGCTTGCCCCCCTGTCTGTCGCGTCGGCCTGCTATCTTCTTTAGGAGGCCCTGGGATCTGAACCAGCGACCTTCCAGTGGTGGGTGGGAGCCCAGTTGCCTGAGCCACATCCCCTTCCCCCAAATCCTAATTTTAAAGCAAGCGAAGTTCAGTTTGGTAGTTTAAAAAAATAATAAGTGGAGTTGATTGGCTCCAGCTAGCTTGGAAGTGAATCAGGGCTCATTCAGTCAGCTGAACAACGCCCTGGTCACTTGCACAGTGGATGCAAAAGCCCTCAGGGGTACAGGTATAAAAGTGAGGGTTCAGTATTGCAGGGAAGCTGTAGACCCTTAACTGGAAGAGAGATACCACAACTTTCCATCAACTGCAATTCTGGTGGCAATAAAATCTTTCAGAGCTTATCAGAGACAACCTCGTTTGGATAGACCCACCTTTCAGATTGAGGGGTAATTGCTGTGACTTCTTCGAGTTTGTTAATTTATTGCCCGGATAATTTTTTGAGACTCTGCTATAAAATAGCCAGATTCTGTGGGAATAGAATGATAAGCAAAAACCAGTTTCAAGTTCTGTTGAATGGGGGAAACAGGCATTTGTCAAATAATCACAAAAATGAGTGGGCTTTTTCTCATCCAAGGTAAAGAAACTATGAAGTAAAAAAGGATGGCATGTCTCAAAGGAATTTGGGCAACCTAGAGGAGGCCAGGGTGGCTGGAGGGCAGCGATGGACTGGGGGGGCAGGCTAGGGTCAGGCCAAGCCTCGGGGGGACGGCATGTGTGCCACGGATAGGTCTTCTGGGGAGTCAGTTTTGCAGCTCCCTTCTGGAGGAGGTGGGCATCCATTCTGATTCTTCAGTGCCACCTGCTCTGGCCCTAGTCAGGATAGGCCAGACTTGTCTGCTAGGCTAGCTGGTTACCGGGTGGGGCCCAGGTATGCGTCCCGGCCTCTCTGCTGTGGCTGGCAGGTTTCAGCTGTTGATGGAGTTGGAGCAGAAGCCGCTGAGTGGACAGGCGGAGTCCACTGCTCAGAGGCTACCCCACCTCTGTTCCTAAGCCGTGTCTGCCCATAAAGGGATGGCAAGTTCTGAGGCTGGTGAAGGGCATCCCCGCAGCTCCCAGTCCGCACTTGAGCCAGGCATTTCAGTCCGCTCCTTAACCATCTCTTTTCTGGAACTGCCTCCAACTCGCAGTTTCTTGCCAGGCCATCCTGTAAGCCAGGAGATGGCCAGAGGGACAGGCATTCTGTTCAGCTCCCTGGCCCGCCTGGGGACCCGGAGATTCAGTAAGACCTCCTCCTTCTCCCTCGAGGGTACACAGTCCTGTCTTCAAAAGGGACATGTAGGCACTTTCTGCAGGAAGCATAGGTGGTCCCGGCTCAGCCATCCAGGGTTCACACGCTTCCGAGGGCTTGGAAAGGAACTCAGCAGAGAGGTAGGGACTCCTCCAAGTTTGTTTGTTTTCGTTTTACCTCCATGCAAATATGCGGCTTAGAGCAGGCGAGAAAGGTTAACCGTGGTGGCTCCGGATCTTAATTTGGAATTTCCTGCATGCATGTGGGTTTCAGTCCTCAGGCACAGGATGCCTGCCGGAGGGTGGATTTTTCTTTTCTCTGCACAGCGCGGGAGGAAAGCGATCTCCCCGGCTCAGGCCTGCCTCCCTGGTGTCCTGCCGTGCCAAACCAGCTGGGCATGTGTCCTCCCCTCTTGAGGCTCCGTGCCGCCTCTCAGAGGTCATTCAGATCCAGCTGCTTGCTAAAGACTCCTCGGGGTAAGGATCTGCCTTTGGTCCGCACATGGATTTCAGATCTCAGTGCTGGCCGGCCCGGCCAGATCAAACCCATTCAAATGAGGCCAGCCATCTGTTTCCCAGTGTCCAGCTGCTGGCTCTTCACTTGCAAATGGCTGGGATGCTGCTGGCGAGACCAGCCGGGGCGGGGGACATGCATCTGCAGCCCCTGAACGCGTGTTGGGAGCGAGGTCCTGCTGAGAGAAGAAAGGCCCAGTCCTTTAAATAAACTTGCTGAACAATATTCCCAAAAGGTCCGGAGTTGAGAAAGCTGGAGGCAGCCCTGGCCTCCTGGAATAACTCTTAACCTTTGTTTTTTTTCTTTCATAGCTGGGGCCCCTTGAAAGTCTGCATTTAGTCAGAAGGTAGTTATGGGGGAAGGGCCTTGTTCGACAGGCTTGGGGAAAATGTTAGGTAGAATTTGGGTATCCGTCTGACCTTTAGGGGACTTAGTGGGCAAATGTATCCACTTGAGCGTGTGCCATTTGTTGAATATTTATCAGTATCAGGGAGGCACATTCGTTGCTGCAGCAGCTTCCAGGAGCCACAGGTTACACGCAGGTGTGGAGAGGTCCCTGAGAACATGGATCTCCTGCAGTAGTACCCTGCTGGCTTGGGGGCATGTTTCTTGGAATGCAGCCCCACGTGCTGTCGCCCTGTGTTCATGCTCTGAGTTATGTGAGGGCAGCTCTGTCTTGGGCCCTTGCCCTGCTGGGTTTGGTGTTTGCAGGGTTATTCTCGGTGCTGTGGGGTTATGGTAAGTCATTGAACCGGGGAGCCCTGCTCTAGGGAGGTCTGGGGTGTTATCATGCCCCACAGATAAGTATCAGGAACTGTCGAATTTGTTGGCTTGGTGATGGTATTTCAATAAGCCACAGGCCTCTTCCCGTACCAAATTAATCAAAAAGGGTGTTGTCCTTGGGTGTTGAGAGAGGTGCATCTCGCAAGATCCTTGAATATTTAGATCCATTTGGGAACATTCCAGAGGCCCCCATGTAGTCACTTTCATATATATGGTATGACAGATTGATTCATTTGAAAGAAAACCCCATTCTGAGGGCAGGGAAAAGCAAATTGACGTTCTTGTGAGGCTGGAAAAAACTATCCAAAAATCAGTTAGTAGCAGACAGCTACAACCCACAAACTGGAACCCAGGCCCGGCCTGACCAGAGCTGAGGCGGCCCCTGACCAGATGCGACTGCTCCCTGCACTCAGGCGCCTTCCCCTCTTGTCCCTGGTGACCTTGGCCGGCAGCAGGAACCCGTGGTTCCCTGCTTTGGAGACCGGTCTCGAAGGCTCAGGGAGGTGGAGGGGCTGCCCACGTTAACACAGGCCGGGCCTGGCAGAAGCAGGCCCCATGCTCCTGTCCTTGGGCACCCCGAGAACTTCTCACAGTGGTCCTTGGTCTGGCTGCACCAGCATCCCCTGGGAACCTGTGGTAAATACAGCCTGGCAGACCCCACCCCACACCCACGGACCCCGAGTCTTCAGAAGCGGGACCCCAGAACTGTGTTTTAAAAAGCTCTCTAGGTGGTCTTTGTGCACCCCGAGTCTGAGAAGCACTGCCTCCACCCTCCAAGGAGCTCTGGAATGTACTGGCAGGTTAAGGGAAGCAGATGCATGGAAGTGCATTTTACTGAGAAAAAACCAGCTGGGATGGACGGAGGGTTGTAGTGTCTTAGCGATGTGATCAGGGCATTTTGTCTTCTTGGAATCAGGACTTTTCAAAGAGGAGGTGATATTCGAGGTGGGCTGTGAAGGCTGAATAGGAGCTCCCCAGCAGAGCAGGGACCAGGAAATGGTAGGCAGAGGGAACAGTGTATGGGTGCACAGGCCAGCCTAGAGTGTGGAGGAGAAGGGTGGAGAAGGTGCTGGCGCCCTGAGCAACCAAGGAGCAGCCAAGGCTTTAGTGTGGCCCTGGCTTTAAGTGCCTTTTTTTTTTTTTTTAAAGCATGGGTCAGGTCTGCATTTCAGAAGATCACTTTGGTGTCCCAGGGGTGGGTACGTGGAGTGGAGCATGGGCAATGGGTGATGGCTTAGGGGGCTGGCAGAGTTTTTTTATTTTTTGTTTTTAATTTTATTTATTTCTCTCCCCTCCGCCCCCCTCCCCTGTTGTCTGTTCTCTGTGTCTATTTTGCTGCGTCTTCTTCTTTGTCCGCTTCTGTTGTTGTCAGCGGCACAGGAATCTGTGTCTCTCTTTGTTGCGTCATCTTGCATGTCAGCTCTCCGTGTGTGCAGCGCCATTCCTGGGCAGGCTGCACTTTCTTTCGCGCTGGGTGGTTCTCCTTCCGGGGTGCACTCCTTGCACGTGGGGCTCCCCTACGTGGGGGACACCCCTGTGTGGCAGGACACTCCTTGCGTGCATCAGCACTGTGCATGGGCCAGCTCCACACGGGTCAAGTTGGCCTGGGGTTTGAACCGCGGACCTCTCATGTGGTAGGCGGATGCCCTAACCACTGGGCCAAGTCTGCTTCCCTGGCAGAGTTCCTTTGGAGAGATGCAGGAGGCCTGGAGTGGCCTCGTGGGAGTCAGATGTTGTCCGTTCTTTCTTTTCAGAGCTGATTCAGAGGTAGAACTAGTAGGGAGAGGGATAAGAGGCGGGAGGGAGAAGAGGGGCTTGGGGTACAGACTTGGTGCTCAGATGGCTGCTTTGCGGGGACGCCATTCTGCAGGAGCCCAGTGGAAGAGAGGCAGGTTGAAGGCCACATGCTTATTTTGGATAGGATCTCAGCAGATATCTGGGTAAAGTGCTTGGGCAGGTGGAACTATGAACCTGCAAGCAGAGACATGAGTGCTGTTATTGACATGGGGGGCTGGGAGAAGCCACAGGGATGGAGGAGAGCAGAAGCAAGGGGAAGAGCCAGCAGGGGCGGGGTGGAATGCTGAGGAGGGTTACAGCGGGGATGGAAGGAGGAGGAGGAGGAGACTTCTAGAATGGCAGGAAGCTCCCCAGACAGGTTGCTTTCTTAGGAAGCGTCTTCTCTAAGAGGGGAAGCTCAGCTAGCACACACATGCACAAGCACACACACCCCAGCAGAAAACAGCACACCCCAGCAGAAAACACTTTAGGTCAGTAAGCACTACACTGCTTGTTAGGGGTTCTAGAAATGTAATGGGAGGTGCCCCCCTCTTCTCTCATACCCCCAGCCTTTTGCATGGAAAAGGCCTGGCTTAAGTGGCTTTTCTCTCTCCATGGGTTCGTCTGGAAGGTCTTTCTCAGGGCCGATGTGTTTGAGTTCTTACTCTAGTCCAGGCGTTGTGCTAGGTGCCTTCTGTGCACTCTCGTTTATTCCTGCTCCCGGTTGGCTGGTGAAGAGGTGGAGACGAGCACGACCATCCTCTAACGCTGGTGAAGGCGTGGGGTGTGGCTGGAAGAACTGAAGGGACATCTGATGGGGAAGAGGGTCGACCACTTTCTAAAATGAAGACCACTCCTTGGGCCCTAGTGCTGACGTCAGGGCCTGAGGAATAAAATCTTTTGGGAGGAGAGGATGAGGCTTTCAAAACCGGAAATGGCGCCCGTTCACGTTACGGGGCGGCACCTCTGCGAGGCGACTCCTGACCTTAAAGATGGTGCTGACACACACCAGGCAAGTCCGCCGCATTCCGCCACCTTTTAAGGGAGCCCCCGGGTGCCCTCACGGATGAGGGTGAAGCCTAGTTCCTTCCCTCTGAGGAAAAGGGGTTTCCCAGTGGTCCTGGGGCAGCAGGGCCAGTTTTCTCATGACCTGATTTTCCCTAAAACGCTGTGCCTTAAGAAGCTCGGAAGTTTGGGCCTGCGGATTTGAAGAAGCACCGCTTGCTCTGCCGTGGCTGGGAAGAGGGTTTCCCGAAGGCAAGGGCCTGGGGCCTCCAGATGTGAGGTACAGATTGACGTGGGCCAGACAGACGCCTCATTGTGCGGCGCGCCAGGACCTATGGGCACTTGGATGGGACTCGTCGTGCAAGTTTCTGCTTCCTGGGCACCATATAATCTAATGGCCTGTCTCTTTGGGAAATGCTTTTTGAACAAAGGGCTCAATTTTGAGGTTCTCGCTCAAGCAGAACTGCCAGTATCTAGGGATTTTATACAACGAGTACCAGTTCAATCCCCACATCCTGGCAGCCCAGTGGAAACTTTGCTCTGGCGGCTCTTAGGATTTGATGTAAATACTGTGGCCAGAGGGAAAACCTACCCTTTTGTGCCTCTCCCTTTTGGAGAACACCAGTATCAATCGCCTGGAGAATTAGGATCATAGGGGTGAGGGGGTGCTAATAAAATGGGGAGAGAAGATTTCCATTTTTGGTCCAAATATTGGGAGGGATAATGATGGTTGGCTGTTAAGCAAGTCCATTCTTAGCCACTTTGTGCTCTCTTCATTTTTATTTTCTCATGGGGAACAACATAATTTCTTTTTAAACGCAGAAAGCTGTTCACCCTGTTTCTCAAAGACAGACCTAAATTATAGGAGGGGCGTGCCTAAATATATAATTTTTAATGGTTACCATATTGGAAACATCAGCCATCGTCCCACCAGATCACAAGGAATGTGAGCCAGCCTTGGAGTTTCTGAAACAGTTCAGCTACTGTGGCAGAGGTAGCTATAAGTGGCTGTTCTCAGCCCCTGGGATACCGACGAGTCCTAGTTGTACACAAGACACTCAGACAACTGGTTGGAAAGAGAAAACTGCAGCCTTTGAGCCTGCCGACTTATTTATCTTTCCTTGCTTTGACTTCCTTTGTGCCCCATTTTTATGTGGCCGTTTTTCTTGGGGTAGAGAACTTTCATCTTTATACTGTGCAGAGTATTTGGCCCTCTTCCCCCCACTCCTTTAAAGAACAAGTAGTACCTATGCCTTATATGGGCCCGTGGGATTGTCAGAAGTTTTGTCTTCCTACAAGCCTGTTCTTGTGAAGGGAAAGCTTTATGGGGCTTGGAGGGTGCTGAGCTGAAACAGCAGGCTCGCCCGTCACTGTCCTTACTGTGAACAGAGCCTCTCGTGGTGAGGCGGGGGCGGGGGGCCATCATCTCCTTCATTATGGGGACCCTGACACCTTTCTATCTTCTGATGCCTGCTAGACTGAGCCTGTGCCACTGACATTTGGAGGCTCCCGCCTTCCAAAGCCCCCCTGTGCTGTGGGAAGCGCCGGGGGTCACTACAAGGCAGTGCTGTTGGCTGCCAGGTGTCCGGGACGTCCGCGGTTTGAGCTTGTAAAAAATACTTGGGGAGGGCTGAGTGTACACGAAGG
The DNA here is from genome assembly GCF_030445035.2 of Dasypus novemcinctus. Taxonomy (NCBI): domain Eukaryota; kingdom Metazoa; phylum Chordata; class Mammalia; order Cingulata; family Dasypodidae; genus Dasypus; species Dasypus novemcinctus. The sequence continues at coordinate 16,301,722 of NC_080678.1, forward strand.
CTCTGCGTTCTTTTCCGATGGACGGGAAATTGGGAATCGGCCAGTTCAAACTTCTTGCCGGGACGATGGCGTGGCCACTGCAGGGCCATTGTAGAGACCAGGAGGGCGGGCAGAACAGAATGGAAGGGGCAGGGTCGGCCAGCACTTGGCTGCCATGGCTTTCACAGGCTGTGACATTGCGGTGACATTTGGAGCTCAATGCCGTGTGTTTCTTCCGTCAAGGCGTTTGGCAGACCCGCATCAGTGATATTTAGTCTCCTTGTGCAAGGTGCCTGCGTGTCTGCATGGGCACCAGGCAGTCACGGCCGTTTGACGGCGCTGGCCCCAAACGCTCAAGTTCCAGTTCCCGTGGGAGCCCAGAACTGGACTGGACTGTTGAGGGTCATCCTTGCAGTCACCCCAACAATGAACGTGCCCACCTGCCTATCTGTGCGGGACCTGCCTCTCCGCCCCCTCCCTTCTCCCCCGGTCTCCTTCCCCTTATTTCCTCCTCCTTTCTCCCCCCCTTCCCATCTCCCTCTCCCACTCTCTCCCCCCCCCCCCTTTTCTCCTCCTTCTTCTTTCCTCTTCCCCCTCCTCTTTTTCATCCTTCCTCTTTCCTCCCTCTCCTCTTTTTCTTTCTCCTCTCCCTCTCTTCCAGAAGAATCCGATTAGGGATTTCTCTCTCTGTCTTCCTTCCTTTCCCGTGTTGAGGGATTTGACACGTTCTGAGAGGGGGGAGCCCAATAAGGATGCCTCTGGGGGTGACCCCACTGTATTCTTGACACCGCAGTCCTATGTCTGAGCTTTGATAATCTAGACATTTGAAAAGACTCCGTCTTGGGGAAACCCCAGAAAAGACTTAGTTTGTGAAACGTAACATAGTTGGTTGTCTCATCGGCATAAACTGCCTTTTTCTTCTTTAACAGTTTAAAAATCTCTCGTCCATTCTGCGTGAAACGATTGGACGGGACAAGACTTGGGTTTCCCATCTGTTCTCTGTTTGCATTTGGGCGCCATTTCAAAAACCACACGGGAAAAGTTTATAGGCAAACATTATAAAAAGTGACAGTCTGAAGTGCTGCTATCGCTGGTTTGGCAGCACCGAGTGTTACCTGAAACAGCTTACTGTTTCCAAACTCTCTTCAGCCTGTGCAACTGTCTCAAGATGATCTTCCCCGTGACCTTGGTGAAGAATTCAGCTGGACATGACAATGAAATGAGGTCTTTTTCTGACTTTTAAAGGGCTTCCCCTCCTCAGGCTCTGCCCCCATGCGGGGAAACCCCCCATTTATTTGCTGAGTGGCAGATGCCTCCTGCCCAGTGGTGTCCCACTGAGAGGTCGTGACCTTCACCCAACGGGGCTGAGAGTCTTGCTGGGTCAGGTGCCCCTCCCTCAGTTTCCTTCTCTCCCTCCACTCTAAATGCCTCTCAGCTCCAAGGAATGAAAGCAGGAGGAATTTCTTAGGGCAAGAATTATACCCAAAGAGTTGCTTTGTTATTCATATCATTTGTTTTGGGACTAGCTGTAGAAGTGCCCATCTCTTACCTTTTTTTTTTTTTTTTTTACAATCAGAGTCGTCAGTTTATTGAAAAGAAACTATGTGATAACATGCTGCTGGCACTTTTCATGTGTCTGAGACTTCTGGGGGAAGATTCAAATTGATGCTACTAGAGCTTTCGGCAGGGGTGTGTGGTCCCAGCAGGTTGAAACAAGTATGTCCAGCCCTCCCAGAAAGTAAACGCATTCCCTGGTTTGTTTAGCAATTTTAGGTAACAGTGACAAAGAATGTTCAACACCAGTGTGGCTGTTCCAGCTTGCTGGCGTTTTAAACATTTTAACGTATATGACGAAAAATATGTAGAAACATGTTTGTTGTCTGGGGAAGCCGCCTGAAAGAGGAGTTGGTGTGTAGCAAGGCGGCTTCTGGAAACCTCCCTCTTTTGTGTTTTGGCAAGAACAGACGAGGAAATGTTGGGCTGTGCGTGCCACACGGGCTCTTCACCGCCCCCTGCCCCTGGAAAGGTTAACAGTATGCCACAGCCCCAGAAATAACAGCTCCAGGAAATGTTAATATTACTATAAAAGGTATTGTTTAGATTTCCCAGGGAACGCTTTGCCCTGTGTCAACTGTCATGTTTCACGGAGCACGCGGCGCAGGGTGGTGGGGTCAGAGGGAGGAGGCGGCCGGTGCGGGTGGAAGGTGGTCAGTTAGGAAGGTGTGTTTGGGGATGGCGGACGCGGCCCCGATGATGTCACAGGGGACTGGGAAATCGTCTCTGCTCCCAGCAGAATAACAGGAGGTAAATAGAACCCGGGGTGGGGACGCGGAGGCCCTGGAGAGCGGGCGGTGGGCAATGTGGAGAAAGCAAGGCAGAAGCAAGCGAACGGCCCCGAGGGGAGGGCAGGACAGCGTTGCCCCCTCTCAGCCGGGTGTTAGGGGCCCCAGCTAAGCGCGCCCGTGCTTGGCACCCTAGCCTGAGAGGTCTCTGAGGTGCGCCAAGGGCAGGAATCCCCCCCCGGCCCACCGCTGTGGCTGCGTGGCAGGGGAGGCGAGTGGTTTGGCCTCTGCTTCCTTCCTTCTCTTACTGGTATTTTTCTCCCCTACCTCTTTCTTCCTTTCTTTCCTTTCTGTTGGCCTTATTTGCCCATTCTCTCTTCTCCCTACCATAGGCTGGAAGTCTTTTTGGGGGTACCCAGGGGTACTGGCGGGACTCTTCTGGGTTCTTAAGAAGCTGCTGAGCCCAAGTCGGGCCTTTAGTGACATGATGGCTTTGGGGAGGGGAGGAGAGAGCGCGTGCTTTTTGATTTGACCAAGGCAGCAGCGACTGGTTTAAGACTTTGAGGTTGGGGTGGCTGAATTTTATGAATGAATGTCATTATCTTATGGATGCATTTTGGGGGGTTACTTTACTATCCTTGCAGCTTTTTATCTAATTGGAAAACTAGAGGTCAGCTTTGACCTGGTTTTACTGCAAATAAAAACCCTTTTTAGTAGATAGTCATCTCAGTTGTCTTCTGAGATGGGAACCCATCAGTAACATTTTGGTATTTTAGAGATACCAATCCGAATGTTATCTGATTATCCTCTGAATACTGGGGACTCAAGTTCATGGGTGAGCAGCTTCAGCCTTGTAGGGTCACAGCGACAGTGGTCGTCATCTACCCAGCATGCCCTAGTTGAAAGAGCAGGTTAGCGTTTATTGGCTCATTCGATCCTCACAAATAATACCTGTTATTTGGATATTCTTGCTTTTCAAAAATTGAGGTGGGAAGGTGATGCAGGAAGGAGTGGAGCTGGGACCCGGGGCTTTGTCCTCTCCTTCCCCAGGGCAGCATTTTTCCGGATCAGCTGTGCAGCCAGCCCTGAAGAGGCATCGAGACCCTCACTGTCCCCAGCTCCTCCCTAAACCTGAAGGTGAAAGTGTCTTTTTGGTGATTGTGGGGCTAGCATCTCCCTCTCAGTTCAGCAAGACTTTGTGATTTGGCTCTTTCAGGTGAAGGAAAGGATTCTCAGTGAAAGTGTTCTCCTCTAAAAAAGGAGAAGTCTTAACTCTACCTTTGGCAAGAAAGAGAGTTTTTCTGCATCACAAATTGCATGCTTACTGTTATTATTATTTTTGAACAGTCTTAGAGCATTCCGCCACCGCCCTTAAGTAGGGACATGGCTTCTCCTTACCTGAGGGGCAGGAGAGGAGCAGCTGGGCTGCGTGGGGAGGGAAGCTTTGCTGGTTATGCTCAGCTGCTTCCCCCTCAGTCCTGTCTTGATGACCAGTTCTTGCTCATAGGAAAGCAGCTTCGGTAACATTCTTGGGGACTGGCTGATGGCATAAGTGGCCATATAAATAATCTAAATAATACTTATAAATAATATAAACCAATCAATAAATATTGGTTGTTTAAAGACCCAGCCCAATCTAAGGTAAATTCATTCTCACAAGGTGGGTGCTGGTCAGTAAGTAGTTGTTGGAGGAATGGGAGCCCAGGACCTCTGAACCTTGGTTTCACCAATCGGGGGCCCCATCTGTTCTGATCACATATGAATCTGTGACTCTGGGACCCTGGACATGGGAGGTGGTCAGAAATTTTGGGCCCAAACAAAATTCCTTTTCCTTCTCCCTCTTCCTTCTCTTCTCGGCCATATTTACCTTTTCTGCTCAGGATCCAAACTATTAGTAATTCCATTCAGCTACATTTTGGCTTAAGCAGGCTTTGGAGGCCTGGCCGGAGAATCTTCCAACCAAGGTCCCAGCAGTTTCTTCCAGGCACCCCTTTGCGCTTTGCCCCTCAACTCAAATGCTATTCTCCAGGGAGGATTTTCCTGATTTTCCCAGAGAAAAGGGGTGGGCAGACTTTCTGTAAAGGGCCAGATTTTTAGTATTTTTGGGTTTTGCAAGCCATACAGTCTCTGCCATTGTCGCACAAAAGCAGCCATAGACAATCAGTAAAGGAAAGTGCTTGGCCGCGTGCCAATACAGCTTTGTTTACAAAGACCAGGTAGGGGCTGGGTGCCCCTGACTCACTCGTCTGCCAGCCCCACTGTCAGAGCACAGGTGTAGGGACTTCGTCTCGTCACCTTTTGCTTCCTCACCTTTTGCTTCCTGCTGCGTCCAGAGCAAAGCTCAGACCTTAGTAGGTGTTCAGTAAACAGTTGATGAGTGAGAAACGCAAACTGCAAGCAAAACCTGCTGTCAGCAGGGCTTCCAGCCCTGGTTTTGGGGGCATGTTCATCTTGGCTAGGAGTGGCTTTGATTTTCGTCCTTTGGCCATGGTTTTCTCTGTATGCTCTTGACCCGAGCCCCCAGCTAGGTGGGAGGCATTTCCACGCCGGGGCCCCCCGGGACCTTTGTGGGGTGTCTCCTTTGGAAAGCCCTGGCCCTCCTCCAGGCCATTCTGTGAACGTCAACTGCTCAAGCTGGGGACGGGGCGATCTGACCAGCTCACCCCGCTGTTCCTGGAACAATAGGACCCACTTGCGAAGAGACTTCATTTCAGTCCCTCGCGGGCACTGTCCTTTTGAGAGGGGTTTGGACAAAACAGCCGCCTTGTGATGCCCTCTCAGAGCTGGGCAGCTTTGTGTTTTCAGGCTTGGGCCTCTCGGTACCATTCCCAGTTCTCACTGGAAGAGGTGAAAGCCCATTTCTTGGAATCTCGCGTTCTGATAGGTTGCCGTGGGCCTGAGCCTCGGGGCTCCATCTTGCCCTGGCGTGAGGGATGCTGTGAGCATGTGTGATGTGCATATGCCAGGGGCAGCCCTGGGGTGGGGGAACACAGAGAGCCAGGAGACTCTCAGGCTACTTGCTGTCTGCTCCAATGGGGCACATCCCGGGATGCTGTGGATGTGGGCAGATGTGTGGGTGGAGGGAGAGAGGCCACTTCCCTTCTGGCCAGGATGTGACTGATCGTCAAGAAGGTGCTGCAGTTTGGGAGCAAATGTAGCTCAGTGGTTGAGTGCCTGCCTCCCACATATGAGGTCCTGGGTTCAATCTCTGGCACTTCCTGAAAAAAAAAAGGTGCTGTTTGATTTGAGCCTTGAAGGCTGAATTGGATTTACTAGGAGAAGGGTGAAAGGGGTACCCCAAAGAAGACAGAGGTGCAGGAGAGTGAGAAACACAGGAAGTGTGTGGTGGGGGTTTGACATGGGCGATGGGATCCACTTTATGAGATGGCGCGTAGGGCACCCCCTGCTCAGCAGCTTCTCTGTGGTGTCCCTTCAAGCCTAGTGTAGATCCACACTTGACTGTTGGTGGTCTTCCCTCTCTTTGCTTTTGGTGCTAAATCCTTTGGGCTTTTATCATTCAGCACATTCCACCAGGTTGCCCGGCCCAGAATTAAGTCTCCAGACCAGCAAAACGCAGACCTGCGCTGGAGAGGTTGGGTGGCAGATGGTTCTGTAGAAGCATCTGTTGATTTCCTTGAGTTTGAGATATTTCCTTCTAAGAAGCTTGGCCTTGTGACAACAGGCAAGGTCTGGCGCAACTAAGTAGATCCTTAAGTATGTGTGTGTATTTGCTTGCATGTGTGCATTTGACGCACAATCATGTTGAATCAAACAGTTTGTAAAATGCAACACTCCTTTCAAAGGCAAAAAAGCTACCATAATAGACTTTCCAGGTGTTACAGTGTAGGCAGGCTTTGGATCAGCTGTCGACTTAAAAGTTTTCTTGGGGAATATCCTTCCAAGCTGGGTTTTGGGTTTGTTTTTAAAGCTACGCAGTATGTTGAAACAGAGGCGGGGCAGCTTTCGCTGGGTGCTTCCTCCGGTGGATGTTTTAGATTCTCAGTCTACCCTCAAGTGAGAGCTGCTTCCTGGCTTTGTGGGGTGCGGGGAGCCATGGACGCCTGTGGGGGGCCATCTGCCAAACCAGTGCAGCCTCTCCTGGGAATCAGTGGGCCTCCACTGACCTTTTTTGGACTTTTTCTCCTTTCCCTCCTTCCCATCTGTCTCCGTCTTCTCTCCCACCTCTGCAGAACCACCAACCAAATACCAAATCTCCCAACCAGACGTTTACGTGGCCGCGCCAGGGGAGTCGCTAGAATTGCGCTGCCTGTTGAAAGATGCCGCCATGATCAGTTGGACTAAGGATGGGGTACACTTGGGGCCCAACAATAGGACAGTGCTTATTGGGGAGTACTTGCAGATAAAAGGCGCCACGTCTAGAGACTCCGGCCTCTATACTTGTACTGCTGCTAGGACTGTAGACAGTGAGACTTTGTACTTCATAGTCAATGTCACAGGTGAGTTGACCTGCGAGTGCTCTGCTCTCTCTCTTCTCTAGCCATTTTTCTGGGTAAAATTTTATTGTACTAGTGAATCCTAGTGGGATCTGCTAATTGGCTGCCAGGCACCCAGCTTCCAAGTTTATTATTGATCTGCCTTTGAAGTTCTTCCTTGAGAACTGGTGCGCAAGAGTGGATGGCCATTAACAATGACAGAATCCTCGTGCGCCAGGTTAACATTTTTCTTTTTTGAGACAGTGTGTCTCCATGTGAGTAAAAACACACCTCTTTCTTCCCCATGCCACTGGCATCCTTGGCATTTAGAGTATTGGACTGAAATGTGGATGCTCAAGCTTTCGGTTTTCGTTTATTAAAATTAGAGTTTCCCTCCATGTTTTTTCCTCCGTGCAAGGAGGGCGAGGCTAACCCCTCTGTGGCTGAGCTTAAAGTTTTGCTTTCAGAATGTTAATAAATTGTTGAAGGCCACCTGGGGACTAAGTTTTCTTAGGGACTAATTCTTTTGTTGAAGGGGACCCCAAAAGCTGAAAGGTTTGTGTTGGAAAGAATCTTTGGACATTACAGAATTAGTCAATTTCTTGGGGTGGGGGGAGGACTTGGGTGCTGTTTGAAACTTAAATTCCAGTTTCAGTGTATCCAATCTTAGAGCACGTTTAAATAATAGGGAAGCAGAAAACATTGAAACTCCTGTCTAGACCAACTATCATCATGGAGAGACATTTTAGGCTATTAAAACCAACTTAACTAAACTTGGCCTTAGACTTTTTGCGTGGGCTCCTGGGTTGTCGAATCCACCGTACACGAAGGCCCAGTTGTAGAGGGTTGTGATCATGGGCTTTCCAGAAACACATCCATGAATATATTCTTTTGAATACAGATGCCATCTCATCTGGGGACGATGAGGACGACACCGATGGCCCCGAGGATTTTGTCAGTGAGAACAATAACAAGAGTAAGTACTTGAAGTCTGCGAAGGTCCCCGAGAGAGCCCGGTGGGAGCCGGCCTCTAACCTGTCGTCTTGTGGACCCTGCAGCTCGAGGCTGTGTCCTGCGGCCCTTGCCAGCCCCTGTTGTGTCTGCTCTCCTGACTTTCAAACTTGAGAATAAACCAGTGTCACTGTCCACCCTGCTCTATCATTTGTCCTTCTTGTGTCAGTGTCACTCTCTTTTTTAAAGCACTTACCACTTTTCTCTCCTTGGTTTTCCTTTTCCCTTTTGGTTTCTCACTATTTGGAGACATGAAACTAGTAGAACCATAGAATATCTTGGTTTTCTTTATGACCATTGATGGTGCTTGGCCTAACCCGGTGGTTTGCAACTGGGTGTGATGTCCCTCTCCCCATCTCCTGGGGACATTTGGCAGTTTGCTTGTCCCAAAGGGTAAAAAGGGTACTAGTGGCATCTAGGGGCCGGAGACCAGAGATCCTGCTAATACACATTCCATGATGCACAGGGCAGTCCCGGTAACAAAGACCTCATATCTAAAATGTCAGTAGTGCTGCAGGTGAGAAATCCTGGCCTGGCTGGAGATAAGGGATGTTTGCCTTATTTTGGAGATAATGGCAGAAAAGGGAGCCAGTGGGGGCTGTTTGTTTATTTAAAGGTAGTTGACACTGAACACTAACAGTTGAGAGTCTGGTGAGTAAGAAGAGACTTTCTTGGAGCCAGGTGGCCCTCGTTCAAATGCTGCCGTACCACCTCCAAGCTGGGAGAACTTGGGCAAGCCTTATAACTCTGTACCTCAGTTTTTTCAGCTGTGCAATGGGAATGATACTACTATCTATGGGGTTGTTGTAAGGACTAAATTAGTTAATATCTGAGCAGTCCTGAGAAGAGTGAGTGCTTCTGTGTGTTCAATAAAGAAAGTGAAATAAAAATGTGGTTACATTCTCCAGTGATGTAGCTGAAATGTTCTCAAAGAAACTGTACTTTGGTCATTGGGGTTCTTTGCTGAGAAGTTCTAGCCTACATTTTCTCAAAAGGACTTTAGTCCTTTTATTCAGTTTAAACAAGGACTAAAACAGGGGTTCTTAACCTTTTTTGTTCCATGGGCCCCCTTGCCAGTCAGGTGGAAACCACAGACCCCCCCCTTACTATATCCACACTAGACTGTGTAGCATTTAATAAATAGATCACACACGCACCAACATGTACCCACAAGAATAATTTTTTTTTTTTTTAATTCCAATTCAAGCTCATGGACCCCTTGTTAAGAACCCCTGGCCTAAAATAAGATAATTAGCTCTTAAAATAGGCCTGGGGCTGTTTAAAGGAAAAAGAGAAAATAGATCTTGCCAGCCCTGGGCTAAGTGTGTATCGCTCAGGTGGGGAGCTGGATTTTCACCTGAATCTGCTAGCAGCTTGGGCAAGAAGGGAGGTGTTTTGGTTGACCTCTGATGCCTTCTGATACCCGCTAACGAGGGTATCTGCACATGGAGATCTGCCTTCAACAGGAATTGCCTGTTAGAGGTTTAGTTCCTAGAGGAATGGGTAACCCAGCAAGTGAAAGTGTCTTCTACTATGATTCGTACCAACCTCCTAAGGAGGCTGTTATTATTAGAATCACTGATAAAACAGATGCACCCAAGCGACATCGTCCACCTCTCACTTCTTTGGCTCTGCCCGGGGAGGGAAGGGTGTTGAGGTCCTGCTCAGATCTGGGCTCGTGCTCCTGCGGTCTCAGCCAGGGTTCCCAGCAACCCAGGCGAGGGGCGCTGTTATTCCTTTTGTACTAATTGGAAAGGGAGCCTCAGGGAGTAAAAGGCAGAGCGGTGATTCATTCGTTGCTTTCTGCACGTCGGAACCACAGTGGCCCGGTGCCAAGGTCCAGGGCCATGGTGGAGGCGGTGTGAGAACGTGTGTGCAGTTGTTCACAGCTGTAAAGGGGTACCCGCATGCGGGGAGCCCCTGCCATCGATTGTGCCACCAGACTCCATCCACGTGTTGTTTTTGGCATGCCTGGAAACTGCGCCCTGCCTACCGCATGTTACCCCGAATACATGTGTAATAATAGAATACAACAGCTAGATAGAGGTTACGTAACAACTAGGCTGAGGGAGCTGATCCACTCTCTGATGACGCAGAAAGGTTACCTTCCCAGGCCTCTGGGTTGTGCTGGTGAACACTAGGCTTGGCCGCCCAGTACCTGAGTAGCCGGCCCCGTAGTGGAGGGCTCCATCGGGCTGAAGGTCAAGCGACGGTGGGCTTGCCGTGCCTTCACTCCGCAGACGGGGTCTTTGCAATTAGCTCTGGAACGACACCCACTCTGCCCCTGAAATGGGTGCTCTGTGGCGATTAAGGTCTGGTGTTAGCTGTACCAGGGCGACGGTGCTGTCGGGCACTGCCTCTGCTTGGTGCCTGTGAAACATTAGATGCTATTTCAAGTGATAGCAGTTCTGAGCTGCTGCTTGGCTGCTGCCATCTGTTAGGATGATTAGGCGGGTCTGATTCACAGGTGCAGCCCGGGGCGGCTGAGATTAAGCAGCTGTGGCCTGTATGGACAGAGGAATGCCACCGCCAAAGTAATTGGCCAGGCGGGGAAGGGGATGTTGCCATTAAAACAGTTTTTTGCCACCTCAAGTGTCAAATGCCTGACCTGATTAATAGGGAAAATTGCAGAAGCACCAAATTCTTTGCATTTTCAGCCACCTGGAAAACACCCATGTGTCCAAGCTGATTCCTTCGGTGCCTTCTGATTGTCTGGGAATGCCGCTGGGGCGTGTTTGAATGTTCCCCTTCAGTGAAGTTGACAAATGATGCTCTAGTGACCCTGTGCTAACAGTGATGTTTTGGCTTTTCTGAGAAGGTTTTTTTTCTCTTTTTGGATTGAGACATTGCACGTTTAGTTCTACATCTTCTGGCTTGAAAAATATATTTCTTTTCCTCCGCTGATATGCTAGATTATTGTTTATCTGATTTTGATGCTTAAGTATAAGCAGGCAAGCTCTTCAGCCTACCAGAGCTCTATTTAGATTCTGTACAAAGTACCAAAAAAAAAAAAAGCATGGTTGCTAAATACAATGACAGATAAAATACCAATAAAAAAGACTTAAGGCAGAACTGTTGAGCTTTGGTCTTAAACTAGCGTCCACTGACACCAAGGTCTTAGTTGATGTCTGTGGGAATGTTCCGCAATAGGTAGGTTGATTTTAACTTTTATTTCGGACTCAGGTCAAAAGTAGGCTCCTCTGCAGAGGAGCTCCTCATTCCACAGGCAGATTGAGGGGGGCTTATTTCGGGGGTTCTCGTAGCCTGTTTTCCTGCATGTCACGTAATCTCCAGCCTGCTTTTCCCTGTAGACTGTTCTCTTCTTGAGGGCAATGACCAGCCTGGATGCCAACTGATTATTTTGTTGAATTACAGTCCTCATGTGTATCTTTTAAGGAACAGAACTAGTGTTTATGGAGCTCATTGCAAACAGATCAATATTGAGGTTTGGTCTGTAAATGAAGAGACTAACCCCGTGTTTTCAAAAGCATATTCCTTAGGACTTTTCTAGCCCCAAGTAGTTCTCTGCCAAAAGGGTGTTGTTTTCAAATAAATTTGGAAAATAGTGCCTGCTGTGACCCTTTTTGGAGACTTTCAGTGTCCACCAACATAATAAAAGCTCTAGACATTCTACAGTAAAAGATCTGTTTAATTTTTACTCAGAGATTTCCAAACTTACTGACCATTGGACCCCTTAAAAAATACAGCATTCTCTTAACATCCTGTTGCAAATACATTGCAAAATCCTGCAATGGGCTGATTTGATTGATCTAACATCTTCCCCCCTGTCCCACCCCCCCTCCCCCCTTTAAAATCAAGTTCTTCCATCACATATGGGAAGGGTATTCTCCGGTTATGTGCTAGCAGCTGATTAGCTGATGACCTCACACTTTACCAGTGCTAGACGTTGCCTGAGCAGAACAATTCTGTGATGTCATTACTAGCCCAGCTGCCAGGAAATAATATGCCCTTCAGTGAAACACATTTTCTCCAACAGAAAGTTGCAATTTCAAATGCTAATTTTTGAAATGCATCCAGCTTGAGGGTTTTGAAAGGTTCACAACTTATGCCTTAGCATAGGAAAGTATAATTTAACTAGTCCTTGCCTTTCCTAGGCAGGTAGGTATCTTAATGTGCTATCTGGCAAGCAAGTAAGTGGACATTTATGCCCATTTGTTCAAGTAATTTTTATTGTCCAGCTTGTGTTTAAGTGATTACTATTTTTGAAGGGCTACAGAGTTAGTTCTTGAGAATATCGTGATTGGCAAAAAATACAAGGCAGTTTGCTTCACTAGAGGGAAGTGACAGGACGGCGACTGTAGCCGAAGCAGTTCTTTCTGTGGCGTGAGGAGAGAGACAAGGTAATGTTCTATTTTGGTTTCATTCCCTTTGAGATCTCTAGATATCCCTCATCTGTGTCGTGGAGAAAGGCTCATTTTTTGGGGGAATTAACTATGGAAAATGCAGGCATTTGGCTTGAGATTCCAAACTCATCTCGTTGATCAGCCTGCTGATAACGGGTCACGGTCCCTTGGCTCTGATTTGGATTTTCCTTGTAGAGATTGTTCCTCAGTCGGTAACTCTGGATCTTTCAGTTGTGTTGACGTTTCCAGGAATTGGGAAAAAAGAAAGCACAGGGGCTTCCTGATTTTCTTGAAATTCCTTTGCAGTGAAAACCTCATCTTAAGTTGGTTTGCGTGTTTTATGACAAAGGCTGACAATGGTGTTTTCGTGGAGTAGGCTGGATTTAATGTCTTTTCGTTCTCAGCTTTCCCACTGGGCAAACAGCAGAGCTGATAACTGGAGGTTCTCCTTTGAGGCAGATACGGGGAACTCCTATAGACAGTTGGTCTCCCAGGGGACTTGGGCATTTCACACGTGGGTGACTCGCTGGGTTTGTTTTACTCTCTTTCTGATCGACTTATCTCACTGGTCACCAACTGGTTTTAATGAGATTTCTCAAATGAAGCTCTCTCTCCCCACCCCACCCCATACTCCCACACTCACTCACATTTCCCCATTTTGTTAGATTTCTTTTCTCTTATATTCACAAAACCAAAAACAGATATTGCAGTGATTAGGGTTAACGCTTCGACTCCATGCCCCCCCACCAAGGGTCAAAGCATTCAAATGTCATGATTAGTGATATTTTTAAAAGCCCTAATTATAGACTTAAGACAGAGGCCTTAGTGGGGCTTTAGGGAGTTTGTGAGGCTTAATCTAGGAGCTGAAACAGGCTGTATTTTTTTTTTCATTTTTTATTTTTGCATCAATAGAAATACAGTTGGCAGTCATCAGCGTCCATAGCACCCATAAATCTTGAACTTCTGACTTAATTACCATGGGAGAGTTCAAAGGGCAGCCTGGAGTGGTTGAAGGAGCATTGCTTAGGGAGTGAGAGACTCGGCCTAGCCTCAGCTGACCTCTGCTGTGTGACCTTGAGCAGATCGCTTAACCTTTCTGGGTGGCATTGATTACATCAGCCGTTGGGCCAGATGGTCGCTGAGGTCTCTTGGTGCTGAGGTAACATGAGTCCATGTTTTCCCTTTAAACCATTGGGCTGTATTCTCTTATTTAGGTTCCAGAGGGAGAGTAGACTATAAACCTTAGATGTCAGCATTGGGATATGCAAGGGCTTTTATAGCCGCAGGTTCAGAAACCTGTGACTTCTCAAGTTCAAATTGCAGAGTCAAAAGAAACCCTATGATCCTACCAGTTGTTGACAGAATCAATACTTGCCTAAACCCAGATACCTGATTAAAATGTTAGAGGTGGGAGGGACCTTATCAGACTGTTCAGTTCACCTCCCTCAGTTTATAGCTACAGATTTTACCAGTCATTCACCCATCCATCTATCCATCCATCCGTCCGTCCATCCATCATCCATCCATTATCCATCCATCATTCATACATCATCCATTCATCATCCATCCATCATCCGTCATCCATCCGTCATCCATCCATCCATCCATCCTTCCATCTATCCAGTAAGTGTTCCTGTGCCTGCTTCATAAGATGACGATGATTTGAGCTGTATCCACCAGGTTCTCTACTGTTGTTGATCAGCATTGAGAGGAATATATTTCAGTACAGAGACACCCGTGATGATGGAAACACACACGAATAACAAAGAGGCACCCAGAGAAGGAGTGCTGAGTCCTCACGAGGGATGGGGGTGGTATTAGGAAAAAAAAAACTTACGTGGTAATATTTTGAGGGAGGTTTCTATGAGGTTACAAATCTCATTTAACCAGCCATGTCTGTATTACAATTATTGTCCTTGCAAATGTTCACTACTATACAATAACTGGTTCAGTGTAAAAAATGTTAATGAGGAGGTGGTACACCATGACAATGGACTTCTAAAAATTTATTGTTTATTTGGGCTGGGTCTTACTGTTGCTTTAACCTGTTCATTTTCTGTGTTTAATGATTAAGAGAGCATTGCCCTTTTGATAGATACATGTTAGATCAGAAGATTTGAGGATGTCAAAGTGGAAGAGACCGTGCCTGTATCATCTAGGTCAGCTCACTTTACAGATGGTTGCGTGGAATTCATATTTCAGGCCATTGGAGGTTTATACCACGATTGCCCCTCTATCAAATAAGTGACTTTAAACCCCACTCTTCATCAGGTTATGCTAGGGTAGGTAAATAAAATACATGCTCACAAGCTTCCTTTAAGCAATATGATGTGCTCTTGGCTTGCAGATTCATTTTAAATGGTGGTGTTGAATAAATACCTGTATTGAGTACCTACTGTGTGCCAGGATCATCCCTACCTTTGGAGATGGCGAATTTGTTAAACCATTTCCTTTTCCTAACAAAAGTTGTTAACAGTTTCGTGACTTTTGGGAGCCGGGCCCAAATTTCTCTCCACCTGCCTTTTAGTTCTTTGGAGTTCTGGGGTTTCCATGTGCCCAGACTGCAAAAATGGTGGGAAATATTGAAGAATGGAAAAGCTAAATAGGCAGCTGAAGAAGAAATATTCTTAAGGTGCAGGTCAGAGGTGTGGGGCTGGTGGATCCCTGCCACACAGCAAACCCTGAAAAACTTGGCTCAGTGGCTCTTTCTGTTGAGACGGATTCCCGGTTATTCAGAGCAAGGGGATGTTGTGAAATTCAGGTTTCACACTATAGCCATGAAGACGATCTGTTTCTGTAGTATGTATTATATTTTGTGGTGCTTCCGTGCACCTTGCATTTCTGAGGTTGTGGCTGTGTGTGTTTTGCACAAGCAGATTTTATTATAGATGCAATTTTGAGGATTGAAATGTCGCCTCAGGGAAGTGGCTACCTGCCAGAAATTCCAGCAAAATTCTTTCACCCTAGTCCTTAAATCATTCCTTCCGGGCCACGAGCAAGGTGCTGGTTGCCAGTACACCCTGCCCTGGGGTCAGGACGGAGCAAGCCTGCCTCTGGTTTTGGCCACACCCTCACTGGTGTCATAGCCCAAGGGGAGAGGAGCGGAACCCATTCCTAGTCCCCTAAACTAAAGCCTACTTTCTGATATTTTAGCGAACAGAAAAATCAGGCCTCATGGTCTCTAAGCACATATCTGTTGATTTCTTGTATGTAAAAAAGAAAAGACATTCCTAAGGACTATTAGCTCAGCGATAATCGATGGTCTCTGAAAGCGTTACTTCATTAATATTTAGCTAATTCATATGAATAGGCGGCTGTGTTTACCTAAACAAATGACACGAGGAGAGACACCTGACCGCATGAGGTATGCTTTCCATTTAGGTCCGATTTGTAAAAGTCTTTGTTTAGTGACAAAGATCATTATTTATTCTATGCTTTCAATGGTCTCTTTTTAGAGGCTGTGGATGTAGATGGATTTTTCTAAGTAGAAGCTTTTAAAATGAAAGATGACTGAAATTTTTTCAGCATATTCCAGGGCCAGGGCATCTGGTGATAAATAGGAATCCAGTGCTCCCTGGGGGACCCTCACAAAAAGAGGTGTATCGACGGGCATCAGACGCCGGAAGTCAAATGCATACACCAACTGCTTGTAACTGTGACAAGATTCACAGGAGGAAATGCAGCCCACTCCTCTTTTCCCTGTGTGTCTCCTCCTCCCCTCTCTGTTCTCTCTTGGGGATGCGCAGTGACCCACAGCCGTTTCGCCCCTCTGCCTTGGCCCCACGTAGGCACCAGGTGTGTCCCACCACCTTGATACTTAGGGTCACATAAGGAGAAAGAAGACACAGCACACCCTTGTTAAGGAATCCCAGCTCTTCCTTTTCTAGCAAATTCCAAGAGCAAGGGTGAGGCAGGACGGGGAAGGTGTTTAGGAGGCAATCATTCCCCTTCGTAACTGTATGTACCCTAAAGATCTGGCTGCTCAGTGAAGGGGCTTGTTGTCGCGGAAGAGCAAGCTGTCC
Source organism: Dasypus novemcinctus (assembly GCF_030445035.2). Classification (NCBI taxonomy): domain Eukaryota; kingdom Metazoa; phylum Chordata; class Mammalia; order Cingulata; family Dasypodidae; genus Dasypus; species Dasypus novemcinctus. The sequence continues at coordinate 16,317,813 of NC_080678.1, forward strand.
GGAGGCTGGAGAAGGAGACTTCGACATCTCGGGCAGCGACAGAGCTGCGCATGGGGCTGTTTGCCTCTGGCTTGTGAGTGTGTGGGCTGTTGGTCGTTGTCACCCCTGTCAGAAACAGATGGTTTGATAAGACAGAAACACGTGGAAGGAAAAATCATAGCTCAAGATGTCCATGGAAGTTTTAGACAACACTAGAGGACTTTGACCCAGACTCCAGCTCTAAGATGCAGGTTGTCGGTGGAGGCGGTCAAAAGCCATTGGAGGGGTGGGTTGCAACCCTCTGGAGAAGCTGCTATTCTCTAGCAGTGGAGAGGAGGGCTGAAGATGATGGCTCTGGGACCAAAACAGCCACGGTTCGAATCTAGCTGCACCTCTTCCTAGCTGCGCGGCTTTGGGTAGATTACTTACCTTCTTTGTGCCACAGTTGCCCCATCTGTAAAACGGGGACTATAATAGCGCATTTCTCATTGGATTGCTGTGAGGATTGATGTGTGAAGCATTATGTGAAAGCTCTTAGAGCAGTGCTTGGCAAAGAAGCATTCAGTAAATAGCAGCTACACACTGTGCTTAGCAGGCCTGAAGAGCTCACAGCAGAGCTCAGGTCTGATATTATGGCTCTTGCTTAGACAAAATGTCCTTCGCTTGATGATTCAAAAACCCAACTCCTTTCTCTGAGTTTAAGAGTGCCTTGTGTTTATGGCTTTGTATTATTCAGAGGAGGCAACTTTACTTTGCATTTAATTGGTAGCTCCTGTAAAGTTTTCAGCTTCTGCATGGTGATAGAATCATGGTGTTCACAATCTTAAGAGGGAAAAATGTTCCTTTTTTCTTTTCATTTAAAAAACTGCACAAGATTTAAAAATTTAATTGGTACAGAGTTTCTGTTTGGGATGATGGAAAAGTTTTGGTAATGGATGGTGGTGATGGAAGCACAATACTGAGAAGGTAATTAACAGCACTGAGTTATAGCTTTGAATGTAGTCAAAACGGGGAGTGTTAGTTTGTATGTTGCTAGAATAAAAATTAAAACATAAACATGGGATTGTATATCACAACGAACCCTATTGTAAAAGGGACTATAGTTAAGAGCACAATTTTAATAATATTCCTCCATCAATTATAACAAAGGTACCAACCTAGCCCAGTGTTAGTAATGGGGGGAAAGGTGGTAAATGGGAACTCTGTATTTTCTGCATGATTTTTCTGTAAACCTACAACTTCTCTAATAATAAGTTATTAAAAATATATATATATGTATTTAGTGATAACGGTTTTTTTGGCTTATCGTATAAAGTATTGGGAAATTAATGATGCACCCCCAGGAATTGTTTTATCATATTAGGATGATAATTTATACCATTGATTGCCATTTAAAGTAAAGCTCCAATGGATAAGTTGATGTGGCTTTTGAGGGTAACTAATTCTGCCTCGTGCATATGTGATCCTTGAGTAAGTGTGATGATCTCAAACAGTATGTTTTGGTATACATCATTACTGTGTATAAAATAGCATTTTAAAATGTGGTTCAACATGAAATTATTTTCTGGCACTGAGAACCAAAGAGAGGAGATTGTCTCACTTTTTTCCCCTTAATTGACATAAACCAATAAGCAGTCCATCACTAGGGATTTTCTGCCTGGCCAGCTGGATTTGACTTTTGGAAATATTTTCTTAATGTAAATAATTACATTTACATGTAAAAAAGATTTTGTAAATATCTGATCCTTCACATACTCAGTAAAATATCTTCCCTGTGTGAAATGACTGAGAGGTGAAGGTAGCCATCTATGTAAATGTTAATGTTGACTTTCAAAATAGGAGCACCATACTGGACCAACACGGAAAAGATGGAAAAGCGGCTGCACGCTGTCCCTGCGGCCAATACTGTGAAATTTCGTTGTCCAGCTGGGGGGAATCCGACACCAACTATGAGGTGGCTGAAAAATGGCAAGGAATTCAAGCAGGAGCATCGCATTGGAGGCTATAAGGTAAATTGTTATTATTTCTTACACTTTTATTTATTCATTTGTTGAAGTGCTCCAAAGTTAGCAAGAACTAGAAGGAATTTTCCTTTTAAAAAGTCAGTCATGGTCGTAACTGATTATTTCGGTGTTTGATATTTTTAAAAAATTACCCTGGACTTGTATGTAATTTTAACGTACAATCCCCACTTGCATTGTTCTTTACATGGGGAGAGTTTAATAACAGAAGGGTCAAAAGTTGAGAATCTGTTTTCTATATGCTTTATAGTCTATAAAACCAAACTGGAGCAAAATTTGAGAAGCGTAAGTACAGTTGCCCTGCTTGAGCCGGATTGCATTAATAGTGAATGGCTTTGGGTTGGAGTCTGGAGTATGAAATGTTTCTTATTAAAAGAGAGGGCTTTCGAAAGGACAGAGGCAGTGCCCTGCCTGTCTTCCATCTTCAGGGATTCTGAAGAACTGTCACAGGGTGGTGACATGAGATACAGCCCGTCACTTACTGGGGAGGTTGAAATTGAAAGCTGCCTGCCTTTGTTGATCTGTTCAGCAAATGCTGATTGGGTACCCTCTGTGGCAAGCACCTTTCTAGGCTCTGGGGAAAGAAAAGAGGGCAAGACACATCCCCACCTCATAGGGGCTCCTAGGCTAGCAGGGGAGGCAGATAAGAAGGCTGGCAATTGGGACATTGTGATGTGGGTGAAATCAGAGGAGCCTATTGACTCCTGAGACTGCCCAAGGGGAAGTGGGTCTGGTTCTTTTGGAGACTGAGGGTAAAGGAGCACAGGGAAAGCCTCTGGGCAGCGTTTCAAGGAAGAGTGTTCCAGAAAGAGGTGGAATTTTCAAGTTATTTGGTATGGATGGGAAGGGCTTTAAGAATTTAGTGTGTGCGCAAGCCTTCAGGAAACCTCACTATGAAATTCTTCGGTGCATTTGGAACATACATGGGTGTATCAGTTTTCTGTTGCTGCATAATAAATTACCCCAAAATGTAGTGGCTTCAGACACAACATTTATTATCTCACAGTCCTGTTGCTTGGGACTCTGGGTGTGGCTCGGCTTGGTTCTCTGTCTTGGGGCTTCTCGCAGGGCTCAGTTCAGGATTCAGTTGAGGCTGTGCTCTCATCTGAAGACTCGAGCTGAGCAGGATCTGTTTCCAAACTCGCTCGTGTGGCTGTTGCCAGGATGCCCTTGGTCGCGGCTTGGACTGAGGGCCTCAGGTGCTCCTTGGCTGTTGGCTGGAGGCCGCCCTCTGTTCTCCCCTCACGGCTGCTCACAGCCTGGCGGATTGCTTCATCAGGGTGAGCACGCCGAAGAAGAGCGGGAGAGACAGTGGGAGGAAGAAGGAAGCCACGGTCTTTTGTAACGGTGTGGAATGCTTGTGTTCCATTCTTCGGGGCAAGTTGCTAGGTCCTGCTCACACTCAAGGGGATGGGGGCTCACCCAAGGGCATGTACCCAGGAGACGTGGGGTGCCTGGGAGCCGCCTTGGAAACCTGCTGGGAGGGTAAAATGGAGGGTGGCTTCAGCTCTGACCCCAGCAGTGGCCCCAGGGGACAGCAATGGAATGCCGGGAGGGTCCTTCCTCAGTGGGCCCCTCCTGTGTTCTAACGCTGCCTGCCTCCCTCTACAGGGCAGGCAAGCCCCCACCCTCCCAGCCACTCCCCACTGTGGTTAAGTGAGCTTTCTCAGCAATAAAAGTGACCCTGCCACCCTTTACTGAAACACCATTTTTAAGGATTATTTGCTACTGCAACAAAACAAAACAAAACAAAAACCAAAGCAAAAAAACTTCTACTTTTTTTGCTTTAACATTGAAAAATTAACATCTAAGCCAAAAACCCGTAGGACACTAGGTATAGCCTGAGTCAGTTCCTAAGAGCACGTGCGGGACAGTTTCTGTATGAAACATGTGAGAGGCGCATCTGCTGGAAGTGGAGTGCTTTGAGGCTGTGGATGCAGAACTACTTCCTTTGTCCTCCACGACTCATGCTCGTTGATTGAGGGAGGAGGAGGAAGAGGTGATGGTGGTGAGTTGTCTTTAGTCCCAGACCGGGTACAGTGGGATTAGAAGTTGGAGGGTTGGCTTTTTTTTTTTTAAGTAATGAATAGACAAAGATTTCATTAGGTGGTGCTGGTGGAGGGAGGGAAGAGTTAAACTACTAAAACTGTGGCCCCTGGGATTGTTTTAACCACCAGATGCTCTCTGAAAACTCAAATAATTCATGCCATTCCAATGATTCATTTAAAGACAATTTAAGTAGGAGAATGGTGGTCAAAATCCTAGTGGTGAATGAACTAATTTCGTCAATTAAGGAATCTTGTAAATAAATACAAAGAGTTGATGAGCCTCCAGAGATTCTTGCTCACAGAATGGAGGGAACCAACATCCTAATTCTGGGTAAGGAGCATTTTGCAAGTCTGAATCAGTGATTACAGATTTGCGTGAACACTGAGGGTGCCTAATGAGAAAGTGCTGCTTGATTTTAACAGGTGCAGCTTGGTTTTAATTATTTATGACAACATTCCGCTAAATGAAGAGCACCCATGTTCTAAAAGCAAAAGGAAGCCTCTTCAGCAGAATGCCTTTAGCCTAGTCCTGCCGAGGCACAAGCTCATTGGAGTGTGTGGGAAGAAAAATTGAAAATATATTTTGTTTTTTTTTTTAAAGACAAAATGGGGTGGGGCCCTGCACCTTGGGAATGTGCTGTGCTGTGTGGTACTCGGGTTTGTTTCTTGTCCTGCTGGGCTGTCAGGAATAGAAGAGAATCCCTGCAGGGTCTGTGCCCACAGGCCGGGTGGCCTGTGACGCTCAAAGGTAGTCAGGTTGGATTGACTCAGATTCTCGCAACAGTTGAGGCGCCTGGCATTCGTTTTTGGGGATACTGGGAATTCTTAAAAATTCCATGGGCCTCTGCAAGCCTCTGGGACTTGAAAAGGAGACAAAGGCCCTTCACCTGGGAAAACTAGTTACCTAAAGATTAATCCTTGCTAACATGTTAACCCAACTCCAGGTCCAGAGGTCACGATGCACCTCTGGGCATGCCCCCCCGCTGGCCACGCTCTGTGCCTGGCAGGGCCCTGTCTCAGCATCTTGGGGCTTCCCAGAGCCTGGACAGGGCAGAGCTTGGGGAGCACGGGCACCCGTGGTATGTCTTCTGCCTCATAGTTTCTTTGTGTCCTACCTACGCTTTTGAAGAAATGTGCCTCCAAGCATGTCACTCGCTGGAACTTTCTTGTGCAATTGGTAGTTTTCCTGCCTTGGCACTTCCACCAAGGGGAAGAGACCTAATTTAAATGCACAGGGCCTCGTGGCTAAGCTGTCCGCTCCTCTAACTCGCTTTTCTTTGCAACGTGCTTTTCTCTTCTTTGCCACATTATTTAATGAAGAAGGATGTAGTGGTGGTTTATTTTCTCGAGAAAGCGAAGAGCAGAAAATTTCTGCAGACGTCTGTTATTTCTGCATGTTTTGTTTTTTTTTCCTTCATAAATTTGCTGATTCCCTAAACCCGGCTGAGCTCTGGTGACCCAGCTCTCCGGCCCCTTCTACCTGTTCACGGGTCCGTCGGGCACCTTGACCCTCATGTGCTGCTTTACAGCTCATTTTGAAATGGCACCCATGTGTAGCCAGTGAAAGGACAAGGGAAGAAAAATGAAAGTGAATTAGGAAATGGGACAGAAAGCTTATTGTAATTAAAATGACCAGCAGAACTCTTTGGTATTCTGTGGTTCAGTCTTAATTTATCAAAGAATTCACGCTGAGCCATTCTTAAGTGATTAAGAGCCAAATTATTATTTTTCTTGGGATGTGGGCAAAGGCTGGGTAGGTATTATTTATTTAGAATAGTAAAGTTTGACTTTAAAGTATAACTCTGTCTCCCTAATTGGACTGAGGCCTGGACTTTTCCATCATTCTTGGGCATGTTGTTTTAAGCCTTCTGTACCTCAGACCTTAAAGAGAAGATTGGAATAGATGGTCTTGAGGTCTGAGCCCTTCCAGCTCTAGGAACTGTGATTTAATAGCACAACTATAATACCCCAGCCGCCATTTATTATCGCAAACAACAGCACAGTGTATTTTCTGTTTTAAAGAGTTATCTTTCTGGCACGATGATTTCTAGAGCTCTGAATCGTTATTGCAGTTAAATGCAGAAAACCCAGATGATGACTGAAAAAATTATAGACAACTTCAATTTCTTACTCGTTCTGAGGTAATGATTTAGGTGTAGGGGAGAAGGGGATTCTGAAAAACAGCCTTTCATGCGGCTTGCCAAGTGCACAAGAACAGAGACCACGAGAGCTCACGGGATAAACCGTTCCCCCCTCACCATGCCCGTGGAATCGGCACAGAAGCCTGCAGCACCAGGCGTCCTAGGGGTCCAAATTCCCGTGGTTCCTCAGCAGAGAAGAAAGCATGATGGAGTAGGACAGGTTTATTTCACATCTAAGAAAAGGCAATGGAGAAAAAGTTCTCTTATAATCACTACTTAACCTGGTTATTTTGGTGGGTAGATTAGATGTACATTTTCTGGGTTACTTAAAAGTCATTCTAAAGATTTTTTTTTTTAAATGCTTAACCTCAAAATATATAGGGGAGAATCTCTAATGTATTGAAGGCAGCAGTTATACTTTTTTGAGGTGGGTTTCAGCTTCAATCCCAGTTTCCACAGCCTGTGTGACGAGGAAGTGGGTGTATTTTATCATTAGTCAACCTTTATTGACCGCTTCCCTGCCAACTGCCAAATGTGCCTTGTGGCCTTTGGCCCCCTCCACAGCCTGAAGATGGGGGCGCTGGTATTTCCCCTTCTACAGATGAAGGCTGATCACACAGAGCTGGCATTTGAATCCCAGCAGTTTTGCCCCATAGTTCATATTCTTGCTGAACTGTTTAATTTGAATGTGACTCCATATTTTATAAAAGCACTGCTACTGATGAATGAAACATGATGAAAGTGATGGCTTCCCCAAATCATGGCGATATCAGGGTAGATGGTTGGGAGCAAAATTAAGAGTATGATGCTATTCTTTTAACTTATAATAGCGTCTGTGTGGCTTGTGAGATTTTTAACAAAGAGGTAAATTCAAAACCTGGCGGGGGTCCTGCCACACCCCTGTCCCCGTGGTGTCCTAGTGAGCACCTTCAAGGGAACAGCTTTGCATGTGTAATTCTTTTTCACCCCCCTCTGCAGAGAGTCATTGGAGGTTTACTGAGTGGAGGGAAGAGTTCTGCCACTGGTTCCAGAGACAGGAGATGGCCCAGCCCTGTTCTCTGGACACCTCCTGAAAAGCAAACTTCTTGTATGGACATTGGGGTTTAAGCATTAACAGGTGTTTGCCTCCACATCTGTGTGGTGATAGCAGCAGCAGGTGCAAGGCCCTCAACACATGCAAGCCCAGCTCGTGCAAACACATCCGAAAGGGTGGCTTGGGGCCCCCCAAGAACCTGCTGGAGAACAGGGGTTGAGGACGGGGTAGTAAAAGTTCATGCATCTGTGTTGAATTGTCTTTCCCTGGGAGTCTTTATGAAGGTCAGGGTTAAAAGGGATGGCCGTCTTTCTGGATAAGGTGGACCAGATACTGGTGAAAGGAAGTCTTGGGCATATTCACCATCACATAGACACAGTATTTCATGGATTTGGCACAAAGCAGAACTTTCCATCCAGCTTCTGGGTGTTTATTCCTCTGGTTATTGAACACCGGGTATTTGGAAATGTCTGGACTATTTTGCAATGTGGAAACCAAACATCCAGGTGACAGCCTGAGTCGTTGACCTTTCACCTTTGACCTGGGTGTTTTGGCATCCTATAGACTAAATGTGCATTCCCACTTGTCACCTGAAGGTAGCCTGGGATTGAACCTGCATCTTGGGCTGTTTAGTCAGGCAACAAAGGAATTCTGAAAAAACCTGCCCTGTCTTTGCGTTGACAGGGAATGGAATGTTTGTGGAATCCGCTGTTTGTACTGCAAGTAAGAGAATTTAGGCCATTAGCTTCAAGGGGCTTTGTTTCGGTACCGAAATGTTATTTTAAAAAGTCTTTAGTGAGCATTGTTTTGAAGCTCCATGCGCTCTAATTCTGTTACTTGGCAGATTAAAAATATGCTGAATTGCACAAAGTTGTGACCATGGGAAGGAATGAAAATAGAGAAATGTGCATGTGTTGGTTGGTGCAGGATTTCTCCTCTTGCTGGCTTTCCTATCTGGTCTGCCAGAGAGTTCTAAACACAGTGGTGCTGCTGCAGGGCAACTGCTCCTGAATGGGTGTACATGCAGCGCTCTTCTTTCATGCTTTTGTCGTGTGCATGAATTCTGTTTAGGTTTGAAAAATGAAAATGAGAAAAAAAGTAAACAGCACTGATAATCCCATCTTTTGTACATTGTTAACAGTTTGGCACATTTTCTTTTTGACTGTAGCTCTGTTTATACAGTTACATGTATAGATTCAGGTGTGTATGCCTCTATAGGGGTGTGTGTGTGTGTGTATTTTACTAAATGGAATCATGAATATATATATATATATATAACGAATTTATATACATATTTCTTCTCTCTCTCTCTTTTTAAAATATTACACCCCCTCACCCCACTCCTCCCACATCAACAACCTCTTTCATCATCATGGAACATTCATTACATTTGGTGAATACATCTTGGAGCACTGCTGCACCACATGGATAATGGTTTACATTGTAGTTTATACTCTTTCCCAGTCCACCCAGTGGGCCATGGCAGGACATACAATGTCCAGCATATGTATTTGTTTTTAAAGTGCTTTTTTTCAGTTAGCAATAACCATGAAATGATATCAGGTCTGTACATAAGAATCTACCTCTTTCTTTGTAATGACTCTATACTATTCTGCTGTAGGAACAAACTGTTCATGATCAATGGATTTCTTCTTGATGGATTCCAGTTTTTTGCTGTTACACAGGTAGCGCTTGAGAGAACAGCCCTGATCAACCCTATCTTATATCTTGAAGTAATCTTGTTCTTTCCTTTGGGCTGTATTTCTAGAAGCAAAATTAACTGGCTCGAAAAAGTATGTGGGCACTGTTCATTTGAATAGGTTCCACCCAAAATCTTTTGTAAACCTTTTTTACAAAAAGGTTTTTCTCAATTTATGTTCCCATCCTCAGTTTGAGACTCTGTTTCCCTACAGTCTCACCAGGGACCGAATGTCATTGATCTTTTTGATTTTTGTTAATCAGCTGCTGAAAGCAGTGTCTCATTATAATTTTAATTTGCATTTCCCTAATGTTAATGAGGTTAAACATCTTTTTAAATGTTTGCCTGGTATTTGCATTCCCTCTCTTTTGAAAGCAAAGATGGTGACCTAACTGGCAAAATTATTATAGCACAAAAAGCCCAGGAATTTAGCACAACATGCTGAAGGTGCATCTTATATTTTTGCTGGATGGGTGGTTTCTTTAGCTTTATACTGAATCTTGATATAGAAATAGATTCATTAAAAAATACTTTGTGATGTTGTTCCCCATCTCTGTAGAGTTCCCGTTTGTAGTCTCTTGGTTGTCTTTAAGCAACCACTAATTAATGGTAGGATAGCCCCTGAAAGGGTGTCAAATAGTCCCACTACTGGTGACTTCTGAGAGCATCTATTTGGAAAGTGCCATAGCTCATAAAATTTGAGATTGGCCTTACATCAAGGAATCAAGTACTGAAGCAATGGTGTAAGAAAATAAATATTAACAGCACTGCATGGGCAGTATTGATCGAGAACCAAGGTCTCTGGTCAGACAGCAACATCCTGTTTTCTGAGTGTTTTTCATTGTAAAAGCTTAAATGTTAACTTATTAATATTTGCCATGCATCTCCAGGAAGTAAATATTGGAGAGCACATGTCCTAGAAGAGGGGTCTTGCTTGGAACGCAGTAGCCCCAACTCGAGGTGACCATATGCCATGGGGTTAAAAAAAGGCAGCGGCATGCCGGGCTGCAGATGCCAAGATTTAATATCTTGGGCTGAGGCAGCCGATGTCCCCTCCCTGTGCAGTTCAGGTTCAGCTCCATTTGGAATATGCCATGTGCCAAATCTGGATCCAGGCGCAAGAAAGACATTGACAGTTTGGATAGGCTCCAGAGACAGGCCCTGGCCATGCTTAAGGGCTTATGGGCATGACATTTGAGCGGGGGCTCAAAGAACTGAATATTTACAGCAGAGCTAAATGCTGGATTACATGGCTGAGTGACATCAGGGCCTATGGCTTCATCCCTAAGTTACCTGCCATGTGACTGGTGTCCCCAAGGCCGGGAGATTCCTAGATGCCCCATTGCAGGTAGCCCTGGGAGCTCAGGGCGGGTTTGGAGAGTCTCTGTGTGAATTCAAGTTCAATCAAGGAGCCAGGACCTTCTCCTCTCCCTCAGCTCCAGTGTGGCACCCAGGGGCCAGGATTTAGATAGAGAATTCTCATTGCACTGGAAAATTTAGCCTCTATACCTCCTCTTCCTTTAAAGTACCCCTCTGCATTCTGCATGGAAGGTACAGCTCTTTTAAGAGGAAACCCAGCCTCTTGTTTTGGTGCTCCTACAAGTCCACGGCCAAGCTAAGAGCAGAAAGTGAGTCTCCTCCAGCGTCGACTACGCGCTCTTTCCAGGTTCCCTTTACTGCCAAACACTGTGGCTTCTGACAGTGAGAATCAGTTCACTGTCACCAGCTCCCCGATGACGTTAAGACTGACAACAACGGTTGTTCAGGAGAGCCAGTGGCAGGCAACGGCTGAGGCAGTGACTGCCTGCCCCAAACTCAGCCTTCCTCACTGCATGCCCTCTGACGAGCAGAGGAGAAGGGTCCAGAAAGCCTTCGTACCTGCCAGTGCTGGGCAGCCAGTGTGTTTCTGCACTCGGCCTCAGTGACTCTTCTCTGCAGTAACGGCTTGTGTCAGCCTGGTGGGCTCATGAGGAAACTGTTGCGCTTACAGCACGCTCCTCATCTCCTACCTCTCTTGACAGAGGAATCCCTGACGCTGCTTTTCCAAGTCGACAGCTGCTCTCTCCTTGTGTTTTTGTAATGGAGTGGTCATGACGTGGCTTCTCTGTACTTGAGTTGCTTGAATCCCTCATGTGCCCGCGAAGGCTCTGCCTGCATTATCAGGTTTTTTATGCGATTAAGGCAGAAGAGACTTGGAACGCTTAGGGCATCATTCAGGGGGTCAGGTGAAATTTCTGAAATGATAGTTCAAATCAGTGGGCCCTGGCTTCTTTTTATTGTTTTCTTTCAGTCTCTCTAGAGTGCCTTGTACAGAGTGCCCTTAGAGAAAGATTTGGATTGTGATGGAAACCCGAAAGCCTTGAACCTGAAAGATGAAATTTGCCTTTTGTCCTAGGAAGGAGAAAAGCCATGCTTGTTGGGAAGGTTGAGTCTACTGAGATGTCTTAAGAGCAAGGTGGCAGTGGTAGAATCTCGCCTGTTTGCATGTTGACAGGACGCTGGGTAGGAGTCGTCGTTACTTGTTTTCATGTGTGCTGCTTATCTTTGAAAAGTCTCAAGGAGTTTGTCAACAGATTGATACACAACTTCAGCTTCATAAAGATTCATTTCTCCCATATTTGGAATTCTGGGTATATCTCTCAAGAATATGTAGCATCTGTTAAGACGCCACTGGCGATGGGAGGGGTAGATGCCTGTTCTCAGCTGAAACTTCTTAAGACTTGGAAGCAGTGCCTGAAAGAAAACTGGGGGCTGGGGGAAAGGGGAAAGAAACCAGGGGCTCTCCAACTGGAAGCTCCAGGGATGACAACAGCACCTACCCCAGGGGCTCCCTGGGAGTGTTACATTAGCTGAGACAGGAAAGAGGGCTCTGAACTGCCTGGCACAGAATCAGAGTTGGCTGACACTTGCTCTGGGTGGTCCAGGAGGAAGGGCGGGGGTGGAGGGTCTTGGTGCTGTGGGGAGGGGGGTCCCAGTGGATGAATAGCCTGGTTGCTCGCCTGTTCTGGGCCATCAGTATTGTGCCTGGCTGGCATTGACATCTCTCCTGGAGGAACCCCCAAATCCATCACAGTGAGAGAGCCACTCTTGTGTCTGAACCTCAATATCTGTTTGACAGGCATTCCCCATGGTGATGGTTATTGTTTTCATCTGTCACCACCCTGAGTACTTTTTATGAAAGAAATTTAGAATTCAAGTGATTCTTCTCTACCTTTCACCCTTCCAACTTCTTTTTACGTCAAAAAAGCAAAGCACTCGGTATTCTGTGCTAAGATTGCTACGTAACCACCTTTACTTTGATCTCTTCAGGTCCGAAACCAGCATTGGAGCCTTATTATGGAGAGTGTGGTCCCATCAGACAAAGGAAATTATACCTGTGTGGTGGAGAACGAGTATGGCTCCATCAATCACACGTACCACCTCGATGTTGTCGGTGAGTTTGCTTCCCCCAGCGTGGCAGCTATAAACCAGCCACACCGAGCCTGACTCATTTGCGATGGTGAAAGCGAGCCTTGTTTTTCCCCAGAGTTCAAGGAGAGATGGTTCATTTTCATTCTTTCGAAACACAGGCTGTCATTTGAGAAGGTTTCTTCTGTCACTTGACAGCGTTCACTTTGCTGATTAGCCAGGTTTTATGTGTTTTGCGTGATCCTCTTGGCCCCTGAGCACCATCTGTGTAAGGTGAACATGGAATGAAATGTGCTGACATTCTGGAAGCCCCGATTACCCTGAAAAATGTTAGCACGTGCAGGGAAAGGGTCGAGATGTGCTGTAGGAGCATTCTGTTTTTATAAGAGAGGCAGCATTATCGAAGGAACAGGAACTGTGTAATGCTGGCTGAAGAGTAAAGGAAAAGGTCCAGTGGTGACCCAGCCCATAGCTGGCTGGGAAGAGGCTAATGTCAAAGAGCTGTGGACTTCCATCAGAAGCAAGTCATCAGATGCTACAAGTACAGTGTCTGTGCCTGGAGGCTATTTCCTCTGCAAAAAGGCAACTGTATGTGTAAGCCTACCAACAACTTTGTTTCAGAGTCCATTTTAATAAAGCATCTTAAGACCACATATTCTATTGCCCAGGAAACTCAAATTTCTTCCCAAGTCTTGCCTATTACGATGGGATTTGTTGTAACTGATGAGGAACCAGTTTTCCTCTGCCTTGTTGAGTTGGTAGCAGATGGAACTACACCTAGGACAGGTCTTCTTGCACGCTATGTTACTGTTGCAGGGATAGGGTGAAGACCTTTTCTGTGTCCGAGCTATCTTTTGTCCCTCCTTCCATGCACTGTGCTCCCCAACCTTGCCACCTGTCCGTGAGCCTTTGCTTTCAGGTAACCCAGTCGGTTTGCCCTTCTCCACATTCAGGTTGCTGACTCCTGCTTAAGACACAACTCAAAGCTCACCCTGATTCCTTTCCCTTAATGTAACCATTTAGAACCCCACAAATGCCCACCCATTGTGCCTCTGTAAGCCGCGTCTCTCCTACATCATTCCGTATATATGTGTCCTCAGTAATATTTCACAGGTCCATATTTCTTCTCCCTCAAGACAATAGAAACTCCTTGGAGAGCATTAATACTTGAATTGCCCAAAAAGAGCCGTTCAAAAACTTTCCAAAAACTTGCTTAACCAAACTGCATGGATGTGGTTAACTGACATTTTAGGTTAACTGAAAATTAAGCAGAAAGCTAGTTTGGATTTCTATCAAGTTAAATTGTATTAAATCCCCAACCCACCCTGCCCTAGTGAACACAATGCAGTCTTTACTTCCCTTTGTCTGTATGTTCGTTGAAGAAAGTGCTACTCTTATGTGTAACATTTTATTTTTGTTATTCAGAAGGCTTAATGTAAAATGATAGGCTTTTGTATAATGTAGGTGCTATGGCTATATGTAAAAGAGTGAGGGTTAGAATGTGCTTTTCTCATAGAGATATTTGTGGTATGTTTCTTAGTGAGAATTCCTATGTACAGATATTTGACAAAACAAACACAAAGGGAGCTAACATTCAAAAATGAGAACAGAAGTGTTGGCATTTATTTTGGCCTTGATGCACGCTATAAATCTGTTGATTGCAAAGCACCTGACCTGGATTTCATTTTGGGCCCCACATACACTGAATTTGCCATGAAAATATTTCTATTTTAGGAAAGAAAGTTAGATTTTTGGCCAGAATTCTAAAAACCTAATTTTGAAATTAAATAATTTATTGCAGGAATAAAGTAATTGTGCTGTAGCAGTCTTTGGGGATTATGGCTTCTCATAGTTCTACCAATAGTTTATTAAGATTTTTTGGGACTATTCCAAGGAACCACCAAATCATAGTTCTGCCACTTCAGCCGTCAGCTATTGCTTACAGCAGGTTTTAGGTTGAGTGGTTATGTAAAACATTCAAAAACCCCTCACCCCACCTCCCCTTTCAGCTTTCTGGCAGCTCAACTCGGTGAAGCCCTGAAATCTCTGTTAGAGTTTAGGGTCGGGATTTGAATTGGGCTGCTGAATAATGGAATTGTGCTGTCTAATGTTAATCCCCTGGCAATCAGTCTTGTTGAAAAGAGTGTATGATTCAATGGTGTATGTAGAGGGAGCTTGGAGTGTATGGAGTAATGCAGAGAAAGGTCTGATTATGTCACAAATTTGGGAGCTCGCCCAGCTAAACGTGGGCCAATAATGACACAATGCTTGTTGGGAATATCCATTAAAGCTCAACTCCAATAATTTTCCAAGCCTTGAACCTTCCTTATAAATAGAAGCCAAAAGTCAGTGGAGTGTAAGACATTTTCAGTAAAGATGGAGGTGTGAAATACTCTCATCCTTGCTTAAAACTCTAGTAAGTGCTTTGAGAAGCATTAATGAAATAAGAATTGAGACAGCTCTAGAATCTCTTGTAGACTTACAGCATTGGCAGATAACCTTTCAGAATGTCTCTGGGAGTAGAAACCGAGGATTCAGGCTTAAACAAGAAATTTCTGGTGGTTCTCAGGCCCAAACTTAGTATCTCCCTGTATGCTACCAGTGTCTTTCCATTTCCTCCAAGATCAGAAACTCTTTCCCAGTGAAAATGATGTCCTGTTTTCATTCACATTTTCTGAGGTTTATTTTTGTTGCTGCAATACATAGATTAGTGGTTCAGATATTGTGAAGCATCAAAACGGGTGAGATCTTTTTATTGAAATTCTTCCCTAGAAAGGCATTCCCATAAGCACTTTAATGTAAAAGCTGTGTAATTTAGGGGACATTCGTGCATTCTGGAATTCACCAGCGAGCCATTGTTGTATGTATAGAAAATGCTTTTATTCATGGGAGCTCTTTTGAAATTGACTCTATTACTTTTCAGCTATTGACACATAAGGGAAATTCATGTGAAGCCACATTTCAGTAATTGTGGTGATAATGGAATGGGCTTCCCTAAAATTGCTGGCCCAGGGGGGTGGTAAATGTTTGTCCCGGTTCATCACAAAGGGGCTGACAGACTGGGTTCTCTCAGGGGCCCTGCCGCCAAGAAGCTACAACCTAGTGTGAGTCATTGAACTTTTTGCTGCACTTTCCTCCTGTCTGAAAATGAAGAAGCTGAGACACAGGAGTGTGAGAAGAAGGCAGCTTGGCATTGCGGAAAAAGTAGCTGGTCTGCCAACAGACAAACCCGGATCCCCAGTGAATTTGGGCAAGTGATGCTCCTACGATGGTTGTGTTTGTTTCCTCGGGCTGCCAGGATGACTTCCCATAAATGGGTGTCTGACAGCATCAGAGATGTGTGCCCCAGCTTCTGGAAGACAGGAGTCAGGTGTCGGCAGGATTGCTTCCTTCTGGAGCTCTGTGGGGGAACCTTCTCTGCCCCTCATAGCTCATGGTGGCTGTCGGCAATCCTTGGCATTCCTTGGCTTGTTGATGTGTTCCAGTCTGTGCCTCTGTCTCCACATCTCTCTCTGTGTCTCTGATCTCCCTTTGGCTTTTCTCCTCTTAAGGGCACCTGTCATTGGATTTAAGGCCCACCCCGAATCCTGGATGATCTCATCTAGAGCTAATTAGATCTGCAAAGACCCTTATTTCAACTGAAGTCGCAGTCACAGGTTCTGGGGCTTAGGACATGGACATGTCTTTTGGGGGAACACAGTTCAACCTGCTACAATGGTCCTATATTGGATGAACAGATGAAGACACCAAACTGGCACCCCATGGCCAGCAACAAATGTCACTTTCCTTCTTTTCAGACTCAGCTCTTTTGAAAGTTAGAAGGTATCTTTAATAGTGTTCCTTAGACTCAGTCAGAGGACTTTCATTAAACGAACCAAATCCATTTTGGGACCAACAAAACCAGCCAATACCCAGCATCATGTTTCCAGCTGAGGTTTCCTTGGGTTAATGTTGCTCTCAAGGTTGTCCCATGACTGATTTGGTTACTGGGCTTCTAGAATCAGGATTGTGGTGTTTAGAACTTGAAGTTCATGGACTTGGCCTCTTTACCCTCCCCTCCTTTCCTCACCCCATTTTGCGGTTGAGGAAGTTCAAGCTCAGAAGGGTAAAGTGATTTGCTTGTGGATTTGGAGAAGGACCTCTGGAGCTAAGCCTCCCTCTGGGTCTTTTGAGCTCCTCGTTTAGCCCTCCTTGCACGACACACTGGGTCCTCACTTTATGTCTACCTCAGTGTAGACCAGCAGGGACTGCAGCCACAAGGCTCTTTAAGACTCCCCGTTCAGCTCTTTCTTGCCCCCCCACCCCCAAGTGAATGAGATGGAAGCCCTGGGAGGAGCACTTGCTGTTCCTCATATAGACACTCTGGCCTTGAAGTCCGAGCTTTTCCTCCTTTGGACCGCTCACTGCTGCATTCCCAGAGACCACCAGGTAACTTCTGAGCTTTTCACCTGGCATTTGATATTTCGGGGAGCAAAGTGTGATGAGAGGTAAAAATGGTGCCTCTGGATATGCTGCGGCTGGCCTTGCCCGCTCCAGGATGGGTTCAACTTTCCAGAAATCCATCCTCCCCTGGGGCCAGAGCTGCAAGTGGCAGATGCTGTCAGCCAACTTCACTTCTGGCTGGGCAGAGACCACTCACGTCACCACCAGCTCCGGCTTGCTCGGGCGCACACCAGAACAGAACCTTGACTTGAATCTGCTCTAGGTCTGCTTGCTTCCCTGGGTGCTGAGGGCCCTGATGTGATGGGACACAGCCTGACTCTCAGGTGTGTGTTAAGGGAGGAACGAAGAGTCTTTTATTCCAAGCAGTGCCTGATCAGCGTGACTAGAGCTGACGCCTGGCACTGAGCTTTTGGCAACTGGTTCCCAGTGGAAGAAGGAGAAACTGCATGAATTGTTTACTGCTCCGGGACAGCCTCTGTCCTGGGAAGACAAAGGCTCCAGTGTGCTTTCTGAGCAGTGGGGAGAGGGCAGGGATGGGACCAAGTCAAAGACCCTCTCACCGTACTTTTCAGAATGCGACTTTTGGACCTCTTTTTGGGATTGGAACAAAGTAACATTAAGGAAATGAAGAGGTGGTGGTCCAGTTAATTAAGCAGCTAGTTTATTCCCAAAGCTGTCAAGATCAGGAGCATTCCTGCTCACTTGCTCCGGATAGGAAACCACATCTCTGTCCTTGGTTTCGTCTTACCACGGCCTCTGGATGGAGCTTTTGTTTCCCGATGTGATGATGGGTATGATGGGGATGTCCGTGATGGTAGCACGTGAGCTTCACAAGAGCCCCTGTAGAAGTTTTAACACGTTGAACACTCTCACCTCCAGGCTGCAGTGCTTCTCCTGCATTTCCCCAGTACCTGAGAGGTCCCAGTGGGTCCTGCACTTGAAACATCTCTGACTTAGAGGCTTCCTGGCCTCTACGTTTGGTTTTTTCCATCTTCATGATCTTGCCGCCAGCTTGCTCCTTTCCATTTTTGTTGTGCTCTGCATTGAAGCCTTACCCTGGTTCTGTTCTGCCTGCCAGCTCCACAGTTGTGCGTCTAGCAGGCAGAAGGCAGAAAGCCCCTCTGTTGAAAATGGGTTGGGGCGGGGGTCATGCCCGGCAATAGGTCACCGTGCGTGCAGTGGGCTTGTCTAGTTGACAGAGAATCACGGAAGTGGCAGAAAGTTAGTAGGAAGTGAATTCCTCTTGCTCTCGCTGCTCCAGGAGTCACTTCCTTTTTTTCTTCCAAATCTCCTGGAGCTGGGAGCACGGTCAACCCTCCTTGAGGTGCTGGATAGCCCTCCCGGAGATTCTGGTGGGAATTGCTTAGGGGTGGGGATTCAAATTCTGTTTCCATCTTGACCTTGCTCTGTGGCCTTGGAAAAGTCATGGGACCTCTGTGCCTCAGTTTTGTTATCTGTAAACTGGGGTAGATGAGGAGCTTTCTTCGTGGCACCATTGCGAGGAAGAGGTGGTGGGAGGGGCAATGCTATTTAAGTAATAGTACTGTGGGAATGTTGGTCACTCTTATTAGGTGGTTACACAGTCTCTGTCCTCTCTCTAGGCTGAGACACATACACTCAGCTCTCCTTGATGGAAGGAATGGTCAGTCCTCCCCTTTCTTCCAAGGAAATGTCATAACATCCTTTGGTAACTACTGTTTAATGAGCTGTTGTTTGTTCCAGTGCAGCTTCTCACGTCTGTTTCACAACAGGGATTCCAGGGAGCACAGGCTGGTCAGTGGGAGGCCAGGTCACCCCAAATGTGACTGACCGGCAAATAAGTACATTCCTGCAGCCCTGAAAGTGACTCCTTCCAGGCAGCAGGAGCAGGTGGTATCTGTGTGGGTGCCAGCCCCCTGGGGTTGGAGCGGGCACAAGCCAGCATGGATGGGGCATGTTAGAACTTTGCAGTATCAGCACTTTGTCGTGTTCTCTGCAAGCCATCAATTGCCCTTTGCCCCACAGTTAAGGGCTGTTTAGATTCTGGCAGGGGGCCTGACCGAGGTGGCTGGGAAGAGGGCAAATATTTGATCTCTGGTTTCTACTTTGGCATCGAGGCCATGCTGTGGGCAAAGAGGATGTGGAAGTGTCATGGTCGAGTTAATATCTTGCAGCTTTTTGAAGGGGAGGGTCTCCTCCCCATACCTAGAGATGGTCGAGGTGGGAATGGGGAGCAGAGAGAAGCTGCTACTACTGGAGCGTGAGCAGGGAAGCTTGGCATGGAGATATAAATTCACTGAGGACAGTCAGAGTGCCCAGGAATGAGCTGGGACTCAGCAAGATTTTTATCAGTGGGTGCTGAGTTTAACGAGTAACCATATTTGAAATTCTAAAGCAAAAATCTGCAGCGTTTCTCTCTAAACTCATGTATTCCTAAGGCTTCAGTAACGTCCCCGTTTACAACGGAAAGCGGTTTGCCATGTCTGGTTAAGATGTGAGTGTCGAGATGCCAGCGTATTCTTCCCCTTTTAAATGATCACCGCTGATTTGCCTTTATGGAGTCCTCATCCTCCAGAGTACCCCGCTGTCATCATCACTGTTTTCTTGTTCGCTTTGTTTATTTTTGGTCAAGGAGAATGTTGGGGAGAAACGACCTCACGTTGTCATAGGGATGTGCAGCCAGCTTGGAGATCAGGTTTGATTTGAAATGGTGACCTCAAGAGATACTGTCACATCTTTCACCACAGCGAGGTCAAATGTGGGTGGGACATGGGGGCTCGAGATGCCTGTGGATGTTGGTGTTACCGTGAGCAGTTTTTTCTGTTCCTCCTCCTGAAAAGCGAGAGATGAGGTGGTGAGGCTCCCATGGCCTTGGTTGGGATGGGGATGGGAGGAGAGAGCAGTTCAGCAGAATCAGTCTGTGTTTGTCACGTTGTCTTGATTGAGCCTCTATCTCCTGAGCACATATTACAGCAGAGTAGCCTGTACTTGGCCCAGGGGGAGAAATTTGGACTTTGCCTTCTTGGGGTTTTCAGAGCAAAATAACCCCCTTTTCACAAGGGAAAAAACTGCAGTTGGCCATAGTGAGTAGGTGATGAATAGGAACAGAGAGTCTTAGATCTTGATGGGACTTAAACTTTTTCTTTCTTTGTCCCAGAGCCTCCCCACACATAGGATTCTCTCAAACAGGCCTGTAGGAGCTCTGTCCTTCTCTTAGGAAGTGTACAAATCAGCAGGTCAAATTGTGGCCCCCAAATCTCCCATGACATCAAGAAGAAAGTATCTTTTAAGAGACACACATTGGATTTTATTCTGGAAAGGTTATTTTGGAAGTCGTGCTTTATTTAGAAAAGGAAATCCTCATTTTATTGGATTCAGTATATGCTGTGGCTGGAGATTGAAGGGTGAGAGATTTTAGTTATTTAAATTTACATTTTGGCCAAAAGAAACAAAGAAAACCATCCTGTATGTGACAACATCAGGGAACAGTCAGTAGGGAGTGAAGTTGGGGAGGGGGGCTGGCTTGAGGGTCCCATCAGGCTTGGACAGGGAGAAGGGAGGTTAGATCCCAACTGGAGCCTTTTGTGATCTGGATGTTTTGAAGTTTCTCGTTTAAAGGTGCGATGCTTATCCTGTTTCTAGAACCACAGAACTCAGTGCCAGAGTTTTGTCTTTAAAACAAACAGGGTTTATTTGTTCAGGTTCCCATCTTGGAGGCATTTCTTGCTTGTCAGATGGTCTGGAAGCTTTTACTTCTGCTCGAACTACCCCAGGAGCAAAACAAGGCATCTGGGAGATCAGCGTGACAGATTTTTATAGACACCTTCAGAAGACTTTGGAAATGGTGAAAGTTGATGAAACCTGTCGACGTTATGAGCATGGACATCCTTCCGTGTCAGTGCATATGGATCTCTTTCGTTCTCACTAGCCGCCCATGCTGTCCTGTCACGGATACAGTGTAATTTCTTTAACCCACTCCCCTTTTGGTGGGCATGTAGGTTGTGCACATCCTTTTTGGTTTTCCCATTACCAAAAAGAGCTACAGTGTCAAGCTTGGAAATATTTATTTATTGGGCAGCTGTGTGAGTATTTTTCTAAGACAGATTTCTAGAAGGGCACTAGCTGGGTCTCTTTTGATGGACATCAGCAGAACATGCTAACCCTAAGAAACTTCATTTCGGGTGGAGCTGCCTTTACCTGGGGACTATCCGACGGCCTGGCTTTTGACTTCGTCTTTCAAAATCATTTGAGAGCCAAGGCATTCTAAGTCAGGCCTCAGCCTCTATACCAACAGGGTATGCTTAATTTCTGGATTCTTTTTTTTTTTTTTTTTTTTTTTTAACTTTTCCCACGACAGGAACGGGAACCCAGCCGTTCAGCCCCCAGCTGATAACCGTACATCCCTAAAAAAATACGTTGCATCCCTCTAGCAAGTGGCCGGGGGCTGAGGGCTCTATGATGTAGCCTCACAGTGTGATGGCCCTCAGCTGTGTTTACTCCATCTCCTCAGGAGGGAACTGGGGGAGCTGACGTCTGACTTTTACATCAGCGTCAAATCCAAAGCCTGCTACAGGGAGGGACCTTGGGCAAAGCCTTTGTGCTAGCAGAGAGAAAAGCTCTATTTAGTAAACTGGACAAGGTAAATACACTTAGCTAATTGAGAAGGCAGGTTTTCCGTGACCCTAGGAATATACCTCTACTTGGCGCACCCTGTGGTATTGTGACCTTTGCCATGTCCTCTTTCAAGGAAAGCAAAGGGCATTTTTGAACTTAAATTTGACATAGCTTTGTGGTCACTCAGGAACCTTTAGTTCTGGCTTTCTTTGGCGAAGGCTCAAGCGCTGAGAGTGTCATCACCATTTTGGGGGGAGGAGGGGAATGACACCCGGCTCTGCTCCTGTAATTCACCCAAGAAGGGCCCACACCGACACCCCCCTGCCTGGTAGAAGCTACTCGGCCCCAAGCCAAATGATATAGTCTGTGACATTAATTAGGGAAGGCACTTTGCTTCCACCTGCTTTGGTCTTGCCAGGCCCCTGAGCTCCAGCCGGCCCTTTACTTTGCTCCTTCACGTCATTGAGCAAGCACAAAGGAATTAGTGGTGTTTTGCTTCTAGCATTTCACATGGAGCAGCCTCCACAAGTCATTTTGTGACTTTGGTGCTGGAGGAAAGAAGACACTTCAGTTTTCCAAAACCGAGCTTGCTCCTCAGACGTTGCCGTCTCTGCAAAGAAAGGTGTTTTGGAGGAAGTTAGATTCCCACCCCAATTTGGTAAGACTTTCCAGAGTCAAATTTCCAGACAGAAGGTGCCAACACCTGGGTGACCACACAGCAAAGGGGAAAGAAGAAGAGAGTCTGAGTGAGACGGGAGAAAAGGCAGTGAACCAGTCACCTTCTACCAAAAGGCGAGTTTTGTTTTCAGTCTGAGTAGGGGAATTGATTCATAGTTGAAGAATTCAGTGAAAAATGTTTAATGCCTTGCGAATGGCACTTGGATGGGGACGGGATTAAGTTTAAAAAAATCTTTTGGCAACATATATATGTATATACACACACATCTATGGTATTTATGTATATCTATAACATAAAAATTCCCGTTTTGAAATGTACAATTCAGTGGCATAGATTCCATTCACAGTGTTGTGCGACCATTGTTACCTGCCATTCTCAAAACTTTTTTATCCCCCACACCCACCACCCCAAGCCCTTGGTTACCTCTTAATTTACCTTCTATTTCTATGTATTTCCTTGTTCTAGATATTTCATATAAGTGGAATCATAAAATATTTGGCCTTTTGTGTCTGGCTTCTTTTACTTAACTTGATGTCTTTAAGGTTCATCCATGTCATCACAGGGATCAGCCCTTCATTCATTTTTATGGCTGAATCATGTGAGAGTGGATGAAAATACTGTATTTTGTTTATCCATTCATCTGTCATCGAATGCTTGGATTGTTTCCATCTTTTGGCTATTTGAATAGTGCTACTATGAACATTGGCATACAAATATCTGAGTTTCTTCGATTTTTAAAAAGTGGTAATTCCCAAGTGCCCCGCGTCCCAAGCCATTTCTGTCTCTTCTAGAAGATTCCAAGCCAGTACACCATGACTCTTTCTGAAAGAGCTGTCCTCCTTCCCAGCCTAAGCATACCTTTTTTTTTTTTTTTTAACTGATTATTTTTTGTTCTGACCCTCTTGTATACCAATCTCCAGAGACTAGGGAAAGCTTTGGGAAAACAAAACTCAAGAACGCAACTTGATTTTGCCTGTCTGGTTTGAGCGCATTAGGTGGAGCCTTGACAAGGCAATGAACTCATTCTACTAATTGTAATTAGCGTGAGGTCTTTAGCAGGTTATTGGGCTCCTCAAACTTCAGAGGGCTTTGATCGTCCTTCTAATAAGCATGCCTCATACTAACTGGTTTAGTGCATTTTTATGCAACAAAAGCATCCGCTGCCTACTCTTTAGAAAAGAGCTGGACTAGGCTTTAGAAAAAAGAATTCTCAGTTGTTTTCACTTGTCCTCCAAATCTCAGAATGTTCTTTCCCTATTCAGTCTCTTGGAGTTGCTAAGAAACTGCCATTTTGGAGGAAGGGTAATTAAATTTTGATTTTAATTTAAAGACAGAGCAGGCAAAGTTATCCACGCTCCTTCAGTGAATGGGTGCCTGAGAGCAGTTTCCTGATCAATACTGGGAACTCAGTGTGATTCGAGTCTCTTAAATGTTTTTGCTGTCAGAGGGTGTGGCTCTTGAAATGGTTCTTTGTGGCGAGTGCTGCTTAACTTCTGGGGGAGAAATACTTAGGCGAGCAGGGTGTGCTGGGAAACCAGCGACTCAGGCTTGACTAATTTATAGGTGTAATTTAAGAACTTGGTTCTCCTTGTGATCCCGGGATGCGTGTTTACGGAGCCTGTGGCCATGAGGCTGCTCTGCTCAGTGGACGTTTTTTATGGCCTTTGCCATGTCAGTGCCAGAGGTGTAGATCTGTTATTGAGCAAACATATTATTATGTCCAGAGGAGGACTGACATGTTATAAAGTTTCAATGGTCAATTAGCAGAGATTTATTCTTTGTCACTCAGGTATTTTCCCCCTCGCAGTAATGACCTCTTGGAATGAAGCAGGCCATGTTTTCCTCCTGGCGTTGGTAGTTGGATTGTGGCACCCGACTGCAGAGCAGGCAGGAGAGCTGCAGCCTCGGCGCTGAGGCTCAGCAGCTGGGCCTTCCTCTTTAGTAAAGTGGACTCCTTTGGAGCACCAGAAAGAGGGCCAGAGAGAGAGCGAGAGGGGGAGGATGGCGTTTTCTAGCACTTCTGTCTGTGTTTACTGTGCATTTATTTGGTGGAACCTCATTCCGGCTGTGCAGCCAACTGTCCCATCAGCAACAGCCACACATTCTTTTGGGCAGCTTTCCATTCTGTCTTAATCCAGAATTCACACCCGGGACCTTTAGAATCCCTGTTTTAAAGGTGCCAGTCCCATTTCACATCAGTGTGTACTGGCCATTTGCAACCTGCCGAACTCCAAATAGATATTTTTTAAGACTGCCGTTAAAACACGGCTGAGCTGCGTGTCAGCTCTTCTGTTCTCCATCTATTTATTTCCCCACGTAAAAATCTGTCTTATATACTATCTGAGAGTTAAACATGCTGTATGAGAGCCTTGCCTAACACTGTAAATCCTTCCTGGTGGAGAAGATGGGACTTCCGTTATCACATGGAGAACACGAGATGAGTCAGCTCTGGGCTTCAGTCTTCCATCCAGAGATAAGTCATCGACTAAATCTTTTTTTGACAGTTCTCTGCCCGGAAATTACAAACCTGAGTGGTTCGGTTTGCCCCAGGCCTCGCGAAGGTTCTGGGGAGGGTACAGCAGCTGTCTGGCCCTGGCCGCTGGGGGGCTGCCTGCTCTGCCCACCTCCCATGGGCCGGTGTGCCCAGCCTTGTGGGCTTGATAGCATCTCCATCCTGCTTTTTGGTCTGGATTTTTCAGAAGTTAGGAGTCGAAGCATGCCATCCATGTACTGGTCACTGTTCTTAAGGTACTGGCCGTCACCACGGGAAGGCGGATCCCTGCTGGGTGTGAGCAGGGGGACGTGCTGCCCCCCAGATGCTGGTGTCCTGGGACCTCTCCAGGAGGTTTCAGGCCTCGTTCTCCAACTTGTTTAAGGGCAGAGAATAGGGTTGGGAAGGAAATCAAAGCCTGATGTGGAGAAACGAAACATGAGGCCTACTGACTTTTAAAAAACATTTTAAATAACCTTCTCTAAGGTTTCATTTTATACTGAAGGCAGCTGTAATAAGTTTTGGAAGATGGTGTAAGGTTTCTATTATAGGGAGCTCTGCTTGCAGGGTTTTTTCTTATTATTATTATTTTTTAACCAGAAGTGAGAAAGGGACGAGGGGAGGGGGTGCTGCTGGTGAAGAGGTTATTTTGTATAAGGTGAGAAGTTTTGAAAAGATGAATTCAAAACGGCAAGCGGGTAACATTTGGTATGCCGTAATTTGCAAATGCAATTGCATTAAACCCTGGTGAAGATTTTTTTTTTTTTAAATAGTCCGGATAGCAACAGAATAACTTAATAACTCGAGCTCTGCAGTACTTTGACCGCAAGTAAAACAAGACTACAGCTCTGTAGTGGGCCTGCCAGGGTTGCCCCAGTGACTAAATTGCCGGTCGAAGGCTGGCGCAGGCTAGAGATGTTGGGCTGTGTGAAAGCACTCATTGTTCGCAGGGCATCATTATTTGGTCTTACATGCACAGTGTTTGCTTGTGAAACAATTTATGAGAAACAAGTATGTTTAAGAAAGAGGACTTGGTTTGAAATTCAGTTGATCTGGCTTATGACATTTAAGATTTTATAACAGCTTTGTTTCTAAGAATAAATGTTTAGGTCCACTGTAAATACTAATCAGACCCGCACACGCAGGCACCCCCACACGCCAAACTGGGAAACTGAGCCAGGGAATGAATTGATAGCTAAAGTTCACTTGTCTACGGGAAGGAGTAAGACGTTTCCGTATTTCATTGGCACAAAGGAACATATTTTGTGAGCGTGTTGGCAGTAACCTACCCAGAGGATGGCTTCTCTCTGCAAGCTCCACTGTGTTCACTTTCTGGGTAGGAAGCCTGGTGAGGGGGAAGGAGGGCAAATGTGGATGGGCTTAAATCTCCCTGCCTTTCCCACCTGGATGGCACTGGACTTGGTCGCTGTCACTGCAGGCCTGTGGTGTATCTGCCGAAGAGTCAGGATTCCATGGGAGGCTTTGAAAGGGAATCAGAGCTTCTGAGTTCCTTGCTCAGCCCACGTGGGTGATATTGGGACAGATGAATGACCTCGTTGGGGTTCCAAGATCTTTGTCTTTATAAGGTGAAAATGCAGGTGCTTGTGCAGTGGTGGGAGATTCCGGAACAAAATGTGCTCAGGGTAACCACTAGCACCTTTTCTTTCTTTTTAAAGTTTTTAAAGGCCAGCAACAGGCTTATACAGTAAAATCAATTTGCACATGGTCTGGCTCTTGTCCAACAAATTCCACTAAATGACATTTTAATCTCAGAGGCTCAAATATAGAAAGGCGTAGATAGCTATCATTCTAATTTGCCACTTCCAGCCCAGCGTAGGCGGGCACTCAGGTGTGGCATGGAGAAAGACGTGGTATGTTGTTGGGTTGGCTCGATTTAGAGCCTCATTTCCCTCAGGCATTGTTTCGGCTCGAGGTCAGAAGTAGTGGTACCCGGAGAGGCGGGATGGGGTAGAGAATGGCTGGTGCGGGCATGTGAGGGGGCGTGGAGGAGGCCTGCCTGGGAATGGACTGCCGTGGTCAGGTTTTGTGTGGCTCTGGACAGAGTCGCCGTGTAGGAAGAATCCAGCAAGTTTGTAATTGTGGTGCCTTTGCGTGCAGCATTACACAGCAGGCTGCTCTATTCCTTAATTCTTTGTTGGACCTTGTGGGTAGTGGCTAGCACACCTTGACTCAGTTGCTTCTACAGGGTTTTCTGCAGAGAGCACCTCTTGATTGAAGAGGAAACTTTTCAGGCATAATAGGGAATGCCCTTTTTCTCCCTATAGGGAGAGGTGAGAGCTGGGGAGAAATCTCTAGAAGCCGCCTCTAGGGCCTCCTTGAAGACTGACTACGGCATCACCAAGGTTTGGGAACTGGTGTCTCCCTGTGTCTCTCTCAATCTGAATAAGCTGAGGAATGTCTCTCCATGTATCTAGTACCTGGCATACAGTGGCACTTAATAAATATAAAAAAAAGTGAATGGATGAATAGAGAGTGAATGAGTGGAGTAAATTCCACAGTAAAGAGATGACTCCAGCTGTTCGTTTGATCTGTGCATAACTTTGGCCATCAGCTCTGAGTCTGTTTACTTATTAAACAAGGGATGAAAGTCTTTTCAGAGCCTCTTAAAAATGTGTGGATACGCATGGCAATTGCAGGAGCCATTTTTGTTATTCAGGGTGACCTTAAAGTTAGCTATGCCAGTTTCCCAGGCATTAAGATTATGGTCAAGGTAAGTTTTCAGTATCATCCTAAATGGAATCAATTAAGGACCCATTCTGCCCACCATCATTTTTCTTTTAGACTGATGAAATGAAATCTTTTTTTACCCTTGTTCATTAGATGGCCAGAGCCAGCCAGTAATAACTTAGGGTATATAATAAGTTCTTTTCTCAGCTTTCTAAATCAGTCTTTTTACATGTGTCGTGCTCCGGTGGTCTCCTTTGAAGCTGTTGGGTTGCAGTGTTACTTCAGAGGAGTCAGCCAGCAGACTGAGGCCTTTTTGGCTTGAGTTCACTAATAGCCTCCTGGACAACAGGGCTTATTTATTCGTCTCTCCCCTCCCCGGCCCCGCTCCCCCTTTCTTCCCTCTCTCCTCCAGAGCGATCACCTCACCGGCCCATCCTCCAAGCCGGACTGCCAGCAAATGCCTCCGCGGTGGTTGGTGGCGACGTGGAGTTTGTCTGCAAAGTTTACAGTGATGCCCAGCCCCACATCCAGTGGATCAAGCACGTAGAAAAGAATGGCAGTAAATACGGGCCGGACGGGCTGCCTTACCTGAAGGTTCTAAAGGTGAGGACTTTCTGAATCTGCAGGTACCTGCAACCAGGGTCTCCTGGATGGGTTTGGCCCCAGGTTCTTTGATTTTCTTTAGAATATGAGATGGAATTCTTCCATAGCCCTGGCCAGTAGAGAGTATGGTGAGGCATTAGCAGATCGTTGTGGATGTGATAAAATTTCAGAAGGGAACCGGGAGGTGAGGGAAGGAGTATTAACTAGAGTCAGAACAGTTCAGCTCTTTATCAGCCCTGCGATCTTAGGCGAGCCATGTATAGGCTGAGCTGCACATCTATGGAAACGACGAAAATGAGAATATCTCCCTTACAGGGCAGTTGAGTGGAATAAATAGGAAGGGGTACATGAAAGAGCTTTGCTAACTCTAGGCGTTGGACCAATGTTTATTGTTGCTCTGATGTTGTTTTTCCTTATTATGATATAAGCGTCAGATTTTAGTAGCCACCTTTTAGAAATTACTTAGATTTTCCTTTTGACCAAAACCTCTTACTCTTTGAAATGGAGTCACACTTGCTTTAGGCAGTCACCTTTAGCAATGGTTTCTGTGCTAGTGAAATGTAGAACAGGAACATTTTCTTCCTCCCTGTATTTCTTGTTTGGTTCCTTGGAAGCCCGGTTTTAATCAGCATCAGTCTCTTTGTTTTTTAGATCTGTCTTGTTCTTCAAGATGGTGAGCTCAAGCAGCTGCTAAGTCTGTACAAGTAGTTTTTTTTTAACCCACTGCCTGCCCGTCTCCCACATTTTGTTGCACACAGAGAATATTCTTAGAGCACCTTTCTAGTAGCACCCTAAGAAGCTCAATTAAGAACTCTAACCAATGAGGTGTTCTCTTCAGCTAGCAAAACCAAGGAACAAAAGAGCTGGAAAAAGCTGGACCAACATGGGAACTGCTAGCCCATTCTGCTAGATACTGACACACCCTTCCAGCCTTCTCTGGCAGTCATGTCCATCTGCCACCAGTTACCTATTTTGTTCTTCCTAAACCCACAGCCTTTTAATGCTACTGTTTAGACATAGTGGAGGTTGTTTTCTTGTGGTATGTTGGTGGTGGGGCCATAGGCGGTAGGAAATCCTTCCTGGTTGGCCATTATATTGTTCTCCTGTGTCTGTTCTAGCACTCGGGGATAAATAGTTCCAATGCAGAAGTGCTGGCTCTGTTCAATGTGACTGAGGCGGATGCTGGGGAGTATATATGTAAGGTCTCCAATTATATAGGGCAGGCCAACCAGTCTGCCTGGCTCACTGTCCTGCCCAAACAGCAAGGTAACAACATTTTTGCTTTTTTGTTTTTTTGTTTTTTTTTTTAAAAAGAAAGCTGGATATAGAAGCTGAAAAGACTTGGTGCTTTGGGAGACTGCAGGCAGCTTATAGGATAACTCTGGTGGCCTTGATATATTTATAATAATCTTTCTTTGGTGATGCAGCTGGTATGATGCCAGCAGCCATGGAAAAATGCCCACAATATTCAAAGTACTTGCTCTAATTTCTCCTAAGGATTTTCCTCCACCTCCCACCCAGTTTGTAAGTCGTTCCTTCTGGTTCATCTTGTTTGGGCTGCACATTTCCCATCATGACTGCACATAAACACCTCCTTGCCGACTGGATTCATTGCATTTGTGTATTAGCAGAGTTAAGATCCGCTTCTACCCCCACATTTTTGGAAATATCAGCATGATATAATCTGTCCAACAAAGCATCATTTCCTTGGTGGCATAACTGATACATATGAGATACCCTCATTGACTTTGCTATCCCACATTTGAGGGCACTTCATCTTAATGTGAATGGACTGCTGGATGTTACTAAAAGCAGAAGTTTGACTTTCTTAGTTTGTCCTGACCCGCATTCAAATGCTTATGTTAAAATACCAAAAACATAAACAAAAAAGCCCAGTTTCATTATTGCCAAGATCACACTTCCTTCCATTTTCTTTTGATGCTGTCTAGTTCAAGACAAATATGCAGGAGTAGAAATAACCAAGGCCTGGCAAGAGAGGCCCTTGCCCTCCTGGTTAGGTCCTGCAAACCTTGTGCTTATCTTCAGTATTTTGTTAACAAAACAATTTAAGGAACCTCCCTTTTCTCAAGGTGGGAATCTGCAGCCAACAGGACTTGAAGCCAGCCTGGCCTTCTGGGCGCTACACTTTCAGAGAACCACCCCTTAATTTGAAATAAAGAAAGGGCAAAGAAAACCGATGGCTGTGGGCTGATTTTTCCATGCATTTGATTGTGTGCATGTCTAGGCGGTGGCGCCGGTGTGGTGGCGGGTCTGTGGAGGTCGCTGGTCAATGTTGGTCAATGTCTCTCTGTTGTGGGCTTTGTGGACGGGCTGCAGTCGGAATCTCCTGGTGGCCCAGCACCTGCCGAAGCCCCCGGTGCGACGCCTCATGGTTCCGTGACCCCCTCCACAACCATTCCTGTGTCGTCTAGCCTGTTCTCTTGCTTCCCTTGTTTTCTAGGCCGCCGGTGTTAACACCACGGACAAAGAGATTGAGGTTCTCTATATTCGGAATGTAACTTTTGAGGATGCTGGGGAATATACGTGCTTGGCGGGTAATTCTATTGGGATATCCTTTCACTCTGCATGGTTGACAGTTCTGCCAGGTATATACTACTCTTTCCATGGTTTTTTCCCTTTTCTTGGTTGATTGCTATGAAATAAGCACAGCTTCTGTTCTTAGAAATGGCCCTTTTGTCCCTGCATAATGATAAGAAATTGTTTAAAATTATCCCCCAAGAGTAAGAAAGTTGCTCTGGAGATTCAATTACAATGAGATCCCACAACTCCCATTGCTGAGCTGATGGAGTAAAATCTCACCCTCAAAGCTGAAAGGGATCTTGTAGTATTTCTAGTGAGTCATCGAGTCAGTGCACGAATTAGCACTTACCCCTTTCTTTGAAGGAAGAAGTTGGAATTACTTTGTCAGATTCAAAGTAGTTTTGTGCTCATTTCTTCCATTTTGCTCAAATCCCTCACCTGTTTTTATTACCTTCATTCCACTTTCTATTTTAATAAGATGTAAATAGACGACGAATGTTTTGAGGTGCCTGGTGAGAAGCACCTTGCAACACGGGATATACAGAAGCAGTGTGTCACCCGCCTTGGGAATAAGTGGCTCATTGCATGCTGCAATAGAATGAACTGTCAGCTTGCTTTTACTGCAAAGCATGCTCCTGGCATGTTGGGCTTGATGTTATTTCTTTCCTACAGAGAAATCAACATCACTGACGCTCTATTGCGTGACCGTTGCTACCATCTAATCTTTAATCGATATCTGTCCTCAGAAAACTTTCTTGGTAATCACTGTCTGCTCTGATGCCTCTGCCTCTTCGTTACTTCCTCTGTGAAACTGCATAGACTATGGATTGCTAGCTCATGATGTTCCACTCCAGTTATTAATTCCTTATTTTTAGACTACTATGCCTACCTGCATGCTTATTTTATATCTAGTAAAAATTGATTGTTTTGAGCTGTGCTGCTGAGAGTTTTGACTATCTTGCAAATATTTTTTCTAATTAAAATGTATAAACTTAAAGTAATACCATTGCATCCGTTTTTCCTTTTGTTGTGAATCTGCACTGTGAATATTTGCTTTTAAGCAACTAGATGCCTCTTAGGTGGAATTTGCTTTTACTTGCAGTTGTGCATTTGCTGAGAGCCTAATTGGCCCTTCTTAACCAATTTGCCTGACAGTCCTAGCATGTTAACTAAGAATGCAATCTGAGAAAACTGTTACTGAGAAATACACTGCTTATAGACTGACCGTTGAGGATTGAAGAGGGAGAAGACGTTCTTGGATGTTTATGTAGGAACATGCTAAATGTATTAAATATGTATATACACATATGCAATACCGTTTATAATTTTTCATGAAAAGTTATAGTGGCATGTCAGTAGAGTCAGCTACATGAAAATGTAAACGGTCATTGATTTAAGGTTTATTAAAATATTTTTACATTATGGACATAATGAGTGTATTCTAGGCAATTCAGTTTTTTAATTGAATGCATTTGTTTAGTTGAGTAATATGCTGATGCTATTAAGGAATTCAAGACTTTTTTGGATAACCTCCTAGATGAATATTTATTTCATTTCATAAGGAACTGTTTTCATCTGGGGTACACCATCATGCCACATCTTCCATGGGAAGAACCTGTCCCAATAAGATTGAAGCATTGTCCCTATTTTTTCAGAATCAAAAGCGGGCATCATTCATATTTAAGAATTTTTTATTTGGTGTGCATCAGAGACAATCACAAAAGATAATCGTTTTGCCTTGGGAGCAATTGGTTATTCTACTGTGCCCAGATGCCTAGCAGGAAGTGGCTTCCTTGCCTGCCCAAGGTTACTTGATGGTAACCTTCAGTGGATTGCAGGTGCCCACTGAGGTTAGATGCAGTGACTGCCCGGGCCCTGCTGATGAAGTGAGGACCGCTTGGTTATTCGCCTGGATCTGGAAGAGGCCCTTGGCAGGCCAATGGTCCAGACCACCCTGCATTGCACTGAGTTACTGGGGGCCCACCTTGTCTCAGGAATGGTCATCTTTTGATCCCTTTAGTTGCAGTGTGATACGGTCAGTCTGGTGTCCTCACTCTATGACCTGCTTATCTATTCCTCTCCCTGTGATCCGCAATCTAGCTCCTGTAAGAGAAAAGGAGATTACGTCTTCCCCAGATTACCTGGAGATAGCCATTTACTGCATAGGGGTCTTCTTAATTGCCTGTATGGTGGTGACGGTCATCCTGTGCCGAATGAAGACAACGACCAAGAAGCCGGATTTCGGTAGCCAGCCAGCTGTGCATAAGCTGACCAAACGCATCCCCCTGCGGAGACAGGTAACAGAAAGTAGATAAAGAGTTTAAAGAAATTTACTCCTTCCCCAATGACCCAGCCAGCTCTTGGTTCTCTTTCTCTGCTTTGATATGATACACTTCTTTGAGCTTCAACATGCAAGTGGTTCCCGTGTGCTGCTCGTTGGCAGTTCGACTAGTGTTTGAAACTTGCAGACTTAAGTTGCCAAGCATCATTGCGATCCACCAGAGTCCAGTTCCGAGGGCGAGAAAGGACAAGGGTGTGCGAGTCAGAGAGTTAATCAGCAGGAATGGAAATAACATAGAGAGGAAATGCCCTCCTTATGTGTTTGATGACACTTAAATTCACTGGGTCTCTATGTGGCATAGGCCATTTTTGTCCTCTGAGATCTAATGCTTTTTTTGGAGACAGGCATGACTATTTGGATGGGGCTCATGCCACTCTTTGGCTTTTCAAAATCAAGGTCAGAAACCTACATCTTGAGGTGAATCTGAATTACTGCTTAATTTAATCCAGCTCTTGATGTATTTTGAAAAATCGAAGCTGAAGTTTGGCTTAACTTCTCAAATTCTTAAAATAGGATTTATGTACATATTATGTAGTTGTTAGTAATTCACAGGTGTGTTGGCCATTGATTGAGGGAGAAGAATGATTTTTATATGAAACTGGCAACAGATTGTTTTTAACTTCATGCTTGATCTTTGGTGGGTCTTTTTTGCTTGAATGTGGCTCTTGATTGGTTTAGTTTTCCTCTGGAGAGATGGGACAAGACAGAGCTTCCCTCTCTGTCATTAAGCAAAGCCCTGCATGGGTGGGTGGGAGAGGAAATGCTTGGACTCTTTCCTCTTCTGAAGTACCTTCTCAGAATTGGAATGAGAAGACAAATGAGTGCAAAGTTACAAAAGTATTTGGAATTTGGTTCCCATAAAGGCTTTTTTTTTTTTTTTTTAATTGCTCAGTA
The DNA here is from genome assembly GCF_030445035.2 of Dasypus novemcinctus. Taxonomy (NCBI): domain Eukaryota; kingdom Metazoa; phylum Chordata; class Mammalia; order Cingulata; family Dasypodidae; genus Dasypus; species Dasypus novemcinctus. Next base: position 16,351,415 of record NC_080678.1, read on the forward strand.
AAAATGGCTCACTCACTAGCTCAATTTCAGTGTGTATTTAGGTAGAATTTACTGGGTGCTTGTTAAAGTTGCAGGTTCCTTAGTCCCAATCCCAGAGATTCTGGTTCTGTAGGCCTTGGGTGGGGTCAGGTATCTGCATTTTAAACAAGTCCCAGGCTGATTCTAAAAAGCTCTTTGAGAAACCCTGGGTTATTCCCAGCCTTGTCTCTCCTGGGGCTTCCGGTGGCATTTTCTGGACCAGGCATCAGAAAGGCTTGGGAGCCAGGTGGTCTCTGTGGTTTTGACATGGAATTGGCTCTTCTCCACCTAGCTCCAAACCTCAGTCTGAATAAGTCCTTGATAGTTTCTTTGAGGCCATGTATCAAGTAGGTCTTTTCTCATGAATGGTGAGCCAAGAATTTGGAGTGTGCGTCAAAGGCAGCCAATTGACCACATGGTGCCAAGAGCAAGGGGAAAGGGGGGCCTGCTGGGTCACTCCTGCCACCCTACTGCCATTCCTGGGGCCAGGCAAGCAACAATGGGGCCAGTTGACTGACTGGTCTTTGGGAAAGTCCAGTCCTCAGGTGACTCTTTCAGAGCCAGATAGAACTGTGACTCAGAGTCTTTATGTGAAATGGAACCATAGCAGCCAACCCAGAAAGAAGCTTCTTTTGGTGAGCCTACTAGTCTTCATACAAGTCGCCAGGGCTGTGGCTGGATAGCCAGAGGCTATTGTTGAACAGCCTTTGCACATCCATGACCTTAACTTTCTGGGTTTCCCACACATCAGTTAGGGGAGAGGGCGAGGCAAAGGAAACAGAGGATGCTTGTTAAGGAGGCATGTGGTATTGCTGGGTTTACTGAATGGTTTTTCATTGAGAATGTCAGGGTCCTGGGAGCTAGAAGCGTCCATAGATAGGATGGAGATTTCAGTGGTCTTATATGTTGGGTCTCCTCGATGGGGAGACCTCCACGTGCATGCATGCTCACACTCTTTCCCACCACCGTCAATATCTCAGAATGTTGCTACAGAGTGGTTGTCACAGACTTTAGTTTCACCATCCCTGCTACTTGATACAGGTAGACTGAAACCCAGAGAAAAATTAAGGGAAGCCATGGGCATCTTTTATAATAGTATCTTCGAGGTAAACGACATATTTCCAAGGACTTCATGAACAGAAGAAAGATGAGGGGGGCTCATGTGACTCATGAGCCAGGTCTTTGGGGTCATGTGTTCATGATCATTAAAAACCCTGAATTCCAGGAAGAGAAGTTCCACTTTCTAGAAGCTCAGTTACTACCCAGCAGCTGAACATCACCATCTCCGAACATTCTCTTTATTTTAGTCAATCAAGTGGTGTAAAGAAACTTCGCTGGTTCCAGAAAATATTTGGATAATTAGAGTGGTCATGGATGGCTTAACTGGAATCTGCCCTTTGATGTGGTGCCTCGCCCCATTTGCTCCTCTCTTCTCCCAGCCTCTGACAGTCATACCATCTTGACTAAGATCTGACCTGGATCTTGGCTGACATGGTCTACATGAAGCGAGCTGCCCAGGACTGGTCTGTCCTTGCTCTAACAGGTTTATACCTGGAGTCCTGGCGGGGGGAGGTTTGGGGAAGGCAATGACATGCTGAAGGAGAACAGCGGTGTCTGGTAAACCTGGTTGCCTAGTTATCTGAATTTTGTTATGGGGCAGAAAACACCCCACAACCCAAACCCAGAAACGTCTTGAACCTCTAGAAGCATTTTGTTTGTCCATGGGAGTGTGGGCAGGGTTTATAGCAGAAGGACAGTAACTCCAGAGCCTTCTTTTCTGGTTTGGACTGGGAATGTGGATTCAAGGCTTCTGAGACAAATGCTTTCTCTGGTAGACTGTGGCCTAAGAGCATGTGCAGGTCCTTAGGAATAAACACGAATTCTCACCCCTCTCCAGGCGTGCCTTTGCTTCTGCCTGCGAGGCCTCCTCTAGCTGTTTAGCCTAATCTCGTCTAAAGAGGGACCACTATTTCTTGGTGGCCCTTTAAAAAGGAAAGAAAAAACGATTTCCTTGCTTAATCTCCCATATGTACTGTGAAAGAGACGAAAAGCACATTTAGTTAAAAGCTTGATTTATGGCACGTGGTAAAGAGATTCCGGAAAGTGAGGAAACTGAATTGGAAACTGAAATAAAGACCAAAAAAAAAAAAAAAAGCCTGCCAGGATTTGGGAATGGAAAAACAGTTGACTAGTGAGTAGGTTTTATTGTTTGTAAATAATGTACATATTATAAGCAATAGGATATTTTGATATTATTGGATGAATATTTGATAGAGAGGCTTACGATGGTCCAAAAGGAAAAAAAGAAAAAGGATAATCTAATAGTGTTGAAGAAGTAGGATTTCAGAGATGGGCAACAGGAATTATTTGAAAATTGTGTTGAAACATGACTTTCCATGACGGAATTGGCAGTAAGGGATCGAGCCAAGGCCTTGAAACATGTTAGCTCTCAGAGTAAAACAGTGAAGAGAAAGCCAGTCATATTTTACAGCCCCAGAGGGGATTTAAAAAGTGTAATAAAAGCGCATGGAGGTAAAATTAAGATATACCTCAGCAGACATGGAGATAGAATTCTGTCTTTTCTTATACTTTTGGTATTTTTTTACCTTTTCTCCCTTTGTGATTTTACAAAAGTACTTTCCAGATTTAATCTGAACTTGTCTATTTCATCAGAACAAAATTTCCATAAGCAATCCCTTCTGTAAATAAAACATTTGTTTTTTATAATAATGATGACAACAAAGTTTGTAAAGGTTTTTCCATTTTCAGAGCTCTCCCATAAACATTGTTGAGACATTCTGGCTGGGGGAAGGTGTGTATGTGTGAACTTTTGCCAGGGGTGTGTGGCTCAAGATTCCTTTTCGGTCAGAGGTTAGCTGCAGAGTAGTTAACTTCAGAAGAACATTAAGTTTTTCTGTTAAACAGCCCCTAAGCCATACTCATCGTTAGGACTGGTTTACTCTCCCATTTTCCTCCTGGCCCCTGACCGTCCCTGACTCCTGGGCTCTTTATTTCTGGGACAAAGCGGTTTGTTCTCTGGCTCTGACTCTCCAGCTCGTCCTGGCTGTGAGCAGAGGGCCCCATCTTCCCAATCAAATGCACCCTTTAAGAAGCATCCTGAACAAAGCCTTCCCTCTGAGAATCCTGCAGTCAGCCCTGAACATCAGTGGGTTTTCTTCTTTCCCCGTTGTCCACAGTATGATGGTGTCTTATGCTCAGGATAACGCTGGGCTGCAAACACTCCCAACTTTTGCCCATATGTCCCCTCGGATGTGGGTAACCAATGATTCTAAAGCAACTGAAACACTTTCACCACGCTGGAAGCAGTTATTAGCTGAACTCTGACCACAGGCCAGGCCCATGGAGAGTATCACCTCAGCGCATCCTCACCTGAGCTCTGCGAGGCAGGAACGGCTCCCTCTTCCTTTCTACAGAAGAGAAAACTTGGGCTTAGGAAGGTTAAGCGACTTCCCGAAGCCACACGATCGGTCAGGGTTGGCCCTGGGATGCGGACCCCAGCAGGCAGACTGCACAGCCCCTTGTGGTTGCAGGTGGGTGGGGTGCAGCCAGCCCAAGGGGGTCTCACATCACAAGCAGTTAGCAGGGGAAGGGCAGCACGGATCGCTGGGACACCAGCATCGAATGAGGCCAAGATGCCACCAAACCCCACCTGGCAGCAGAAGGAAGGATGAAAGCAATGGTCTTGACATTTTTAACTCATTTCAGGAGTCGGCGTATTTTACTTTCCGTAAGACTCAAGTATATGTCCCTCGTGTTCTTTCCCCCCTTTAATCTTTATTTTTTAAAAATGTATTTAGTGTTTAAGAAAATAATTCTGAAACATAAAAGGAATGTATAGACATGGTAATAAAATTCAAATGATCTAGAAAGTTCTGAAATAAATATTTTCTGTCCCTTTCCCTGGTCCCTAATCTCCTCCACAAAGGTAACCACTGCTAAGTCTTTTAAGCTGCTTTCCCACATCACACTCTGTAAGTTTCACTGATGAGAGGAGAGGATTTGTAGGAACAAGGCACAGAAGCTTGGCCGTGTCTCTGCTTTCTGGTTGTTCACTTCACCCAGAACTGTTCCCCAAAGTGATTTTCCAGTCCGTTTCCCCTCATCTCCATTGAACATGTATACTGTGCACCCTGAGAGTGGAATTCTGGTAACTCTGTGGATCAAGTAATTATGTCTGCTGCTGGCCGGACAGAGGGTGGTCTTGACTGTGTAATCTGCCTGACCTCAGCTATTGGGGGCCTGGATTGTCTTACCTCACTATAGGTTGGGTTTTCCAGTTTGGTTAGACCTTCTTGCTTATGATCTTCAAGAACAAGTTCCCACTACAGTGGTAATTCTTGCCTGTGCACCTGGAAGAACTTTCCAGAAGACCTTTTTTTTTTCTTCGAAAACACCAGCCTTCCGGTGTCCTTTTGCATCCACAGCACATGGCCCTGCTGCAGAATGAGTTAGGTGGGCATTAGGATTTGGGGAAGCTTCTTCGGCCAAGTCTATCTCCCGTGGCAGTCTTGATGATGCTCCTGAAAATTTCTGGAATCCGATGTGTCCTGAAGATGAGGCTGGCTCCTCTGCTGTGAGGTTGGACACTGGTGGAGTCTGCGATTACCTTGAATAAAGGGAGGTGGAGAACTGGCCAGTCAGCTCCCTGCGTTTGTTGGCATCTAACCTCGGAGTCCTGCCTGGTCCTTGTCATCCGCGGGCAGCAGGGGTGAATTCCATAGGAGTGTACACATTTACCTTATTTCTTGTTCTGCTTGCTTCTGCCATTTGTTGTTGCCAGCGGACGCTTGGGTATGTAGCCCTAATCCATCCATGAGGCCCCTTGCAACTCTCAAATGAATGGCTTTCACTTCCTTTTTTTTTTTTTTTATACAATGCGCACAATGATAAACCTGACTCATAATATCTGTACAGTAAAATTTAAGAATAATTCCCCCTGCTAAAAGACAGCCCAGAAAACTCAGAAATAAGTTCCTATACACTTAAAAAGACTCTGCATTAAAAATTGCTTACAGCTTGATTTTTAATACAGAGACCAACTTCCTAAGACTGTTTTCTTTCCAATTCAATCTTGGGCATCTTCTAAGCTTCCTACCCATGTTAAGGGCAGTCTGAGCTTGTACAAAGGAGAGATTTGAGGTTTTCCTAAGAAGTTCCCGGGAAATGCAAGTCATCTGATTCTCCAGGGAAACTAGTCCAGGTTCCCCTTCATGACAGTTCATCCCAACTAGATTTGCTCACCTGGATGCATTCTCTCTTTGCCACCTGGATGTAGAAGGTGTTTGTAAGAGCAGCTGGGAAGTACTAATGAGCTGAGCAGTTGGGCAGGGGACAGAACCAAAGGTGGGCTGGTGGGCTGCTCTGGTGGGTCGTGCTGATCCTCTGTTCCAGCCTGGTTCATGGCTCAGAATAAAGTGTTGTCCCAACAACCCATGATCTGACCGGGTTTGTATAATAATCCTCAGGAATGACCCTTAAATGGGCACCTCTTATTTTTCATTCTCTGAAACCAGCAAAGGAAGATAATGTATTTTTTAAGAAATAACCATCTTACCAGATGTAGAACCCAGGTGGGTCAGTGTAGATGAGAAAAGAAACTCTCTGAAGCCCCGCCTGCTGCTTCAGTGGGAGAGGGGCCCTCTCCTGATTGGATGGGCATGCATTTTTCTTTCCCTTCACGCTTCATCCCGTGTGTGCGAACCACTGGTTTCTGAAACCAAAGCTAACAAGTGGCAGCCCATTTTTGCTTACTGGTGTGGGCGCCGGCACATTCCTAGGACTGGGGAGAAGGAACACAAATTGCGCTTCTGGATCGGAAGCACCGATTAATTGGGGAGTGGTCCCTAGAGCTGGGGTCCCCTGTTACCTTGAACAAAGGGAGTTGGAGAAAACAGATCAGCTGGCTACCTGACTGTCACATTCGGATCCTCGAGCTATTTCCTTCAGTCATTTTGCTGTATTTTCCAAAAGATAGAGGGAATACTAAAGAGCTGATTTCCCAAATGTTCCCATTAAATTTCAGAAGCATGCCACTGAGGAGCGCGCTGCATAGGTCAAAGTGTTCTTGTCTGTTTATAGGTAAAGAGGCAGCCACGAAGCACCTGAGGTGGGCTCCAGCGACTGTCTGGAGGAAACAGGAGAACAGAAGGAAAAAAAACTTGCATTTGATCAGGAGCTGTATAATTTTGTTTGAAAACCTGATTTTAGGAACATAGTACCTGGATGAAAGCTAGTCCTGCATAGGAGGGAGGAAAGAGGAACCAGAATCCAGTGGTTTCCATTTTGGTCCGAAGTCCCTGGCTCTGACCACTCCTTTCTAGGAACCCATGTTCTGGCTGGGCTCCGGCAGGTGTCTGGGCTTCTCAGGTGGAGCCAGGATTACATCTGTGTCTTTGCATTTTGTATCCAGGTGTCTGCCGAGTCCAGCTCCTCCATGAACTCCAACACGCCTCTGGTGAGGATCACAACACGCCTCTCCTCAACGGCAGACACCCCCATGCTGGCAGGGGTGTCAGAGTACGAACTGCCAGAGGATCCGAAATGGGAGTTTCCAAGAGATAAGTGAGTAACTTCTGTTGGGAATGTCCCCACGTGGAGATGTAGATAAAATGGGTAGAGTGGATTGAGATTTCCACAGCAGAGGGCAGGCAGTGATGACGTCAACGTGATTAATTGTGATTGACCAACTCTGGGGGAAAAAAGGACTTTTTTTTTTTTTTCAATTTTCAAGGCACAGCTGCTAAGCCATAGCTGGTACCCAAACAGGATGGTATCTGGGTAGCATTTTTTGTAATTTCTAGTTACCTCAAATCCAGTTAGATGTAATCAAACTGAAATTATCCAATTTATGAAAACAGATTTGGCTTTCCAACTCCTGATGACTAGAACATGATGTTCTGTAGTTCATTTCTTAGGAGAAGTTAGATGCTGCGTATAAATTGCCTTAAGAATCTTTCCCCACTGGTGCTGTTTTCCATGGTTATTAATGTGATATCAGGTGGTAGGGCCTCACATATGGTACCTGACATCTGATTTTCTGTGGTCCATAGCATCCTCCTTATTAGATGACAAAGAGATGGTACACCCAGGTGTTTCATGAGAATGTGCCTGCCTGGACTCTAAGGAAGGCATTATTGGGAGCTGTGTATTTGTTTATTGTTGATTGCCTGGAAGTCTCTGCTTTGGGCTCTGGCAGGCTGGACTTGACTCTTGCTCTGCCAGCCAACGGCTGGCAACCTTGGGCAAGTCCCCTGATTATCTGAACTTCATTCCGATAAGTGAGGGTCCTAGGATGGAACACAATTCTTGGCTCCTGTAAGTTCCCCTGTCTCCTCCCTTCATGTGTGGGTAACCCGGGAACTCTGAATCCCAAACCCCTTAAAGATGGTGTTGTCAGTGGGACAGATCTTGGGCTTCTAGCCCAGACGCATCTGAAATGAAGTGGCTGGTCCCTGAAGGCTTGGCAGCTCACTTCTGGGGTACCTCTTGCAGTAGTTAGAGTCAGTGATTTGAGAGTAATGGAATGTGGAAATGCCAACTATATTTTTGCACTAAATAAAGTGGAATACATTTTGACTCACATACAGCTACCCTCTTTGCCTTGATATAGGCAACATCTCCCAGAGATATGTCAAAGAGGTGTTTAGTTACTGCAAGAGGACTTCATATACAAATTTGGAAATAAAAGAGATGAGCATTTCCAGAGACTGTATTTGACAAGCTCTCTTTGGAAAGAGAGGTAGCTTACGTGGCAGTTGTAATTTTGCTTCAGGTGACATCACACCAGAATTGTTTCCCGAAAGCCAGTTTAGAGATACTGATGTACACCATAAGCTAGAATCGAGTAATTGTACAACTATCATTCAAAGTGCTAATGGAAGTAATTTCCAGTTTGTGTACTTTACAGTTTGAGTACTGGTGAGGTCCCGGGGAAAATACAAGGAATCATTTCTTTACTGTAAAATGTGGAGAAGGGAGTGTTTCTCACAAACCCTTCCGGCTCCCCAGTTGATGGGTGATTATGCCAGTACGGGGGTTCATATGTACAGGCTTAGATATAAATGACTGACCTGGAGAGTCATGGTTGTATTTTAAGAAACTGCAGTGGCGGGGTTCAGGCCGTGATCCCTGCCACCAGCAGTGCCTCCGTCAACAGAGGGGTGTCTGTGTGAGCCATCCTGTTGGTTCCCTCCCTAGGGGACCCCAAGTGTGGAAAATCTGAGTGCTAAACGCTTCAAAACAGTGTTTCACACAAATGTAGGTGGAGCGGATTTGCAATGAATGAAATCTATTTAGAAGCCATTTATTAGATCGGGGGCAGAAGTTATACAAAGAAAGGGTTGTTACACTTGTAGTAGCAAGGCAGTAGGACATAAATTTGCCAGTTTTCCAATGCAAATGTTTATTTTCTGCCAAGATGTTAAATTTAATTTTAGTTCTGGAGAGAAACAGAGTGACCTCAGCATAGCATTCGCTGCCCTTTATGTCTTTATGTTGAACCTTTTCAAACCAATGTGTACGTACATGAATACTGCTTACTGATGGTAGCTCAATGTTGTGCTATGTCGTGCTTAAGTTACATTCATAAGTATTCCGAAGACTTCTCCGTTTCATTGGTTTTCTGGAATGCCTAAGAACAATATATGACTATTAGTGTGACGTGCAGAGGGTTTCTGAGCTTGGAAATTGAGTTTGTTGTGTTCAGTTTGGATTTTCTCCATGATTAATTTTGGGTAGTCATAAGGATTTTTGAACTGTTATGTGAAAAATAGTACCTCCCATTTTCTAGCATTTTCTTTTTGCTTTAGTGAAAAAAGGAAAGATTCCTCAAAAACGTGTTTAAAATTCCTATCATGTAACTGAGTAAGGAATGTGGCCATAAGATCCAGTGTTATTTAAATAATAGTGATTTAAAGCCACCGCTCTGCATGGACAAAACATTTTTTTAAAAAGCTTTAACTTTTTTCGTTTGAGACATTGTAAATTCCAAATATTCAATTGGCTCAAGATCCACAAACTCCTCATTGTTCGCACTCAGGAAAGCTGACCACCTCACTAGCAAGGAAACCATAAAGAAAATCAATTGAGAATACAAATGTCAAAGGTAATCACTCTTCACCAGTAATTGACATTCTCTAAAACGTCACTAAGAAAACACTCCAACGCGTGTGTGCCCTAAGTCTCATTAGTTCCATAGGATAAATGCTCCATGCTTTTGCAAGCTGCTGAAAGATTTTTATATTTAGTTCTGGCATTTCACTCGCTACACCCCTTCACCAGATGCTGTGTGCTAATCTCCTGTTTACACATTTAGGCTGACGCTGGGCAAACCCTTGGGGGAAGGTTGCTTTGGGCAAGTGGTCATGGCTGAAGCAGTGGGAATCGACAAAGACAAGCCCAAGGAAGCAGTCACGGTGGCTGTGAAGATGTTGAAAGGTGAGTGGGGAGGAAGGGGGTGTCTTACCAAGAATGTTCCTTTCATGGCATCTGAACTCCATCCTGGCAGGAAGTGGGGAACACAGTTGACCTAGGGGTTGAGAATTTTTCAGTATAAATCAGTATCCTGGACAGACTATCTTGAGCTGAATTGAATGGACTTTAAAATTTTTTAAATTTTAGTTACTATTTTTCTAAGATTTATTTTATTTATCCATTTCCCCCCATCCCCTTGTTGTTTGCATTTGCTGTTTCTGTTTGTCTTGTGCTGGTCTTTTTTTAGGAGGCACCAGAAACCGAACCTGGGACCTCCCATGTGGGAGTGAGGTGCCTAATTGCCTAAGCCACATCCACTCCCTGCTTTGTTGTGTCTCTTATTATGTTTTCCTCCATGTGTCTCTTGTTGCCTCATCTTGCCGTGCCAGCCTGTTGCTTCAGTTCGTGGTCTTGCTCATCTTCTTTAAGAAGCAGCAGAAATTGGACCCAGACCTCCTGGGTGGTAGGCAGGAGCTCAATCACTTGGGCCACATCTACTTTCCAGAATGAATGGACTTTTGAAAAATAAAATTCAGTTTTGTTAGAAAGTGGTAACCTCCTAATTTGTTTTATTCTTTGACTGCTTGTAAACGACCATAATTCCTTTTTTAAAAAATTGAGGAGAGATTCACATACTATAACATTAACTGCTTAAAAGCAGACAGTTGAGTGGCATTTGGTATGTTCACAATGTCATGTGTGACCACCCACCTCTATCTTTTTCCAAATATTTTCATTATCCCAGAATTGGCCATGCTTTTTCATTCCCTCCATATTTTTATGGGGGGCTCACATGTTGGATTCAGGACTCAAACCTTCATTTACTTCTCTGAGTTGGAAAATCGGCATTTGAGGAAGCACAGGAGAATGGCGGCCGTGTCTTCACTTCCGCCAGAGGAACAAGGCAGGCATGACCCCGGTTGGGAGAGTCCACTAGAAAGCTCAGAAGGCGCGAATGGGATTGGTGCTGGTACAGAACCTTCTGGGGCCCGTAAACAGTCACCATGCGATGTAAATGTTGAATCTGAACATTTCCCAAGGAACTTAAAAAACTTTTAACCATTAACTTCCTCCCCTGCAGTATTCTTTTATGAGACGGGTTATAGGGAACACTGACGTTATAAATCCTACAGTAGGGATTTCAGGAAGGGAGATGGCGGCGCTAAGCTGGGTTTGTTCCCACACGGCCAGGCAGAGAGGTTCTCCTTGGGATGCGCGGTGCCTGACACATGGGGAGTTAGACGTTTTTCTTTCCGTCATGGATTCTCCTGGGAAGGTTATCATGTGCCTCCCAAGGGAAAGTAGCAGACTGGGGGGAGTCAAGAAGATATAGGTGTTCCAGCTATCTATCGCTGATGGTTTCCCAAGAAAGCTAGGATGTTTGGAGATGTTCCTGGACCTTGGGGTTTGATGCCAGGGAGGAGAAGCGTCTCTTGGAGATAGCCAAGGGCCAGGTGGGGTATGGGCTGCATGCCTCTTGCAGCTCCATGGCACAGCCCCAGCCGGCCAGAGCAGCCCCTGGCGAGGGACCTAGATGTGAGAAGACCTGGGCTTCGCAACTCCATCGGCAGAACTGATTCTGTTCAGGAGTTCCAGGGGTTGTTTCCCCATCATGCCAAGTCTGGCCTTCCCCGTTAAGGTCTGTGCAGCCATTGGGCCCTGAGCCTTGCAGCATGCCCTTTTCTGCAGCCATGCGTGGCTGCAAGCCTAGAGAGAGAAGAACATCCTGGGTGTGTGTGCACAGTCATCTCACCCTCTCCGTGGCAGGAGGCTCGCTCCTCGAAGTACCTCAGTGTAGATTTTGCACACACAGGAGAAGGCTCTTCCTTTTGTCATTTATATTGCTCTTATTTTTGTGAAACTAAAATGCCGGTTCCAATCTATGCCCCTATTTCATTTTTTCAGTAAGTCCAGACTTTTCCATAATGAATTAGTTCAAAGGGAGGCTCAAGGGGAAAAAGTCTGGTCACTTTTTAGAAGCTAACTTTGAGCCTGTGTATGTAGGACTTAAGGCACTCTTGCTGGCAATTGTAGAGCAGAGGTTTATAAGACCTTTTTTTAAGGATGAAAATCACAGGCTCCTTTGAGAAGCCAATGGAAGTCATGGACTTTCACCCCCTAAAAATGCATGCAAACACACACAGTTCTGCACACAGTTATAGGGGGTGTCACCTAAACCCACCTATGATGTTCTAAGGGCCCCTGGGGCTTGCATTAGGAACTCCTGGTCTGGAGAATCCAGTAGTGATTTGAAAACCTCCCACCCTTGCCCTCTTCTCTGGATGTTCTCATCATGGTTTCAGTGTTCTGTGGTGTGATATGTCATCCTGAGGGCCTTAGAAATGCCAGAGAATGGGGTGGTCGTATGATTGAGGAAAACATGCACACGCCTGTGATGTTTCTGGAAAAGGACTGGCTCTAGCATCAGAGGCTTTTGTTTTAGTCCTGACTTGGAATCCATTGAACCAGAATTTGCTATCTGACATAGAGCAGGGAAGTTCCCTGCCTGGGCCTTTGTCCCTGCACCAATAAAACGAAGGGGGTAGGACAGGTAACTGGGGAAGTCTTTCTGCTTCTAAAATTTAGTTTTGCACCATTTCAACATTCAAGTTTTCGGCACCCACTGGTGAAGGCAGAGGAGTTAGAGGAAACTGACGACTGACTTATTTACTTACACACACACCGCCACCCATTGTTTTGTGCTCACTGTCTGCTCTCTGTGTCCATTTGCAGTGTGTTCTTCTGTGTCTGCTTGTCTTTACTTTAGGCAGCAAGTTTACTTTAGTTCCTACTGATCCTGGGATCTTCCCCTGGGATCTTCTGGAGTGGGAAAGAGGCGCTCAATCTTGCGCCACCTCAGCTCCCTGCTGTGCTGCATCTCTTACTGTCTCTCCTCTGTGTCTGTTTTCGTTATGTCATCTTGCTTCGCCAGCTCTCTGCATGGGCTTGCACCCTTGTGTGGGCCAGCTCGCCATGTGAGTCAGCACTCTGCATGGGCCAGCTCGCTGCCCAGGCCAGCTTGCCTTCACCAGGAGTCCCTGGGAAACGAACCCTGGACCTTCCATATGGTGGATGGGAGCCCAATCGCTTGAGCCACATCCATTTCCCTGACTGACTTATGATGACCTAATGTTTGTAGATGACGCCACGGAGAAAGACCTTTCTGATCTGGTGTCAGAGATGGAGATGATGAAGATGATTGGAAAACACAAAAATATCATCAATCTTCTTGGAGCCTGTACACAGGATGGTGAGTAGGAGGGAAAAAGTGCTTTCAGCCAAATACTCCACATTTAATATTAGACTTGTTTTAGAAACTCTTGGGCTTTGGAACTGGCTTCCAAGGTATCTCGAAATTTTGCCCAGAGCAAAATACCCTTTGAAAGATGTTTCCAGGCATTAGCACAGAAGTGGCTCTGTGACCATACCTGGGGTGCTAGAGAAAGCCAGGCATAGGGAAACTTTAGATCTGGGGGGAGGCTGTGGGCACCTGACCTGTCCACGTCCTTGGAAAAGGCAGTCTCAGACTTGCTCGTGTGCTTTGTAAGTACTAAGAGAACTTCCTTCAGATAAGGTCCCATATCTTGGTGGAGAAAGTCTTTGCTAAAAATGAGGGTAAAGGAGTCCACCTCTTGTTCTGGGCAAAATAGAACCAAGGGTTGCATAAAAGAAGAAACTGGTGTGAAGGAACACATGATCTCCCTTAGGGGAAAGAGACCTCCAGCTTCTCTCATTGAAAGCTTATGGCACTTTGTGAAACAAGTTGACAGCCATGAACTTGAAAATGCGTATCTTCAACTTGGCACTTTCTCTGTTAGTTCTACACAAGTTGGCAGACTGCTTCAGCGAAGGGCCAGGCAGTAAATATTTTAGGCTTTGTGGTCCTGAACAGTGTTGATGCAACTACTCGTGTTTGCCATTGTAACGAGGAGGTGGCTGCAGCCAGCTAGCGGATGAGGGGTCTGGATGTGTTCCCATACGATTTTTTACAGAAACAGGCAGTGGGCCAGATTTGGCAACCTGGTCTGTACATGGAGAAATGGAGAAATCATCACACGTGTGCATGAGGAAACACATGCAGAGGCGGTCATTGCACCGTTCATTATGCCCCCAAATTGGATGCAACCTAAATGCCTGTGAGGAGGGGAATGGATAAATAAAGTGTCGTGTGTTTATACGATGGCTGTATGGAGCCATCAAAAGGAATGTTCTAGAATTTTTTCATCAACCTAACTGGGGGGATATAACAGTTCATTTTCCTTATTATTCATTTATGTTGTTAAAAATAATACATTGTTTATTGATACACATACGTATGTAAAGATATTTAAAATGAACTGGAAGGATATGCCCGATGGATCACATTTATGGTAGCAGTTGCCTTTGAGGAGGACCCAGCTGAGAGAATGCTGAAGGCACTTTCTTAAAGATGTTTGGGGCTGTCTTGGCAAAGAATTATTGTTTTGTTTATCATTTTGATCAGAAAACCGATATTCTGTTTTTGCAAGGCCTTTTCTGTATGTAAAAGTTTTTAAAAAAGCAATATTGGGTGATGACAGCTAAGAAGCACCAGTGGGGCCACCCCAGGCAGGCCCTGCGTGAGGCCTGAGGACCGGACTTCTCCCTCCGCAGGGCCGCTCTATGTCATCGTCGAGTACGCCTCCAAGGGCAACCTCCGAGAATACCTGCGGGCGCGGAGGCCGCCTGGGATGGAGTACTCCTACGACATCAACCGCGTCCCCGAGGAGCAGATGACCTTCAAGGACCTGGTGTCGTGCACCTACCAGCTGGCCAGAGGCATGGAGTACCTGGCTTCCCAAAAAGTGAGTCCTTCCCCTTGCCCCTGGTTAGGCGCAATCCAGCCGAAAGTGTCTTTGAAGGAGACACGGGCAGTTTGGCGGTGCTCATTTGCTAGCTCAAGCCCTTGCATGTCTTAGACAACCTGGAAAACATTTATTACATTTTTCGCGTTAGTGCTCAACGATCTCTTTAAAAGCCAAATTGGCCTCATAAACTTACAGTGAAAACTGCAGAGATGAGCAGAAAAGCCGCCTTTTCTCCGCAGGGCTTGGCCCTCCCCAGCCGCAGCTCTCCACGTGGAGGGGACTGGTCTGGGGGCGTCTCCTTTAGTTTGGTGATTTCTTGGCTTCCTTTGTTCTGTGGTTATTGGATGTAGACAACATGTTGGCTTGGGACTTGAGTTTGGAACTGCATGAACTCTTCGAGAATGAAGGGGAATTTTCGTAACATGGCATCTTGGGTGCCTGCGATGCTTTTTTGCCTCATTCGTGGGGATGACCTCTGGTAGGAGGTTGGCTGGGTCCCCTGAGGGGCATCGCTTGCATTCCAAGCATTCCACTGACCCTGGAACTTGAAACATTTGAGTTATTCTGAAAGCAGTTAAACAGGTGACCAGATGCTCTCTGGGGCGTTTAGGGCTACCCAAGGGACCCTCCCTTAGTCCCACTTTCAAGGTGAGATTGGTGCAGGACTACCTTGTTGGGCAGAGGTGGGGGCTGCCTCCAGAATTCCTCAGGTCCCCAGAGAGTAGGTGGGCGTGGCCCCTCTCTCACTTGGGCTCCCCAGGGACTCACCCCTGGCTCCCTGGATGTGAGGCGGCGTCACACATTTATGTCCCCGCTGGGGCCATGCCAGGCAGCCCCTGTTGGATCAGGCAGAGTGTGGGGCTCGAGGGCCAGCTGTGCCCCAGCCTCTGCCAGCTGTGGACACCCAGGACCATGAGCCCAGAATTAACACATTTTTGGGGGGTTTGTTTTTGTTTGTTTTTTTTTCCCCAGGAAGGTACAGAGTTTCAGGTTTTTCTAGATTCTTTCTTGTAAAGTATCCCAAATTTGGGGAAACTAATTAAAAACAGTTTTATATTCCATGACTGTGTGTATGTGTGTGTGTGTACACAGATGGAGTCAGCTAAACCAGAAAGTCTCTGGCATGAGGAAATAAGAAGACAAATCCCCAATGTGGGGCATTTGACAAGATATTGCATCAAAATGTCAGTGTCATAAAGGACACAAGATAGTTAGGAGATGGTTCCAGATTAGAGACTGAAAAAACATGGCAACTAAATGGAATATGTGATCCTGAACTGGATCCTATATGAGAGTGAGGTTTTTCGAGGGGACAACTTTTATAGATGAACTTATGAAACAGTGAACATTAAATATGGACCGTGTGTTAGATTATATTGCTGTACGGATGTTAAATTTGGGGACTGAGTATAATGGCACTGTGTTAAGGTGTGATGTATCAGTGACATCCATAACTCACTTTGGTAAGTGTGGAAAGTAGAAGAAAGGGAGGGAGAGAGGGAAGGATGGAGGGAGGAGAAAAGCAAATCCAGCAAGTATAGCCATCCCTTGTCCTGCTTCATCTTCTCTGTAGCTTTGAGACATTCCTAAAGAAACGTTAGGAGGGCGTTGGCTCGCAGGCTGTCTGTTGGGAGCCTCTGGTCCTGGACACTCCATCCTCCCTGGGTGGGAGGTGTGCAAGAGCTTTCTGCACCCAGCAGGGCACTGCTGCTCATACAAACCCTGCTGGCCTGGCTGTTCGTTCACGGACAGGTCCTCCTCGAGCAGCGCTGCCATCTCACACCCTAGGTCGGCTGCTTAGACGAGGCTGGCCGGGTTGATGAAATCCTTGACAGCTTGGAGCCAGAACCGTGAGGTGACAGCAAGAGAGATGGAGGCAAAAGTGGGAGCAGGAAATAGTTTATCAAACCCTTGAGAAAGGGGCTGTGGGAGGAGACGCAGGGGAAAATTGTTAGGGAAGGTGAGGGGCTCAGGTGTTCAGGGAATGGGAAGTGGGAGAAAGTTCTCCCAAGTCATGTGCCAAGACCCTCGAAGGAAGGATGTAGAGAGAGGAGGGTGTGAGAGGCGGCTGCCGGCAAGGCAGGGGCTGCTCGTTCGGGTCCATAAACACCTGCCAAGGAGTCTGGGCTCGGCTGGCAGTGCCAGGGGAAGCCCCTGAGGGGGCTCATGTGATCGGGTTTCCGCTTTACAAGAATGTTCTCACCGCCACTTGCACTGTGGATTGGAAACCACTGAGGGCCGCGTGCACGGCGATGGTGGGCTCGGCTGGGCTTATTGTGTAGAACACCCAGAGAGAAGTCGATCCATCGGAGATACCGTTTCCTATTAGGAATGGTAATGGATTGGTTAGAAATGGGGCAGGGCAGGGCCGACTCCTGGATTTCCAGCTTTGGAAACTGAATGGTGGTGTCGTTTCCCAAGAGGAGGAAGATCAGGGTTGAATCTGGTTTTGGCCAAAAATCAAGAGCTCCTTTTTGGATCTCTGAGAGATATTCAAGGGCACATGTTAGAGCTACAGGCTGAAGCTTGACTCTGAAGTGTCGCCTAGAGGTGACAGTTAGGAGGCAGCAGGGGAAGGTGCAGTGGAAAGCCTTGGGAGTGGGTGAGGACAGCTGGGGAGAGCCTGAGAAGAGAGAACAGAAGCGTGGAGTCAAACCTGTGAGAACTCCAAAGTCTAGAGTAGCGGAAAGAGCAGGCGATGGCTGAGAAGGTGCAGCTAGAGAGGCAGGAGGCATCCAGGGCGCAGGCCCCCGAGGCCACAGGGGTCAGCTGGGGTGTTCTGCACAGACAAGAGAAGCATGTCGACCTCTAAGCCTACAGCCTACGTGGAGGCCAGGGCTGAGTTGCTGCCACCCCCGGCCCAAGGACACTGCGGTGCTGCCCATTTTGGAGGCAGTTCGGTATGATGGAGAGAGAATAATGAGTCAGGTCAGCTTGGCAAAATGGGACGAGTGAGTGAGTACCTTGTAGAATGACAGAATGTGAGAGAATGGCAGCAGCTCTCATCATTCTTCTCTGCCACTTGCTGGGTGCTTGGTGTCTGCCAGCACCAGGCAGCACTGGACATCCACAGTCTTACGTAACGCTCCAGACAGCTCTGAGGTAGGCAGGATTCGAGCCTCCATGTCATAGACAAGGACTCCAAGGGCTGTTGGGAAGTGACAGGAAAGATGTGAGCCCAGGGCAGTCTGAGTCCCTGGCTTCACTTCCGAGAGGAGGAGACACAGGACATGAAGTGGTGGGGACTGGACCCCGCCTCCCACTTGCCCACCACGCTGCTCCCCTCCTCGCAGGCCCTGCTCTCAGTTTCTCCTGTCAGTGGAGATGGTGACTCCTGCCTTCGCTCAGGGCGGAGGGCAGGACAGGGATATGCTGCGTGCAGTGGCCTTGGGTGGCAGTGTGGGCTGGGGTCATTATGGTTGCTTTGCAGAAGAACCCAGGCTCAGAGGACAGGCTGGTGATTCTTTGGGGCTTGGCAGGTTCCAAAGTCGGGGCCTGGAACCGGTTGGGAGCCAGAGGGTCTTAAGAATGACCCTCTTGGGGTTGGGAGGAGCCTGCTTCCGTAAGTGGAGGCTTGCTCACAAGGGGAGAATGAGGGCCAGGTCCCTTTTACCCTGGCCTCCGCACCCCCAGACCCTCACCCCACGGAGCAGTTTAAAGACCTGCTTCCAGGAAGGCAGGGCCACAAAGAACTGCTGAGTGGGCTTTCCGGCACTAAGCGATGTGGGATTTTGAATTCAGCTCAACAGACATTTACTGAGTCAGTCTCTGTGCTGAGTGCTGAGAATTTAGAGATGGCTGTACAGGGCCTGGCCTCAAGCAGCTCCCAGTGGGCAGGAGAGGCAGGCAAGTAAAGGAACACAGTGATGTCCACACGATAGAGTTAGCTAAGGATGCAGATGAGAAACATTTATGAAAGCCTTGCTATTTTTAGCTCAATGCTATCCTAAGTGTTCCTTTTTGAACCAAATCCCAAACCCGGTTAAGTATCTGAGGTGTCAGACCTGAGCAGGATTTTATAGCAAGCCCCGGCTTCCGCATCTGTAAAATGAGGATAATAATATCCAATCTCATGAGGTCGCCATGGGAACAGATTGCCAGCAGCCAAGCGAAGGTACCCAGCACAACTCCTGGGTCATAGGGCTGCTTGTCTTCCTTCTCTTAGCAACCTGTCGACCTTCTCCTGGTAGAAAAATGGAACCAAACAGTCCCGGGGCCCCAATTATGGAAAAGGGTCATTCTCCCTGCTGGAGAACAGTTCCTACTTCTACAGATGATGGGAGTTTGGCTTAACTTTAATTATTTTCTTGATTTGGGTATTGGTTCCAAGTTTCCTCTTGCCCAGCCTAGGAGGTGGGCTTTGGAGTTTCCTGCACATTGGGATGGCCTGGCTCTTGCTGAGAGGGTTGACGGGAGACGTCGTGAAGTCTCTGTCCGAGGGGAGCCCTGATGTGTAGTTGGAGCTCCATGCGTGGGAAGCCAGATTCTCCTGACCACACAGCTTGCCAAACACACAGAGCTCGTGTCTGCAGGAAGCACACACAGAGAAAGTTTTGGCTCGGTGCTTGGAAGCTCAACCTGAAGAGGCCTCCAAAACCAGGAACCCAGCTCCAGCCCCGGCCGGATCTCGGGGAACAGGCGGGCTTCTGGGAGTTCTCACATTTCCCGCTTCCAGTCTGGCCGGAGATGGGCATACTTGTGTGGCTTTCCTATTCTAATCTTAGCCTGTCTGGGGTGGGGGTGTGGTAGGGCATGGAAGTATATGAAAACAAGGGATAGCTGGGGGAGGGCTGGAATAAAATAATTCCTCTTTTCTACCTCAAAAAGGCTGGTCTGGCTTGCTCCTTCTGTGGTGTGCCCATTTAAAACCAGCCCCATTTCAACCTTGTCGAATGGACTGGAAGAAAGCTCTCCCTCGTGTGAGAGTTAACCTTTGAACATAACCTGTTAAAAGCATTTGATGGTGATGTCTGCTTGCTTCTTTATTCCTTACCTCTTCTAAAAACAGGAGGCAATGGTGGGCCGAAGGAGCATCATTATCATATCAGGATGAAATCCTGGTGTAGGAACACTGCAACTAACACTCTTCAAACCCTTTACAAATGCACATGATTTGTAGAAAGGGAAAAGAGCAGTTAAAAGGGACCTTTCTGAGACCCTGGAATTAGCATGAGGCCCCCCATCAGCTGCCCCAGAGCAAGCACTTCTGCAGCAGCGAGCCCTGCCCAGGTGTGGGCAGGCAGGTGGAGGCCTCGGCACTGGTGGGTCACCGGTCCTGCTGGAAGTGGACTGAGAAGGTGAAGAAACACAGTTGAATAGGCAGGCATGCGCTGTGACAAATGCCAGGAAAGGACACACTTGATCAATTCTTTCAAAAATCCATTTTGTGGGAAGTTTGGGAGCTTGGAGACCAGCGAGGCAGGCTGTGCAGCCATCGTGGGAGAATGAGAATCTGGGTTTGAGGAATTAGCAATGGGGAGAGGGGAAGGGAGACAAACCAGAGAGCGCCATTTTGAAGCTGAAATCCACAGGACTTGGGGGCAGTGTGTAAAGAATTCCTGTTGTCTACCTCTCTGATCAAGAGAGTCAAAGAGAAGAATTGGGGGAGTAGAAGCCTTGAATTTGAGGGGCCAAGGGGGTATCAGTGTAGAAGTGCCCCCTTCTCAGTTGGAAATGAGAATTGGGTCTCCGGGTAGAGGTGTGGATTTGCTAGTCTTTTGTAATCTAAGAGTTGAAACCATGAGACTCTTTGGAAGTACAGAAAATTAAGGGGACAATTCCTTTCTTTTAAGGGACAAAGAGAGTGGGGAGTGGGGGGAGCCAGTGAAAGACTGAGAGGGTGGGAAGAGGAAGAGCGTGAACTCAACAGGGACAATTTTCAGAAATGAGCAATTAATCAACAGTGCCCAATGCTGCAGAGGGAAGATACTGAGAGTTTAGAAAAGGCAGGTGAGAATGTTTGAGGAGTGAGTTAGGAGGTAAAGAAGTAATGCTTGAGTTTAACCAACTGTTTTGAAAAGCTTGTCCATAGTGGGGAGAAGAGCAGGAGCCAAGATAAAAGATTTCAGGGTGATCTAATACAGATCTTGCACCAAAGCAGATGCCAGTGTCGCTGGGCCACTCTGCTAATAAAAGGTGTGCAGTGATTTGCTTACCTTTGCCCTTTGAAATAACCAGGGTTTTTTGTTTATTTTTATTAGAAAGTAAATATCAGTTTTTGACTTGTTTTTCTGTCTGTGTTCTAAGAAATTTTAGTATATTTCCTCTTTATTCATGATGCATTTTGTAATGAGTTCTTTTTTTTTTTTACCTTTCTTTCTTGATTTCAGTGTATTCATCGGGACTTAGCAGCCAGGAATGTTTTGGTAACAGAAAATAATGTGATGAAAATAGCAGACTTTGGACTGGCCAGAGATATCAATAATATAGACTATTACAAAAAGACCACAAATGTAAGTCTATGGACAAAGATATGGGGGAGGGGAGTGAAGGTTGCAGAATGTTCCAGAACGACATCATAGATTTTCAGAGCTGAAAGGGACCAAAAAGGGTTCTTTCTCTGTACTTTATTCTTGTTTGCTTGGAACTCTTCGCAGACTTCTCAGTTAGCAAATTTAGGCTGAGCTGAGGGTCCTTTTAATAAGCATGAAACCCTCTTGTACACAGAGGGTATCAGCAGCCTCTGATTTTCATGTGTTTGTTCAGAGGGCTTTCATAGCAAAGATGGAAAGCTTGAGATTTACTTGGTTAATCTCTGCTGGAAGTTGGTCAGGGTGAGTCTGTGTGCTGAGGAAATAAATGATAGCCAGGCACCGAGGACGTAGTGTTTCACCATGGTGTCCAGACCTGTGCATCTGACAGATGCTGTAGCGTCCTAGTTGGAGCTGATTTCTGCTGTGGGAAGGACCAGTAAAAGGCATGAGAGCATCAGCTCTTAAACTCCGCACAGCCCCACTGAGCCTCCTGAAGTAAACTTGTTTTTAATATGTTGGTGTCTATCTACATTTTCTTCCACATTTGTAGGGGCGACTCCCAGTCAAGTGGATGGCTCCAGAAGCCCTTTTTGATCGAGTATACACCCATCAGAGTGATGTGTAAGTGACTCCCTTTTCTCTGTGTTCTTCGTTGGGTTGAACTGCAAAACTACTGCACGATTCTTCACCTTTCTTCATTCTTTGGTGCCTGCTACATGTCATAGTATGATAGAAGGTGGGAGTCAGCCCTGGGGAGGGTGGATTTTATGTCTGTAACCAATGCTCGCTAACCGGCCTGGCTTCTCAGCGCTACTTACTTTTGCCAGCCTGGAACCCCCCCCTTGACCTGAGTCACCATGTGCAGCTGTAAAGCCACCGTCTACTTTGCCAAGATCTTGGCATGTTCTTCACTCTCTTAAAGAGTAATCCTGAGACTTTTTCTTTGATAGTGATTTGCTTTAATTTCCCTCTATCACAGCTTCCTTAAAGGGCAGAGTTGAGCTTAGGACTTCCCCAGAATCAGCTCAATGTGTTCCTCCTTAGCATCTTTGATAGCATAAAAATAGAGGAGAAATTATATAATATTTCTATTCAGATACACTTAAAATGGGATCGGCTCCAACTAACATTTTGGGATTTCAGTTTAGAAATTTGGTTGAAAGATATTGGGGAACCCTGGGTGAAAGATGCTTGGAACCTCTCTAGTTTTGCAACTTTGTTTGAGTCTATAATGATTCTAATATAACAAGTTAAAAAAAAAAAAAGAAAGCAAGACAGTTGAGCCATTTTTTATTTGGAATGGCAACACCTCTGAGGTAAGCATTGTTTCCCTGTCATCACAGTCCTCTTGCACAGCCTAGAAGCTTAGGATGCTCCGTTTTGCCATGAGTAAACCGAGGCACAGTGGCTATTTCTGCCTGCGTTGTGCTGCCCCTCTTGCTCTGCAGAAAATGGGACTGAGGGGCAGTTTCACTTCTCACCAGAATAGAATAAATAAGGGCAAGTTTCCAGGGCTACAATGATAGAGGTAAATTCAGGATTTTCTACTCAATTATTTTCGAGTGTGAATCTCTGGCCCTGGATTCAAAAAGTCCCCCTGTGGACCTCTGATAGGTCAGGTATGGATTTTGCCCCATGAGACCTTTTCCATTTCTGTTGTACAGAGTTTGTCTGCCAGGAGCATGGGGCCCCTCCACCCCACTCCCAGCACTGCGCTGACTCCTTTCGTGAGCTTAGCCCGTAGAACCTCTGTGTCTTGGAGGCGCTGCTGGCCAAACAGGGTAGCCGTTATCCCCCAGAATTAGCGGCTGGCCTGTCTGCCAGCTGCCTATCCTGGTAGATCGCAGCCCTCAGGCCTAGCACATAGAGATGGAAGAATTGGACAAGACGGTTGAAGGGTTTTGAAGCTTAAGAGTAGAGATCCTCACCCCCGTTGGCCTCAGCGCAGGTGAACAACTTTATTTAACCAGGATGGGGTTTGCCTTTTTGTATGATTGAGAATTCCATTGGGACGTCCTCATGTCATCATCATTTGTGGGTGCTCTCGGGGGAGGAAAGGACATGTAGGATGAATTGCAGGAGGGCTCCCATCATTGTCTTTGAACCTAAGGAGTGCATGGAAGTCTGTCTTCTTCTCCTGGCATGATTCGGTCTGGTCAGGTTGGTAATGTTGTCTCCCCGCTCTCTGCAGCTGGTCCTTCGGGGTGCTCATGTGGGAGATCTTCACTTTAGGGGGCTCGCCCTACCCAGGGATTCCAGTGGAGGAACTCTTTAAGCTGCTTAAGGAAGGGCACAGGATGGACAAGCCGGCCAACTGCACCAACGAACTGTAAGGACCGCGGCGGATTCTCCGCGCCAGCCGCGCCACTCCCGGCTTCTCGCGCTTCTCTGGGGCCCCGGTTGTCTATAAATACTCTCGGAGAAGAATTGCTGACGCTTTCTGGGCTGAATCCCAGAACCGAGATAGATTAGCTACACTGACAGCCATTACTTGTCCAAAAGAAAGAACATCATTTGGAGGTGTACGGAGTTGAGCCATAAATCATGGAGGGAGGCAGGCTGCTCCTCGGCGGGGTCCCAGCTGCAGCCTGAGCCGAGGGAGCTCCCGGGCCGCTGCACTGTGCTTTGCTGTCCTCTCTCCTTGGGATGACAGAGAGATGGATCTCATGCATGGGTCAGAAAACAAGCCACAAAGCTGTGGGGCTGCCCCTCTAGAGGGTGGGACTAAAGAACCAGGAAATCTGTCCATGGTGGTTGACAGCTGTGGCAAGGCCAGTGAGAACAGCATCTTCAGAGCTTCTTAGTGACCATGTCACTTTAGTCTGCCGTCAGCCGCCTTACTTAGAGTGATGTATCCATATCTGGTTATCTGAATTTTACCCCTGTTTTAGGGCACAGATTTAAAGTTAGTCCAGTTGTCTTCTGTAGAGTACCAGGTCTGCTATAAAATCATTAGCTGATTATTAGAAAAACATAACCCACACTTTAAGTGAAATTACTTCGTGTGCATGACGTGTACTTTATGCAATAAAATCGATGCTTTGAAAAGGAGTGCTGCCCCCACCAGATTAACCGAAAAGAGTGGTTAAATTAGCTCAGGGACTGCAGGCTGCTGTGTCACCTTTCACGGGGGTTTTATATCCGCAAGCCGGTGGGTGCTTTGCAGTGTTCAGTGGACGTCTGATGGTCACATCCTAGAGGATGTCATGTAAACATGCTTCTTGGGTTCCTTGTCATTCCTGTTGCTTTTTCGAACTTGGAGGGTCTGTTAAAACCTATCATCAAGATAAGGCTTGGGGGAAACGGACTTTGGCCCAGTGGTTAGGGCGTCCGTCTACCACATGGGAGGTATGTGGTTCAAACCCCGGGCCTCCTTGACCCGTGTGGAGCTGGCCATGCGCAGTGCTGATGCGCGCAAGGAGTGCCGTGCCACGCAAGGGTGTCCCCTGCGTGGGGGAGCCCCACGCGCAAGGAGTGCACCCATAGGGAGAGCCGCCCAGCGCGAAGGAGGGAGCAGCCTGCCGAGGAATGGCGCCGCCCACACTTCCCGTGCCGCTGACGACAACAGAAGCGGACAAAGAAACAAGACGCAGCAAATAGACACAGAGAACAGACAACCAGGGGAGGGGGGGGAATTAAATAAATAAATAAATCTTTTAAAAAAAAGATAAGGCTTGGGCACCTAGGCCTATCAAAGAGGTAATCAGGAAGTTAGTATGCAGCCTGCTGATGACAAATTAATTTATAAAAGCCTTACCTGGGAAGTGAATGTGGCTCAATGGCTAGAGCTTCCGACTACCATATTGGAGGTCCAGGGTTCAATACCCAGGGCCTCCTGGCCGTGTGGCGAGCTGGCCCATGTGGAGTGCAGCCACATGCAAGGAGTGCCGCCCCACACAGGAGGGCAGACCACCCAGGAGTGGAGCCTCCCATATGGAGAGCTGATGCAGCAAGAGAATGCAACAAAAAAGAGACATGGAGAAGAGATGATATGAGATGCAGTGAACAGGGAGCTGGGGTGGAGCAAGAGAATGGCTGCCTCTCTGTTCCGGGAGCAGACACAGAAATAACACACAGGAAAATGGACACAGAGAACAGACAAAGGGGGGAGGGGGAGGGGGAGAAGAAGCAGCAGAAGAGAAAGAATATCATCCCTATAAAATAAATTAAAAAAAAAAAAAAAAGAGCCTGACCATAGAGCTGTTGAGTTTCAAGCCTTACTTATTTATTTATACTGAAGAACCTTTGTCAACTAAAATTTTAAAACAAACTGGAAGTCCCGGGCAGGTGAAGGTGGAGCTGCAGGCCCCTGCTCAGATACAACTCTTCCCATGACTTCCAAATTGCCTTAAAAGGGTGGGTTCCTTGATAGCCCTGGGACAGATAGCAAAAGTCAGCAAGTCAGCGGTGAAAATGCATAGAAGAGTTTTTCTTGGTGTTATGGACGCATTCCGAAAATATTTTTGTGTGAAGTGATGTTTTTGTCAATCAAAGCGTCTTTCAGAGAAAGCTACCAGTGAGAGAGTGAATAACTACCTCCTGATTTATTTGCTTGGAAAGTTCTGGTACATTTTTGTAATTTAGGGCTTATCTGTGTATTGCCTGTTAAAACTGTCTTTAGTCAAGTACCCTGTGAAATTAACTCACCAAGTTAGTTAACTCACCAAGGAAATTAATTTTTTCCAGGTACATGATGATGAGGGACTGCTGGCACGCTGTCCCCTCACAGAGACCAACGTTTAAGCAGTTGGTGGAAGACTTGGATCGAATCCTCACCCTTACCACCAATGAGGTAAGAACCTCGTTCCAGAAGCCTCGTAGTGTGGCCTGGCTTAGGAAGACTTCCCAGCTGGCGCCTGTGGTATAGTTAATCATTTTTTCCACAGGGGTCAGACAGAGTTAAACTATGGGTTCCTATCAAGTGGTGATTTTTCTCAGAACTGCATTTTGTGAGGTCTGCCTCACGAAACCAAAGACGGGGTCCGTGCCCGCATGTGGACTGCAGGGTGGCTTTGGGGTGGGGAGTCCAGGAGACAGATGTGCAATCCCAGCAGTTTGGCTTGCTGGGAAGAAGCTAGGGTGGATAGGCTGGTTTGATCTGTGTCCTGGTCATTCAGGAGAGAACTGCTGATGTCCCGTTAAGGACCAGTGTGACCAGCTGCAGGGAGGCTCCATAGTTCCAGCTTCCAGCACATGTCACCATCTCACGCGCTCCTGTGTGGTCATGGGGTGTGGCCTGTGGTCTCTTCCTGTGTCATATATAACTGAACACATGGTTTCCTCAATGAGTACCTGAAATGTACTTTAAGTGAGAATGAGCTCCTTTTGTTAAAATAAGGTGTTTCCACTCTAGACCCACTAAAGGAGCCCTCTTGTCCCTCCCTCCTTGCCTGCATTCAGCCATTTCAGTGGCTGCTTCAGCTTGTGGACAGAGTGGCCTTGATGGTACGGAAAGAATCTGCATATAGCAGGAAAGGTGATGGTGAACCATTCAAGTCCAGTGCAAGTCCCATGGCCCAGAGCAACAGCTAGCGAATGGGTTTAATGATGATGGGGCAGGAAAAAAATAAATTTGTCTTCTCAACAACAAAGACAGTTAAAATCTGATCCCAAATGTCTTAGAAGGCAAGTAATATATTTAATTTCTGGTTTAGGAAATAGTTGTACAATGATTTTGAAAAAAATTTAATGTAGTGATGTGAAGCCTCAACTCAGCAACTTTATCTTGTAAGCTTGACTGTGGCTTGTGTTGGATCAAGAGAGGGATTGTGTTTAAACGAATACAGCTGACCCTCAGAAGTTGAAAGGAAAGGAATGGTTCAGGGGAGGGGGGGGATGCGACAACTTTATTCTCTTGCCAAAATTGTTGTTTCTAGTCTAAGTTCCTTTAACCCTAGACTTGGAATCCACTGATATCTCTGTTTTCCCCTATCAGATCTGAAAATTTATGGCTTCATTTAGAAACTAGAAAAAGCACTCAAGTTCCGTTTTAATGATCCCAGGTCCATGTTCAATGCTATTTCTGTATGTATTTAAAATGGGTTCGTTCAGACTGAAATTTATATCTAGTATCCTAAAATTAATAAACAGAATGGCGTATTGTTCGATGGATATAAAAATCGAAGTTTTCTTTCCTTTCTGCAAATCATTACCATATGCTCAAGGAGAATGGTTCCATGTAGGGCAAAATTTCATTTTTATCATTGTAAGCAAAAAGTCCTCTTTTGATGTGGCGGGTGTGTTTGTTTCCAGTTGTGCGGCCAGTGCTGATGTTGTTGGAACTGACACATCCCGGGTCTCAGATGGGGGCTCTCCCTCTTGCCAGCCCTGGCCATGAATTCTAGTGCTTTGTCTTTTAAAATGTGTTGTCGCCAACATTCCATGGGCCCATCTGATAACACTGATGCTGTTTGTGCTGCCGTCGGCACTTATCCCCCCTTCTCAGCAAAACCACGTCATAGGGTGGGCGTCGGTTTCTGGATGTATGAGCAGAACCACCCTGACATGCCAGCTCGGTCAGGGCAGGGAGCCTCCAGTGTCAGAAATTTTTTATTATGCTAGGGCAGGGGTCAGCACGTTTTTCCTGTAAATATCTTTAGCTTTGCAGGCCAGACATCTGTTGCAGTGGCTTGATGCTGCTGTTGTGATGCCAAAATAGCAGGCCAAGTGTAAACGAATGAGCTTGTCTGTGTTCCTGTAAAATTTGACTTATGGACCCTGAAATTTGAATTTTCTGTATGTTTGTATGAGTTTTATGTAATCTTATTTCATTTTAATGTTACGAGATAGTCTTTTTCTTTTCATTAACCGCCCCCTCCCCCCCCCCCCCACCAGCCATTTAAAAAGGTGCGTACCATTCTTAGCTCATGAGCTTGGAAAAAAATAGGCAATGTGCAGGACTCGCCCTGTGGGGTGCAGTTGCCGCCTTTCCTCTAAAGTTGCCACATGGTCTCTCAACGTGTCTTAAGTCAGGGAAGTCTTGTCTTGGGCCATCCACTGAGCACCTCTCTGACAGCAAAGCCAGGGATGCTTTGGAGAGCAGAATTGCACTTTCTGAATTTCAGTCCTTCAAAACTTAGAAACATAACCTGTTTTTCCCAAACTTTCCTTTAAGAGCCAGCCCATCGAGGATGTAAAATCCATGAGTGTATATCCAATCCTTTTTTTTTTTTGAACCTGTTTACATTTTCATATTGAAGCGCTTCTGAGTGTAATGAATGGCATCTGTTAACTTACCTCCATGTGATGAAGTATTTCCCTCAAGTTATCCTAGAAATGACAATAGTGAAGTGTCCTTCAGAATATACATACGCATGGTCTCAATGATTTAAGGAGGGCCTAGAAAGCCACAACACATTAGGGATTTTCATTTCGTTGGGGCACAATTTTGAACCAAGTCCTCTCGCGAGGGAGGTTTAGCTCTGAGGAGGTCGGGTTGGCTGCCTGACACCCACCATCCAACAAGGTTTTCTTGTCCTCTGCTGGCCAACAGTTAATCCATAATGGGTTATAAAACAAAAGCGTAGCCCAGAGTAAATAAAGCTGGGGTCTCAGAGAGGTCTTGGAAAGCCGGTGTGGCCTGGGTCCCTGGGAAGCCCTGTCCCATTCCCCATGTCAGTATGTCCAGAGCCTGTGTTTGAAATAAGACGTTTCTCTTCCCTTCTTTCAGGACTACTTGGACCTCAGTCAGCCTCTCGAACCGTATTCACCTTGTTATCCTGACCCAAGATGAAATAAAACGTCTCTCTTCCCTTCTTTCAGGAATACTTGGACCTCAGTCAGCCCCTCGAACAGTATTCACCTAGTTACCCCGACACCAGGAGCTCTTGTTCTTCAGGAGATGACTCTGTTTTCTCTCCGGACCCCATGCCTTACGAGCCCTGCCTTCCTCAGTACCCACACGCAAACGGCAGTGTGAAAACATGAGTGACAGTGGCCTCCTGTCTCCCCAAGGGACAGCGCCAGGAACCCACCCACACCGAGCAGGGAGGTCACATCTCCAGGAGATGGTTGTGTCCGCTTGTATATATGGGTCAGAGGAGTAAATAATTGGAAAAGTAATCGGCACATGTGTAAAGATTTATACGGCTGAAGACTTGTCATCTCCCCTGGGAAGAAGAGACTGTTGATGGAGCAGCGGCCTGCATGGACCCCGGCAGTGAAGCCTCTGACCTGCCAGGAGCCAGGTTACTGGCTGTGGACCAAGGGGACTCAAGGCAAACGTGTGTTCTGCCTTCGTTGTTAATTTTGTAATAATTGGAGAAAATATATGTCGGCGCACACTTACAGAGCACAAATGCGGTATATAGGTGCTGGATGTATGTAAATATATTCAAATTATGTATAAATATATATTATATATTTACAATGAATTATTTTTTTGTATTGATTTTAAATGGCAGTCCCGATGCACCTGGAAATTGGTCTCTTTTTTAATAGCTCTTTGCTAATTGCTGTTTCTTACACAGAATTTCCTAATTTTCACCGAGCAGAGGTGGAAAAATACTTTTGCTTTCAGGGAAAATGGTATAACATTAATTTATTAATGAATTGGTATTATACAAAACAACTAATCATTTATAGGTTTTTTTTTGGTTTTGTTTTATAATATAAGTGGCATTCCTATGCAGGCAGTGCAGTGGACTAGTTAATCTATTGCTCAGACTTAACAAGTTACCAGATCCTTTCAAAAGAGAAATATTCAGTTTCTAGGAATCATTTGGGGAAAATGAAATTTTCATTTGTGTTGAATTTCTGCTGTCAGAAGATTGTTCTTAAACCATCTAAATACCATATTAAAAGACCCCTTTAGTAAGAAAAGGTGTTTTGTTTCCATATGTGACTTACCATTGAGCCTCTGTAACTTTTAACTGAACTTCCCAGGATCAGCGGTACCAGCGGCCTCTTAAGAAGATGCCTTAATCCATTCCTTGAGGGTGGAGTTTAGTTGAGATGATAGCAGAATGTACTTCTCTCCCGGCAGCTGGCCTTCTGCCCCCAAGTTGCACATTAATCAGATTATCCTGAATTCTCTTCAGTGAATTTTGATAATGGCTTCCAGATTCTTTGGCCTTAGAGAAGCCTTTTAGTATCTTCGAGTCTCACAATTGAAAATTGAAACACAGAGTTGTTCTGCTGATAGTTTTAGGGATACTTCCATCTTTTTAGGGGATTACTTCCATCTAATTCTGGCAGGACCTCACTGAAAGGTCCGGCCTAACTCCGATGTCAGATTAAAAGTATTGCTGTATTGTTTGTTCTATATTAAAGTATTGTTTTGCTTTCAAAACACCCACTCACTTTGCAGTAGCCATGCAAAATGAATGCAGATTACACTGATTTTACGTGTTAAGAAATTGGAGAAAGTATTTAATAAAGGCTGTTAATTTTTATACTGACAATAAAATGTTTCTACAGATATTAATGTTAACATGACAAAATAAATGTCACGCAGCTTATTTTTTTAATCCTCGTGTCTTACCAAATGGTTTCCTATGCCTGGAAGTCTTGACTCAGTGCTGTTTGGTGTGAGTGCATGAAGGCTAGAGCTGGGAAGGGTCTTTGTTTGCTAAAACAAGGGTGACTCTCCAGAGGGGTTGGCTGGGACCAACCATACTGGGATAGTACTGGGACAGCTTAACCTGATGGGAAATCAGAAGAGATTGGTCCAAGCCCTGGATCTGTTGTTCATGGACTTTTGGCCCTTAGCTGCTCACCAGAGGAGCAATTAGGAAAGGAGTGGGAGAGAGCTTTGCAAATGAAACGGGGAGGTGGCAGAAGGACAGAAGGACGGGAGATTTGGAGAGGGGAGATGACCAGAAGATCTGGAACTGGAAACCTTCGGCTGGCTTCCTCACAATGTACGGAGAATAGAATTTGCTTCCAAATCTCACGAAGGTAACTTGGACACGTTTCAAAATAATGCACTGATTTACTTTTGTACCACCCAGAATCTGTGGGAGGTTTAAGTTCATTACATCCACTTGCCAGCCTCATCAGCAGCACCAGGAAAGGGAGAAGAAGGCAGACTGATTTCCAGACTTCAGCCATGCTCCTGGAATCTTTTGAGGCCCGTGGCATTTCCAAAAATGTCATCCTTGGGGTCTTTGGGTTTGGGGCTGTTAGTGGTGGAGTGAGGGTCTTATCGGACATCAGGGCCATGGGCTACCACCGTGGTTCTGCATCTGCTAACCTCATATCTTATCATCTATCAAGAGAGCAGTGTTATCATCCCACCCAAAAGAATGTGATTTCAAAACAGCAGGTCTTGGACAGCAATCTGTCATAAGGGTCGCCTGTTAAGCACCTGTGCACAAGGGGTTATCTGCAGCCCTTGGGCATTCTTCTCTCATGGATTCCTCCTGGTGGGAGTGGAGGATGGATTTCCCAGGACAGCAGGTGTGTTCTAAGCACAGCCTCAGGATTCATGAGGGTACCTCTCTGTGAAGAACAATCGTGTATATTTGAGACTTTTGAGACCGATGAGGCAGTTTATGGTCTTTTATTAGATAATGTGGATTATAATGTAAGTTAGACCTTCTGTATTTGTTGCCCACTTCAGGGAGCTGGGCAGGCAAGCATCCTAAGCCAGCCAATTGCAATTTTAGTGTAGCACTGTGTTGAGAGAGTTGCCATTCAGAGAAAGGCAGTATGGTTCATGAGAAAAATGGGAACTACCTTACTGTGCCTGAGGTGGTGATGAGAACAGCCCCAAACAAACACACCCGCAGGGCTTGTAACCTTTTTTTGCACCCTAGACCTAAGGAAAGCAATGAGGTTTAGATGGACCACAGGCGATTGTCAGGAGACATGTGATCAGTTCATTTGGGAAAATCCAAGAGGTTACAGGCTTCTCAATGAAGGGGTAGTGCCTCTGCTGCCATCAAGGAAGGGTGTATTCAGGAGGCTACCTCAGAAAGTCCAGCTGGTGTCCTCTGGCAGGGTGGGGAGGATGGAGAAGGAGCACTTTCCAGAGACTTCTGTGGAGTCCTGTGGTATAGGGTACACTCGTGTCCACCTGACAGCACCCCTCTCTCCTCACCTCAGGGAGTTTCCCACCACCTCAGCTTGGGTGAAGTTCTTGGCCCCACCCCCACCCCCACAGTAAATTACTTCATTCATTAACATGGCCGACAGACTTCAACAGCTATAGGTGAGCGACCCAACGACCATTCTGAAAAGAAGTTGGCCTGTCAACTTGTACTGTGTAATTCAGGCTCTAAAAGGGCCGGTCCAGAGGCTTCAGCTCTTAGAGATTAGGAAGTTGAGTCTCAGCCTAAGATTCCCGAAGGTCACAGGGCCGGTACAAGTTCTGAAAAGTCAAGACTACATCCTTGCGCTGTATAGGAGAAAGAAGATGGACGCTTGGGTTGGAGGACTAGGATTGACTGATTCTTGAAGTGCGGTGTGGTTGGGCAGTCACAGAGCCTGACTGGACCTTCATTTCCTCATCTGTAAAACTGGTCCATCACTAGCCTCACAGTCTTGCCATGAGGCTTATCCCAGCCTTTGACACATGGTGTCAATAAATTTTAGTTTTCCTCTCCCGAGACTTTTGTTTTTTACCTTTCAGTTTTTATTTTTAGTATATTCACATAGTTGTACAACCATCACTGCTATCTCATTCCAGATTATTTTCATCACCCAAAAATGATACCCAGTACTTATTAAGCCATCACTTCCCAATTCTTCAGTCCCCCCTCCCCCAGTCCTGGCAACTACTAATGTACTTCCTTCTATGGCTCTGCCAATTATGGGCATTTCCTGTACATTTACATTATCAAAATGTTTTCAAGAGTCATTCATGTTGTAGCATGTTTAAGTACTTCATTTCTATTTATGGTCAAATAATATTTCATTGTATGGATGAACCACATATTGCTTCTATACATTAATTGATGGGCATTTGGGTTTTTCCTATGCTCTGGCTCTGGAATGATACTGCTATGAATGTTCATGTACAAGTATTTGTGTGGACATATGTTTTCAATTCTCTGGGGTATACAGTTAGGAGTGGGATTGCTGGGTCACATGGTGACTGCATGTGTAACCTCTCGAGGAACTGCCAGAATGTTTTCCCCAGGGACTGCGCCATCTTATACTCCCAGCAGTAATGTACGGGGGTTTTCATTTTTCCACAACCTCACTTGTTATAGCCTGTATTTTTTAATTATAGCAGTCCTAGCGGGTGTGAAGTGTCTCTGTGAGAATTTAATAGCCGAGGACAAACCACTCAGATCATGGATCAAAGATACATAATTCTCTGTTGGGTTTTCTAAAACAAGATCCTTAACATCAATGAATCCGCCTGCCAGCTCCACTTATAAAATGGCTGAGGCAGCTGAGACCACCGGGAGACCTCCCAGCGCACGTGGAGTCAGTGGCCGATCCTTCCCAGCTCTGTCCTCCTAGCTGAGAAAGGAAGGAGGCCTTCCCGCGTGAATGCACAGGGACAGAGATTCTTTCTGGCTGAAATCCTTGAATGCATCTCTACCCCCAACCCCTAGGTTTAGGCCAGATCCAGTCTCGTGAGCTTGAGCAACCCATCGGAACACATGAATGCGCCATTGCTTATGTATGCACAGCCGGGTCCTCAGCCAGGCGGCGTTTTGATGTTGTTTATTTTTGGATGTTTTTAAAGATGAAAGCAGAGTTTATCTTCTCTCACATTTCGTCCCCAGGAAGCCTTGAAATGATTTGGCTGTCTACCCAGGGCAGGGACGGCAGAAGCCTTCCCCGTCCTCAGTGACATTCTGGAACAGGGCCCTCCTGGTGCCCTTTTTGTCTCTGGGTTTCTGGAGGTTTTGTTTGGCTCCTCAAATTGCCTCCAAGTTCTGACCCAGAGGGTCATGGTGGGCACGGTGAAGGCAGCAGGTGCGCGGGCAGTCAGTGTCAAGCCCGTGGAAGCCCCAGCCGGCCTTGCCATCCTTTTGGGGCCTTGGAAATCAAGGATGGTAGATTCTTGCCAATTTGCAAAGCTGAGTCCCAGGGTATGTAGCAGTTTAGTGACCAAATTTAGCTTAAAGTATGTGGGTAGGGAAGTGATTTTTTTCCTTCTGTGGCTCAATAGCTGCCTCCTTTTCAGTTGTATCTTTTTGCTCTGTTTTTGTTCCCCTCAAATTCTTTAGTCGAGAGCACTTAACGTGCTGTATCCCTTGCAAGTCAAGATCCACAGCATGGTATTCTTGGAAAAAGTTAGAAAATATTTCTGGACTTATAAATTAAGAACAAAAGATGAAAAGTTTTCTTCATTTGTAAAATGGGTACAACTTGGCTATCTATATTATATATATATATCATTTGCATGCTGCTATACTTCCTGTACTTAGATACAGAGGCAATATATATATATTTTTATATGTGTAATTTTTATGATTACCCAAGGAATGTATTCATGAAACTGTTAATCAGTTGTGAATACCATGACGTTTCTAATGCCACCTTTTAAAAACAGAAAAACAACATTTAGTAAGTTTTACGTCAGTGAAAATAATGATAATGTTAGAAAGCTTATACTGAAATTATATCTACCACATTCAACCAATTTTGTTTCCCTTTTTAAACAAACACTGTCATGTAAACACTGGCCAGGTAATACGCTGTACGATCTTAAGGGACAGTGAAGAGCTTTTAGAACTGTACAGACTAAGGTGATGGATTGATTAAGAACTATGGTCAAAAAAGGCAGAGCAGAACAGGAGCAAAATTTCAGGAGAGTTTCTGCAAGGGAGGCTCCTTTTTGGCAAGCAAATCAAACTTGGTGCTGTGACTAAAGGGAACAGAGGCCTGACCACTGTTCTCCAAGTTTACGGAGCGTGTCGTTCTGAATCCTTGGGAACTGTGCAAGTAACATCCGCCACCCAATTGGGACAGGCTGGGGAGGCTGACATTGCCTCTTGACTGTTTTGTGGGACGTTCCTCCGGGCTTCTGGGAACCTACGGGTGTCTCCTTCCTGCCAGCGTGTCCTGCCGAGGTTTAAATGGGAGAAGGTGGCTGAAGATTTGGGCTGCTCTTTAAAATCTTTCTGTGACTAGAGTTGTGACCTTTTCTGGAAGAAGACAAAGATGATGCATACATCATCTCAGCAAGAGAGGAAATCGGAATTCCCTTCTAGAATCATCTTTACTCCCCATGAGATTAGCCCTTTGGTTGCCTGATGCTGGACTTAGGGTTAACCAAGATGCACAAGTGCCTCATTCAGTGCCGACCATCAACCCAGGGGCAGGCAGCACTGTCAAGGGCAAAGGCGACTTCAAATGTGAGACCACCTCGAGGGCAGTGATATTGCTGGGGTGGAGGGGCTGCGGGCGGTGGAGAAGTTTCTTCTGCTGCTGCTCAGATCAGCAGTGAGTCTGGAAACTAGGGCCAATGGGCCAGATCTGACCCACGCCTGCTTTGGTACCGCCTGCGAGCTAAGAATGGTTTTCACCTTTTTAAATGGTTGGAAAAAAATTCAAAAGAAAACTAACATTTTGTGGCACGTGGAAATTCTATGAAATTCAAATTTCAAGGTCTATAAATAAAGTTTTATCGGAACACAGCCATGCTCATTCGTTGTCATATTGTCTGTGGCTGCTTTTGGACTCCCATGGCAGAGGTGAGTGTTAAAACAGGGACGCGAAGGCCTGCGCAACTGAAAATATTTACAACCTGGCCCCCTTTACAGAGAAGTTTGCCAATCCCTGGCTTAGATGGTGATGTGCCAGGCAGATGTTAGGCCCCCACAGGTGGCTGGTGGGCAAGGACAGCTGCAGACATCAAGGTTCTGAAATTGGGTGATGCTTTCACATATGGGGTCTGCTTGAAAGAGAGGCCTCGGGGTGGGGATGAAAGTCATGGAAACACCCTCCAGCCAAGGGGGATTTTTCCAAACCTTTGGAGATGGTAGGTAGCCAGAGTAATCTGTCTACAAGGGCCTTCTTGGCACCATCTTGCCCCTGGTGCTCCATGTTGCCACATGCCCAGGCCCTTCCAAACAAGCTTGCCACAGACTCCACAAACCAAAGGCTAAGTAAACAAGGTGGTTCTTGCAGAAGGAAGGAAGGTGAGTGGTTGACTTTCAGGTATGAAAGGTGGGTGCTTGGCAGGAAGGAAATGTGATCTCTTCCTGCAAAGGAGCCACCTTGTGCCAGAACATTCTGTATTCCTTGGTAGGACTGGAACACTGGGTCCAGGGGGCAGAGAGTCCCTCGTCTTTATAACCCCGTTGGCTGTTCCCCACCCCCAGCCCCCAGCCCTCTGGTGTACTTACATGTGTTAGGATTTTCATGGAAGAGATGGTGGGCACACAGCCTCATCCAAGCTTTTCTCTGAATTCAAAGGCAAACCCAGGGTAGAATTGTGTTGAAGGTGCTTTCATTTGCATGGACACATAACCGAGTGCAACTTCTATTTGCTTCCCAATAGTTGGAGTTAAAAATGTCTCTAAAGCGCCGATTGCCAAAAGCTTGAAATGAGAGAGCAACTTGCCTCGTAAATCAGCACATAACATCCCCATGTAAATAGATCCAAAAGAGAATCTACATATGTAAAAATGTGTACAGGTAGTGGAGTCTGGTCATAAAAATGCTTGGATCTGGTTTCAGATTTTTCCTTGTCTTTTAAATGAGGTTTAAAACAAATCAGACACTAAACCCTTATTTTTCTGACCTGAAAGCAGGTGAGTTTAGTCAAGTGCAGAAGATGTGAGATGAAGGGGATCCCTGGAAAAGGAAACCCCAGGCATGTGTAGCAGCTTTGGGAAAGCTGAGCCTTGGGCAGATCCTCAGGGTGAAAGCCTAGACTCTTTTCAAAGGCCGGTGTGGGCGTGAGGGAGAAGGGAAGGATGTAAGTGGTGTCCCCTGAACGGCACACATTGTTGGCCTCCCTGATTTACATGGCACCTGTAAACCTGACGGAATCTGAGAAGGGCTCTGGGGCTAGTGAGCAGGTAGGTGCTTGTGGCTGGTGCATGGCACTCATGCACCATTGTGGACTGGGCTTTCACTGCTTTTCAGAACAATAAACGTTCAGCATGACCCCCTGGATTGAACCTTCTGGTTATTTAAGATCTCTATGAGGACCCCAGAGTATTTTAGAAGATGAGGTCAGATTGGCCCAATGGCTAGAAAAGCACACTAACTACTCTGAAGGAAGGCTCCAGTGTTTCTCTACAAGATGAGCTGAGGGTCTTCAGTCTGGGCTTTGGAGAACTGACATGGAGCTGCTTTTGCATAGCACACACACTACTTTATGTAAATTCATACATAAAGTGTTTTTTTGTTGTTGAGTTTGAGGGGCTAGAGATTGGCCAGGGAGCATCAATGGCATCTGGCCCCCTCCATCCCTGGCCTGCTGCTACCCAAAGGTCTAATTAATCTGAGCAGTTTTGTTTCTAAGTCCTTCTCCTGAGCAGTGTCCTCCAGACAGAAATTTTAGCCACTCCTGACCACCTCCCACTCCTCCTTCACAGTTAGAGAGGAATGTGGAGTCTCCCTTCCTCCTCCCTTTAAGAAGTCATGCCTTATTTCTTGGGCTGCCTGGAGTGCTTAGCTGCTTGATTGAACTCCAAGTGAAGAACACAAAGCACGATCTGTTTTGGAAAGCTGAAACACTGTCAGAGTTTGCACAAAGAAAGGAGCAGGCAGGGTGTTTAACTTAGATCCACTGAGGCAGGTTCTTTGACACTTGCAGAGCGCAGGATCATTCTACAAGGTGTAGCCACACTCTTGTTTCTGGAGAAGGAAAGTCTATCTGGGTAGAGCTGGCATTGGGTAAGGAGAATGGCTTTAAGCCTGTCCCAAAGCAAGTTCGCGAGGTTGTTTGGCTAGGGGAAGACCTCTGGGACAACTTCTAGACTTGCTGCACCATGTCCACCAAGCCAGCCAGCCAGTCGTGGGTTATTTACTGAGTTAGTAATGTGGGCCCAGCATATTCGCAGGAGATACTTCTGGCATTGAATGGTTTCTATCAGCTGAGGGCATAAGTTGTAGGTGGGCAAGCCCTTAAAATTCACCTTGCTCTGCCCCTAATTTTCACCGAAGGGGCCATTGAGGCCCAGAGAAGGGGCACTAGGGTCTGACAGGCACAATGACATAGGGAAGAGTTGGAAATGGAGCTGGAACACTTACCCAAATCTCCTGATTCCCATATCATGATGCTGCATAACGAATGAGTCCCCTCTTTTCTCTCCTTCTCATGATATGTTGAAATTCTGCCTTCTCAAGATTTAGACATTGTGGAGCCCGGAATGCAAATGGTGTACTTTAGAGGCTGCACTTTGTTCGACCTATGCTATTCTTAAGCTTTTGTAGAATGGATTCTCGATGTTAAAATTCAGGTGATTCCACATAACATGTAGATTGTAAGTGTCTCAAAAATTCAGTTGTGACATGGACTGCATCCCATGTGACCACAGTCAGCTGGAGCTGGTTAGCATCTGTTCCTTTAGAGGAGGCACATGTGCGCCACCTGGTCAGTCCCCACCGGGGCAGCCTCACCCCTTGATGTCTCTGCTTGGGCTCTGTGGGCACTTGAGCTTGTGATTCCCGAGTGGAGTGTGGTTGTCCAGAATCATAAATTTTCCCTAGCGATGTGACCAGACAACAGCTGATTCTTGTTTTGCTGCCTCCTTTCGTTTTGTCACCCAGTTAACCGGGCATCAGGTAAAAGTGAAACCAGTAAAACAACCTATTTCATAATGGAGTTCTTTTCCTAACATCCATTTGAAAACCCCAAACTTTCCAGAAGAAACTCTGTCTTGCTTTCCCAGTTGACCTAGTTGCAAAGGAAAGTCTTCTTTCCCTAAGGAGCCAAGATCTTGATGGTGTGGTAAGGAGGGGCTGGTGGTGGTCAGCATTTCCATTAGGAACACTTTTCCTGGGCTTGATGACCCAGCCACAGAGATGTGTTTGGGATGAAAATTGGTCCTTCCCCAGCTGGACCTGCGAATTTTTATTTCAAGGAGACTTTCAAAACATCTTTCACTCTTGAAGTGCAAATATGTGTGGTTTGTGGTTCACAAGACCATGTTTGGGGTTTTGGGTTTTGCTGCATGACATTTGTCCAACCTTTAATTTTAAAGCCATCATCTCCTATATTTATTTCCATGGTTAAAATTGGTATTTTTCTTTTTCTTCTGTGAAGAGAGGGTTGCATGAAAAAGGACTTTGTCTACCATTCCCATTTGGGGTACAGACTGACATGGGGTCTTGGCAGAATCCTAAAAGGAATATCTCTCAAGTGTTGTGTTAAACATTAGTCAGTCAAAGGGGTGCTGATGCAAAATAGCAGAAATCTGTTGGCTTTTATAAAGGGTTAGGTCATAAAGCATAAGTTACTTCCCTCACCAAAGTCTGTTGCCACATGTTGGAGCAAGATGGCTGCTGACATAGACAAAGGTTCAGGCTTCCTGAGGCTCATTTATCTCCAGGCTCAGAGCCTCTGGTCACTCCACAAGGCCAGCGGTAGACTCTCAGGCAAACAACTCATCTCTCTTCCCAGGACCTCTGCTTGTCCAGTTGAGCCTTCTCTCTTTCCTCACATACCTGCTTCTCTATGTGTTTACTTCCCAGGCTCTAGGATCAAAACTCCAACTTCCCGTCTCTGCAGTGCAGTTTCTCTGTGAGTCCCTGCCCCCTTGCTAGGTAGGAACTCAAAGTCTTACTGATGTGCCACAATGGAAAC
This sequence comes from Dasypus novemcinctus, assembly GCF_030445035.2. Lineage (NCBI taxonomy): Eukaryota > Metazoa > Chordata > Mammalia > Cingulata > Dasypodidae > Dasypus > Dasypus novemcinctus. The sequence goes on from NC_080678.1 coordinate 16,390,888, forward strand.
TTTAATCATTATTTAATCAAGTAAAAGCGAAACCTCTGAATCCAGTATAATCCAATATGCCCAGAGGAAAAGACCAGTTCCCAAACATAATCTAATACCTATTTTTTGGAATTCATAAAAATTGCCAAACTACTACAAGTGTGTTAATTTATTTTAACCAACCAAAGTTAGTAGATGTTTCAACTATAATTAAGAGGAGTTTGCCTTCCCAATAAGTGTTTTGCTTATTACTCTTGTTTTGAGCCTTGCCTGACCTTCATAGGTATTTAGGCTATTTCTGATTGTTTTAATTATTAGAACATGTACCTTTAGGCCTGATATGATTGTTTTCAGGGAAATGTTGAAAATCACTCTATATCACCTATTCCCTTTCTTTTTTTTTTTTTTTTTCAAGACCGACAAGACATTTTAAATGTAAAGAGATGGCCTATAATAAATGCAAGGTGAACTCGCCCAGTGTAGACCTCCTTTGCTGCTCCACTCATGCCTACTACTCAAGCCTGCTCCTCTTCCTCTGTCTCCTAACTTGGTTGATACCTTTCACCCAATCTCCCAAACTAGGGACTCTAGAGTTGGCCTTGACTCCTCCCTTCCTTTCCTCTCCAGTATCCAATTAGCCATCACTTCCTGTCCATTGTCCTGACAGAAGTCTCCTGAATAGGTCCCCTCTCTCCCACTACCGCTACTGTGGCCATGGTCTGTCACCCTCTCTTGCCTGGACTCAGCCTTCTGACCAGCCTGGCAGTACCAGGCTCTCCCTATCCAGGCTATCCTCCACCCTACTACCAATGTTAGTCCTAGAAAAGCACAGCATATCCCATGCCACTGTCTTCCTTAAAAACTTCTGTTGCCTTCTGCTGCCTCAGTATGTAAAGTCGGCAGCTTGACATACTAACCAACTTTCCAGGCCCGTCGCACACCACTCCTCACTGAGGAACCTTGGGTTTCTGTCACCCTTAACCCATTAGTCTATGGATTACCAGGCCCTTTCATAACAAAAACATTTTTTTTGTCTATACAGGCATACCTTGTTTTTATTGCACTTCATTTTATTGAGCCTCGTGGATACTGCAGTTTTTGCAAATTGAAGGTTTAGGGCAATCCCAGGTCAAGCAAGTCTAGCAACACCATTTTTCCAATAGCTTATGCTCACTTGGCATATCTGTATCTCATTTTATTTTTTTTTTTATTTTTTTTTTATTTTTTTATTTTTAGCATTTTTTTTATTGACTTTGTAATAATATTACATTAAAAATATATATATATGTGAGGTCCCATTCAACCCCACCCCCCCACCCCCCCTCTCCCCCCCCAGCAATACTCGTTCCCATCATCATGACACATCCATTGGATTTGGTAAGTACATCTTTGGGCACCTCTGCACCTCATAGACAATGGTCCACATCATGGCCCATACTCTCCTCCATTCCATCCAGTGGGCCCTGTGAGGATTTACAATGTCCGGTGATTACCTCTGAAGCACTATCCAGGGCAGCTCCATGTCCCAAAGACGCCTCAACCTCTCATCTCTTCCTGCCTTTCCCCATACCCATCGTCCACCATGTCCACTTTTCCCAATCCAATGCCACCTCTTCTATGTGGACATTGGATTGGTTGTGTCCATTGCACCTCTATGTCAAGAGGAGGCTCATGTATCTCATTTTAATTAAGGTATGCACACTGTTGTTTTATTAGATATAATGCTATTGCACATATAATATACCAGAGTATAGTATAAACATAACTTTTATATGTACTGGGAAACCAAAACTTCTGTGTAACTTACTTTATTCCAATATTTGCTTTATTATGGTGGTCTGGAACAGAATGTGCAATATCACCAAGGTATGCCTGTATCTAGAAGGGCTTCCCACAGACATGATTCCTTGGCCAACTCAAGGTCCAGTTCAAGCATCAAGTTCTCTGGAAGGTTTTTCTGGTCTCTTCCAGGTGGAGTTAGTATTTTGTTCAAATATTGTGGCTTGTTTGAACAAAATAGGTGCTTTGATCAATAAGACTATGAGTGCTCTGAGGGTAAGTTCTGGATCTTTATTGATCTCTGAGTTTCTATCTCCTAAAACTGTGTCTGACCCATCGGAGGTACTCTATTAATGTCTTAGCAATTAAATAGATAGAGCCAACATTTGTAAAGTGCTTGTCATGCATCAGGCACTAGTGCAAGTGCTTTACACATTTTAATTTTCCTGACCACCTTTGTAGCATAAACACTCTTAGAATTCTCTTTGCTGGTAAGCAAACAAATTACAGAGCATGCTTGATGAATCCTTATATTATTCTGTTTTCCAGTAAATGTTTCCTGGATAGGTTTAAGATGGAGGTCAAAGTAGAGACCCAAAACCCAGGAACCATTCTTGGCCTTGAGATTTGCATCATGTCTGGACCAGAATCTTCATCTCTGTGGTCCTGCCCTCTTCAGTCACTAGACCTGCATGAGCCACGTGGGCAAAGGAGGGTTGTGTAGGAAGGTTGATAAATTGCTGGTCTGCCTTTGGGAACAAATCTTCTGAAACCTGCACTCCTGATACTTCAGGAAAGACATGTCATGGGAGACATTGAAGCCTCAAGAACACCTTCCAAATATCAGGGCAAAGGAGTAGAGACAGGGACATTCTGAGCCCTTCATTATCATCATCATCTTCTCCATCTTCATCATGTGCTTCATCATCATCATTAACACCCTCATTATTTGGGGGTATCTTTGAAGTAAAAAAATATATAAATATGTTGTAGTTCTCTGAATATTTCTCAGAGCACAGGCTTATACCTGAATGATCCCATGTGAGTAAAACATGCTGCTAAACTTTCCGCAGGAACTACCAGTTGGGAGAACCGAGGTAATTACCTCTTTCTTTGAAGGATTTGGATGGAATGTATTTGTCAGAATTAGGTAGCTTCCAGGGTCCCACCAGATCAGAGGACTCTGGGTCAGGTAATCAACTCAAGAGTTGACCTTCTAAACTGGTTCTAAATGGAAATAGCCAAATGTAGTGAACAACCCCTGGACCGAGGGACCAGGGTCCAAGTGCTGGTTCTGCTCCCATGATAGACTTTTATTGCCTGTTTCCCCAGCATAATTCCCTCTCTTGGCCCTTCCCACCATCCCCACACTGTGTATTGATGATCCATGTGGTTCTGGGGAAACTGATTTTCCTCTGGACTCTAGGGATGGAGTACATACCCTAGCCCAGCCAATGAGTGCATTCCATACCCTTCCCAGCTGCAGTCATTGGTGGGCATGTGACCTAAGTTAGGCCAGTCAAAGGACTTTTGCTGGGAATGCAGGTCAGTGAGACATTTTTTCCCCCTCTGAATGTAGATGAGAAAACCTATAGCCCTGGGGTTTGTTACAAATCCTTGAACCCTAACCCAGGTCTACTGAATTAGAATCTCTGGGCAGGGCCCCAGGAAACAAGTCCTCCTGGTGATTCCACAGAATAGCTCAAGTTAGAGAACCACTTTCTACTCCATTCAATTTACAGATGATAAAAAACATGCAGAATGGTAAGGTGACTTGCCCAAATCACACAACTAATTAGTAGCCAAACCTGTAATAGAACTTGGCTTCTCTTCCTGACTTAAAATCACCCATGCCATTTAAGAGTCTTCTTATTTGTGTTGACATTAAGTTGTAAAACTATTCTAGAAACAGAAATTGCTGCTCACCTTTTGAAGTCTTCTCCAGCACCTGAACCCTTTACTCCATAGCTGAAATAAATTTCATGTGCTCTGAGGTTATATGGGGTGAAGATTTCCATTGCTTACATGTTTATATACCATGTCATAGACCCAAGGTCGGCTATATTCAGGAGACCTTGGAGTTGGCAAAGACCACATAATGCCCAAAGAGTATAATACCTGGGAGAGAGGTGGGTTGCCATCATTTCTGGGGTCAAGCTGCTAGTCTCTCAGCTGACTCCTTCCAACTTCATCTGAGCCCTGAGTTTGGGATTGCCACCCCAAGGCTCTGCTCTTGTGTATGGCGGGGGTGGGGAACGACACAACTGGTTCCTGGCCAGAGCCGTGGCTCCAGCCTGAAAGTCCAGGCATACCTAAGTCGTCTCTCGTGGCTCCCTAATGCCATATTAGGCTGCCCCCTCTGAGGAGTGGAATCTCTGACTCATCCTCCTCCTTCCTCCCAACCCCTGATTCCTGCCAGTTTTGGCCAAGATTAGAATTCGCTTAAATCTGTGGGTTCTAAGGTTTATGTGCTATTTCAGCTTGGCAAATGACTCCTTCTTGCTTCAAGTCAGAAAAAGAAACCCTTTCCTGAAAGGCACTCTGGAAGGCTTGCCCTGGTGACCCAATGTTTTGTCCAATCAGCAAGCACTGTGATTCCAGGGCCCATGAATCAGAAAGAAGCTGGTTGTGTTTCTCAGCCACATCCTGGGCTCAGTGGTCAAGAAGCAGGAGGGCATCTCATAGCAATGACCACAGCAATCACACCCATGACAATTGCTGCCATTTCTGAGTGTCTGGCAGGTGCCTGGGCCCTCGCCTACACGCTCATTTTAATCCACCCCGGTAGCACAAAAGACTTCCCATTTTAGAGCTGAGGAACCTGACGTTCAGAGGAGTCAAGTCATGGGCCCAAGGTCAAGTGGCTGAGAGGGTACCAGGACTGGCGCTGAGGTCTCGTCCCTGGTTTTGCCACAGGGTGGTCCTGATTCTCAGAAGAAGCAGGGTCAGTACCTGGAGAGGCCTCTCAATTCTGCCAAGAGTCCCGAAGATCACTGGAGCTGTGATGTTCCTACTCCTTTGTCCTGATATTTAGAAGGTGTACTGGGTGGAATAGGGTTCCCCCAAATTCATGCCCACCTGAAGCCTCAGAATGTGGCCTTATTTGGAAATAGGGTCTTTGTGGATGTCATGAGTTAAGACAAGGTCGCATGGATTCGGGTGGGCCTGAGTCATGTATGGCTGGCGTCCTTGTAAAAGAAGGGAAATTCAGAAACACTCACAGACGCAGAGGGAAGACAGGCAGAGATTGGAGTGAAGCTGTCACAAGCCTGTGACCACCTGGGGCCACCAGCGCTGGAAGCGGCCAGATGTGTTCTCCCTTAGGGTCTTAGGAGGGAGCTCGGCCCTGCTAGCACCCTGCTTTTGAACCTGTGGTCTTCAGAATTGAGGCAATACACTTCTGCTGTTTTAAACCACCCGGTTTGTGATACTTTGTTACAGCAGCCTAGAAAACTAATCCAGAGAGCCTGTCTTGTAGGGCTTTTTGGAGGTGAGCAATAGCACAGGAAGTGGAAAATGAGGTGGCTGCTCAAAGGATCAGCATTAGGACAAAAAGGACTGGGGCCCGGGCTGCTCTGAGGGCTCTTGCAGGTGCTGCCCCCGGCACAAGAAGCACCAACCATTTCCTGATCGTTACTTCTCTGCCCGTGATTCAGATTCCAGGTGCAGATGGCGCAGCTGGGCTCAGGTGCCCACCTCTTTGCCTGAGGAGGGTAGGACACCTTGAATGGCAGTCCCATCAGACCACATGCGAGAGGAAAAGAGGTCATTCCCCAAAGGAGAGTCAGGAGGCTGTTGCTAAAAGGAAGAAGAAGGGGGTGGATGTTAGGCAGTTGGCCAGAAAGTCAGGCACGCCTGCAGCAAACGGTGCTTGGTGGAAGGCCTCAGGTCTTCAGGCCACCAGGTGAACCTCTCCCCTTCTCCCCCTACCATCTCTGAGCAAGGGCCACATTTTTACGGGCAGCAGACCTGAAAACAGTTGTCTGTTCCTGGTTGACCAGTCATTCTGAAAGGGGGCTTAGAGATGGGTTGGCTCTTTCCGCCATCTTGGAGCCTGTGGAGGCTGCTGGGAACAGGACTTCTAAAACAGCAGGTATGTCTGGAAGGCTGTGGTCCAAAGCCACTTTTGCTGGCTATAAGCGGGGTCTCTGGAACCAGAGGGAGCACACAGTCCTTCTTAAAATTGAAGGCATTTATGCCCAAGATGAAACTGAATTCTATTTGGGCAAGAGATGTGCTTATGTGTACAAAGCAAAAAACAACACAGTGACTCCTGGCGGCAAACCTAACAAAACCAGGGTAATCCGGGGAAAGGTAACTCATGCCCATGGGAATAGTGGCATGGTTCGTGCTAAGTTCTGAGGCAACCTTTCAGCTAAGGCCATTGGACACTGAATCCATGTGATGCTGTACCCCTCAAGGATTTAAACTTATTGAAAAGTAAATAAATAAAATTGTGGATTAAAAAAAAAAAAGATGGGTTGGCTGTGATAACAATGAGAGGTGACCACGGCCTGGAGCTCGGGCTCCTCCTTTGGAGTTCAGGCCACCCAGGCTGGTGAGGAAGGCCTGTGAAACTCCTAACCCTGCTAACCCGCAGCCTGCGGGGCTGTGGGGGCCTGCCAGGGCCACTGGGCTTGTCATTCACACCAACTGTCTCGTCTCTGAAGCTCTGGGCAGAAAAGGGGCAGGAGATAATGATGGGAGCTGAGCAAAATTACTCTTCTCAGCCTGCCAAGGTGTGCCTAGGATGAAGTGGGATGGAGAGAACCATAGACTTCCCAAAGGTCTGGGCTGAGCTGTGTCTTAGAGATGACCAAAGCCCACCCTTTTACTTTGCAGAGGGAAACTGAGGCCAGACAAGGGAAGGCACTCAAAGTGTCATTAGGCTGCTCCTGTGGGCAGCCGTCCTTCTGTTTCGTCATCCAGCCACCATTTATTCAGGACCTACTATGTGCTGGGCTCCATGGGCTTACCAATATAAAGAAAACCTGGTCCCTACTCTTAGGGGAGAAACAAGAAAGAGACAACCACAAGGAAGGACTCATGAGAAGGTCTTATCTTGGGGAATCAGGCAGGTGCCTCCTCTCTCTGGTTCTGAGGCCTGGTGGATCCAAGGGCTTGTGTCTACATTCCAAGAAAAAAGGGAACGGAGGAGAAGGGGTTCAAGGTAGGATATTCAGAAGAGACAGAAGATGCAAAAGTGGGCTGAGGGCTGGCGAGAGGTTTGAGTGGGTGAGTTCTCAGGTCAGGATCCTCTTTCTCTTTTCCTCACCAGAAGTTGTTTCTGGGAGTGGGGTTTACCAGCTGAGCACCTGCCAAGGACAGCGGGGAAGGGAGTGGTAGTCATGGTACCTTCTGGAGTCAAGTGTGTTCTCCTTGTCCTGGCTTGGCTGAAGGGTTTAGGAATTAAGAATTTTTAAATCTCCTGGCCAGGACTGTCCCACCTGGACCTTGGTTGGCTCCTCTGCCCAGCAGCTCGGTTCCACCCTTCCCACTCATCCTAACCCTCGTCCTGGCCCTCCAAGTCCCAGCTCAAAAGGCCCACCCATCCCTCTCCTTTGAGGAGACTTTCCTGAGCACCCCCCCACCCAGGACTCTTCTTCCTGGATAAAGTGCTTGGGGTTAGGCTATCAGTCGGGATGTGGCATGGGGTAAAGCCTAGCAAGCTCTTGGTAAGTGATGCCTTTCCCATCTCCACGGCTCCCTGGTGATTGGCTACCCACTTTCCCTTTCTAGGCTAATTCCCAAAAAATACCCTTCTGGAAATGCCTGAAGCACTTGCTGAGTGAACACCCTTAGGTGCATTCCGGAGTCATAAGGTCATCAAAAGTGGAAATTATGCTTCTTTGAAGTAGAATTTAGGAAGTCCGCAGTGGCATGGCAGCACGGTGGGCTTTGAACTTAAAGTTCAAGCTCCAGCACCCCTGTGTAACAGCACTGACATTGGACCAGCTGCTGACCTCTGAGCCTTAGTTTACTGGTCTGTAAAGTGGATAGAATATTGATGCCTACGTCACTCGGAGGTTGTGGAGGATGAAATAAAACAGCGTTTACATAAATGTGCTTGGCAAGCCCTAAAAGTGCCAGGCAAATACTAACTGCCATGTTACATAACACATTGATATGGTCCATTTGTAAAAAAAAAAAGATAATTCAAATCGTAGTGGGTCTAATCTTTATAATAAAAAGAAAAAAAAAAAGGAAAAGAAAAAATGTTGTGGTCCTTGGTTGCTTTTTCTTAAAAAATGAAGTCGCAATCCCAGAAGAAAGGCCTGGGAAACTTGAGCTGATGAGATAATTCTCTCCCTGAGCGGAGTGGGGGGGGGGTGGGGGGGCAGGTCTCCTGTCCCTTCCCAGGAAGGCAGGCATGGCTTATCACAGGTTGCAGACCAAGCACGTTTGGACCTTTCTTGGTGAGTATTCCCCACCCACAGAAAACCCTGGCCCCAGGCGGGTTGCTTGGCTGATGTTATCTCCAGGGTGTGCCTGCTGCAAAGGCAAGCAGTGGAGCGGGCAGGCGAGCAGCAGAGCGGGCAGGCGAGCAGCAGATGGAAACTGCAGGGCAGCTGCTCTGAGGTGGGGCAGCTGAAGCGCCGAGAACTTTGCCTTCCTTTAGAGAAACTCACTCATTCCAGGAGCAGGACTGAGCAGGACTGAAAAATGGGCCCTGACCAGATTTGTCTCCAGAGAATACGATGACCCTTTCAAATGTCTGCAGGGAGACGGTCACGAGGGAGGATGGACAGGCTCTGTGGGGGGCCAAGGGCCGGCGGTCAGGTGGCAGGCAGAGCTGTGCTCAGAGAAAAAGGGGCACCCTGGGGCAGGGAGTTCTTCACCACCTGAAGTACCGACGAGAGGCCAGCAGGCGCCCCGGGTGGGGTGCCACAGAGTGTTTGCTCATTAAATGGAGGGAAGTGGGGTCGGGGCACGTTTGCCTTGGGTTCTTCAGTTTCTTCCGTCTTTGAGCTTTGGGGTTCAACACCCCAACAGCGGAATGGCCATGCTCTCCCGGCAGGGACCTGGGTTCCGGGATCTGCTGGGTGGCTGCTCCCTGCACCTGGCCCGCCACGAGCACAGCCACATGATGCATCCCTGCCTCGGGGGCTTCGGCTGCTGTCCCCGCATGCCGGGAGGAGCCGCAGTGCCAGCGACCCCGACGGGGCCTCGGGTCCTGTCACACAGGACAGCTTGCACCTGAAGATCCTGAAGAAAAGGCGCAAAATGCTCAAGTAGTGGTTAGAAGTAACTCGTGAGGGCGAGTTCGAGGAGCATGCGGTCATCAGGACGCTGGCCCAGAGACGTCGCACCCCCCGTGCTTCTGGCTGGCAGGGACAACTAAGGGAGGGGGGAGGAAGGGGAGAGAAATAAATAAAATAAATCTTTAAAAAAAAAAAAGGAAAGGGTATCGATGGCTAACCTGTGATCAACAGCGAAAACTGAACCTACACAAACTGATTGCTTGCAGCAAGCAGAGTTTTATATATTTATGTTACAGATGGCAGATTTTCCAAACTGATAACTGGACGATGCTCTAATCAGGTTTCACCCGACAACTAATGAGAGGTATGTGGCCACACGAAGATGCCAAATGCCATTATCTTCCTGCATAGTCAGGATTTTTGTTAAGAATACTTGGCATTTTATGAGAAGTTGTTGGGGATATTACATATGAGTTATTAACAACCTGTGTACTGAGTTGTGTTTTTCAATCATGAAGAAAAAGAAAAATCACCGTTGTGAACAAGAATTCTCAGATTCATGCTTTAGGGAATTCCTGTTTACCCATGATTTGTTAGTGCTCCCCTGGAAGACAAAAGGGACGCTTACTTAGAAATGCATTTTGGTCTTGATTAGCTCTTAGACTGACTTTGCACTGAAGTTGCAAAAGATCTGGGCACTGAACAGCATAGCGGGTTCCAGGTCCCAGGTGTACTCCACAGTGCTGCCAGAGAGATGCCCCTCGAGCCTTTTGGCAAACCTTGTGTGCATGCATGTATGTGCATGTGCGTGCTTGTGTGTTTTTAAATTGGCAGTGTTGTGGAGACAATATAACATTTAATGACTGTATAGCAAACAAGCTATTTTTTAGAAACTGACGTTTCAGGGAAGAGGGGAGAGCTGCTACAACATCCTTCTCCAGGGGGCTTGACATGAATGTACTGGACATCGGAGAGTGTCTTGATCCAAAGAACAGTCATTCCCATGTGGTCCTCTGTGGCCCTCTGTTTTATTTTCATTTAAAAGTCTTGGGAGCATGAGGACCTTGTCACTGTTTTTTTTTGTCGTTCCAGCCAAATGAGCCAAAACAAGACAGAATCTCGCTGTGGCCCTAATACTTTGCTGCAGCAGTGAACACCAGAGGAAACCAGGTGTTTGCGTTTTGAGGTCACTGGGACGGTATAGGAATAAGGGCCTTATGGCAGGGACAACTCTGTGCATGTCTATTACAGGTGACAGTAGGAGACAGGGTGTGAAACACTGAAGCAGAGAAGAATATTCCCAAGGACAACAGCTGGGTTGATTTTTGAATTTTATTTGTCCGTTTCTCTACCCACTCCCCAAATGATAATGTAGGAACCTTGGTGCAGAGCTTAAAATTAGGTCAGAAGCCGACAGCATCCCTTGCCTTAAATTTGCCTAGTTTGTCTGTTTTTTTGCCAGATGAATCAAGAAACAATCTATTGTCATACCATGCTATTGTCTGTCTTCAATGGTATGACAACAGAGAACCGAAGGATAGAATGGATGAAGTAATGCCTTCACAGTAATGACACTAAATGTTGATGGATTGAACTCCCCAAGTAAAAGACATAGACTTTTAGAATGGATAAAAAAATATGAGCCTTCTATATGTTGCTTACAAGAGACCACAGATGTAAGGACACAATCAGGTTAAAAAGTTATTCCATGCTAATAGTAACCAAAAAAGAGCTGGAGTAGAACAGATAAATGTGAAATAACAATATTATAGAATATGAACTATTGTTCCTCAGTGCAACTTGCCAATTGTTTCTGTGATCAGTATTCTCTAAGTTTCTTCATACAAACTAAACATTTGCTTTTAATTGAGGAGGACTGGAGAAGAGAGATATTTTTGGATATTTCATTTTTCTTTAACACTTTCTTATGAATTCTTGTTAATTAAAATCGTCCATCTGGATCAATATTGATTTAGTATGACTACTATTGAAAAAGATTTTGAGATTTTTTTGCCTCAGAAAATTATAAGTTGCCCTATTGTTATCTGAGGTAATTCATTCCAATAAGATGTGAAGGATTTCCAAATAGGAATTTGATTATCCAGAAAGAATTTTGTCCTAAATGGAAATTAAATAATTAAACCAATAATTTATTTCATTCTTAGAGATTATGTCCTATAGTTAGAGCTATAATATAAAAATTAGAATTATGTTATAATTAATTTCTATTATATCCGAATTATTATTTACATTTATAAATTTTTGTTGCTATACTATTTCTTATAATTGATTATATTAAATCTAACCTGGCCTTACGCTCTCTTTTAAAATTTGTAATTTCTTTCAATCTATTTTTCTATTTTATTCTACAATTTTATAATAAAGGTCTTTTTAACAGCTAAAAAAAGCCATTGATTATACACTTTTAATAGATCATATGGCATATGAATATATCTCAATAAAACTGTTAATAAACAAATAAATAATTGTGTAAGAATAGCCAGAAATAGCAGCTATGTTCTACAGCAGGGGAAACAGAGAGATTGAGAGGAGAAGAATTTCCTTGTTTGATGGTTTGTCTGTTTTTTGTTTACTAGTATTATTATTGAAATAATTAAAATGCTTTAATAATGATTGAAGTAATAAATGCACAACTATGTGATTATACCAAATACCATGGATTGTACACTTTGGATAAATTGTATGCTTTATTAATCAATAAAATTGATTTCTTTAAAAAAATAGAGTGGGTTGGGGGAAAATACACCAAATATAAGATACGAACTATAGTTAGTAGTAATAGTTTGAATATATTGCATTGTAGTTTGATTACTACAATGCAAGGTGGTGGTGGTGGGTGATATATGGGACCCCTGTATGTTGTTATGCATGTTTATTTTGTAAGTTCACAACTTTCATTATACACTTATTGTTTATGTATGAATGATATACTTCAGTAAAAAATATATTAAAAAAAAAAAAAAAAGAAACAGGTGGCAACCAGGTAAAGAAAAAAAACATCTTTGTTTAATTTTATCTTGGTCCCACACCAAGAAAAGTTGCCATTTCCCTCCTGGTCATTGTGTCCTCCTGCTTACCTGAGAACTTTTTTTTAATCTGTCCCCTCGCCTAATCAGGGCTTATACCAGTGTTGATGCGAAATCAAAGGGACCTACCTGGTACTCAGTCAGTAGCCAAGGGAGCAAAACGGTGTGACATTTTGATTCCTCACTGCAGAACCGCCCGCGGGAGCTGAGGGCAGAAACCGCTCCCAGCTGAGCACACACTCCCAGGGTGACCCAGCGGCCACGCTCCAGGAGTCGTTTGTTTATTCATTTGCTCTTCCAAAGTCTGGGTTGGACATGCGCATTGGGCTTCAATGTGAGGCATTTCATATGTATGTCCTGTTTATCAATTAAAAAAAACCATCGCAGTGGTTGAATTCTGTGGGAGGTGGTAAGTATGTGCAAAACAAGCATACTTGACTTTTAACCTCATTTCTATGTAACTTTTTTGTATGAAATAAAGTAACCAATTGACAGTTCTCAAAGGAAAAAATCTAACAGCACCTTATAAAGATGTAACCCATCAGGTTGCACAGTCTGCTGTAATGTAGACCCACCAGGGCGGGGACCTTGGCCTTGCATCACTGTTGGGCCCCAATACTCCCACAGGCCCTGCATGAACAATTATTTATTGAATGGTCAGAGTGTAGAGATTGAATGTGTCAGATCTGTAGTCAGACTGCTTGGATTCAAATCACGGCTCTACTTCCTACTGCCTGTGTGACCTTGGATTAATTACTTAGCCTCTCTGTGCTTTGTAGTTCTCCTTTGTAAAGTGGGGATAAAAATAGAACATATCTCAGATGGGTTGTTGTGAGGTTCAAATGAAAAGATAGATGCCAACTACTTAGCATGATGCCTGGCATATAGCAAGAGCCCAAATAAAGTTAGCATGCAGGGCATCAGGGCATGGTCATGGGATGATTGAACTTCCCCAGATCTTTCAAGTTAGGCAGGACCATATTATTGGCTCTAGCCAAGAAAATATGAGTGGAAGGGATATGTGGAATTTTTTAGGTGTTCTTTACTGCAGCATCTGTGAAAGCTCGTTTGATATGGACCCCAGATACCCCCTGCTCCCCTGCCCTGCACACACAATGTGAATAAGAAATAAATTTTTTGAGTTAAGCATTTAAAATATTTGGCTTGTTTGTTTCTGCAGCATAACCTAGCCTCTCCTGACTAATGCAATCACCTATAATTACTTGCTTTTTTTTTTTCAATCCCCCCCCTTGTGGCTTGTTTGCTATCTGCTCTCTGTGTCCATTCGCTGCATGTTCTTCTGTGTCTGTTTGTCTCCCTTTGTTGCGCCATCTTGCTGCACCATCTCTCTGTGGATGCAGGCTGTCAGCTCTCCGTGGGGTGCAGGCCAGCTTGTCTTCATGTGAACCCAGGGCCTCCCATATGGTAGATGGGAGCCTGATCGATTGAGCCACAGTCGCTTCCCTAATTACTTGCTTTATGATGCAGATACCCAAGTCAAAATTCTAGTTATCCTAGACTCGCACACCATTTCTTGGAAGAGGCAGCATGACAGCATGGCCTGAGCCCAAGGCTTTTAGGATAGACCTGGGTTTGACTCCTGCTGGGTCATTTCTAGCTCTGCATTCTCACATAGTTTCAGTACATTCTCTGCATCTCTGTGCATATATAACAATATTTAGTTGTTGGGTTGTGAGATGCTGTAGAAGTGCCGGGCAGCTCCTGGTCAGTCTCGAGTGTTCAGTTCACACTGGTTATGATCAGGGTTGCTATTAAATACGTCTACTGGTGGACAGTGGCACATCGCCAGCTCCACGGTTGGGTAGAGGTGTCATAACCACTCAGAGTCATCCTCTGACCATCTCAGCTGGGCTGGACACCTTCCGTTTGTCCCTGGGGAACCACCACACACTCTTCTCCACAGTCTCAGTCCCAGAGGCCCATCTGTCTGGACACACAGTTTCAGTTGGGTTTGGGGCGAGAGGAGGGAAGAGAGAGTTTGGGGTATTTGTTCTCCTGCCTCTACACCTAGCTCTTCTCCTGTGAGGTCATCCCTGGCTCGCATTAGCACTTGACAGAGGGTCCCTGAGTTCTAAACACTATGAATAATTTTCAGTGTGGTCTCCTGGATTTCTTCACCCAATGTGCATCTTCCCCAACTCCTGTGGGGCTAGCAGGCCAAAGAAATGCGCTTTCCCAGGCAAAGGAGAAGATTAAACCATTAGAAACTATCAATGAGGAGGTTCAAACTTGGGACATAGATGAAGACTTTAAAATATGGTCTTAAATATATTCCAAGAACTAAAGGAAAACATAGACAAAGAACTAAAGCAAACCAGAAAAATGATAGATGACACAAAGAAAATATCAATAGAGAGATGGGAATTATGAAAAGGAACCAAACAGAGCTGAAGACCACAGTAGCAGAAATAAAAAATTCCCTAGAGGGGTTCAACAGCCATTTGGAGCTGGCAGAAGAAAGAATCTGTGAACATGAAGATAAGAAAATTGAAATCCACTCTGAGGAGCAGAAAGAGGAAAGAATGAAGGAAAGTGAGCAGAGCCTGAGGAACCTATGGGACACCATCAAATATAGTGATATATATATAATGAAAGCCCAGAAGGAGAAGAAAGAGATAAGGGGGCAGAGAGAATATTCAAGTAAATAATGACTGAAATCTTATCAAATTTAGTGGAAGACATGAATATATACATCTAAGATGTACAACAAACTATAAGCTGGATACACCTAAATAGACCCACACTGTACCATATTATAATCAAACTATTTAATGCCAAAGACAGAATTCTGAAATCTACTAGAGAGAAGCAATGTGTAACATACGAGTGTGCCTCAATAGGATTAAGTGACAATTTCTCATCAGAAATCATCAAGGCAAGAAGGCAGTGGGAAGACATATTTAGAGTGCTGAAAGCAAAAAATTGCCAACCAAAATTCTATATCTGGTAAGACTGTCTTTTAAAAGTGAGGGAAGGATTAAGATATTCCCAGATGAACAAAAGTTGAAGGATTTTTTACCCTTAGACTGATCCCACTGGAAATGCTAAAGGGAGTTCAGCAGGTTGAAATGAAATGCACTAGACAATTGGCTGGAGCCACATGAAGAAAAAAGATCCCCAGTAAATAGAATGACATGCATAAATATAAATACGAGTACAAAACATGGAAATTTTTATTTGTAACTCCACTTTTTACCTTCTACAGGATCTAAAAGGTAAGTGTGTAAAATGTAATGGGGGAAACGGACTTTGGCCCAGTGGTTAGGGCGTCCGTCTACCATATGGGAGGTCCGCGGTTCAAGCCCGGGGCCTCCTTGAGCCGTGTGGAGCTGGCCATGCGCAGCGCTGATGCGCGCAAGGAGTACCGTGCCACGCAAAGGTGTCCCCCGCGTGGGGGAGCCCCACGCACAAGGAGTGCGCCCATGAGGAAAGCCGCCCAGCGCGAAAAGAAAGAGCAGCCTGCCCAGGAATGGCGCCGCCCACACTTCCCGTGCCGCTGACGACAACAGAAGCGGACAAAGAAACAAGACGCAGCAAATAGACACCAAGAACAGACAACCCAGGGAGGGGGGGAAATTAAATAAATAAATAAATCTTAAAAAAATAAAAATAAAAAAAAAATAAAATGTAATGGTAAATCAATGGTTTTGGATTCATAATTAATGAATATAATTTATGACAAGAACTACAGAAAGGTGGGGAGAATGGAGGGGTACAGAAACATAAATCATGTATGCTATTGTCGTTAAGTTGGTATCAAAGCAAACAAGGTTGTTACAGATTTAGGATGTTAAATTTTAGCCCCATGGTAACACAAAGAAAATATCAGAGAATATGTAAACTTGTAGAGACAGGACATAGAGTACAGGTTACCAGGGGTGGGGTGCAGGGACAATGAGAGTTAATGACTGCAAAATGAGTGTAGGGTTTCTATTTGGGGTGAAAGGAAAGTTCTAGTAATGGATGGTGGTGAAAGTTCTGTAACATTGTGAATGTAATTAATCCCAATGAATAATATGTTTAAGGGATTGAGATGGAAAGATTCATATTGCATATTTCCACAATTAAAAATCTAAGAAAGAAAGAAAAACTAAAGAGATAAACAACAGATGAGTGGATAAAGAATATATGGTATATACATACAATGGAATATCATTTGGCTGTCAAAAGGAATGAAGTTCTGATATATGCATCAACATGAATGAATCTTGAAGATATCACATTGAGTAAAATAAGCCAAACACAAAGGACAAAAATTGTATGATCTTAGTGATATAAGATAATTAGAATAAGCAAAATCATAGAGTCAGAAACTAGAATACAGGTTACCAGGGAATGGGGTGAGGGTAGGGAATGGTGCATTAATTCTTAATTGGTACAGAATTTCTGTTTGAGTGATGGAAAATTTTGGTGAAGGTGGTCATGGTAACACAATGTTGTGAATTTACTTACCACTACTTAATTATGTATTTGAATGTGGTTAAAAGGGGAAAATTTTAGCTTGTATGTATGTTACTAGAATAAAAATTTTAGAAAAAATATAGGACTGTGCAACACAAAGAGTGGAATCTAATGTAAACTATGGACCATATAATTTTTCATCAGTCGTAACAAAGTTACCATGCTAATGCAAGTTGTTAATAATAGGTAAAACTGTGTGTGACAGGGTATATTGGAACCCTGAAGTTTTTGCATGGTTTTTCTGTAAACCTAGAACTTATATAATAAAGATTATTTTTAAAAAGTGAAAAGGAGATAACGACAATTAAATGCAATATGTGATACTGGATGGGACCTAATAATGGAGGAGAAAAGGCTAAAAAAGACAGTATGGAGATAAGAAAAAATGGAATATAGACTGTAAGCTTTATATATGTTAAATTTCTTGGACTTGATAACTACACTTAAGATGTAGATGGAAGTATTATGTGTTCAAGGTTATACTGCATGCAACCTGCTCTCAAATGTTCAGAAAATGATGATAGATGATAGATCGATAGAGTGACAGAGCAATCGCTCAATCAATAGATGATGGAATGATATGGCAAGAGCAACAAAATATTTAAATTGGTTGATCTGGGTTTCTGGGGAGGGGTGGGGCTATGTTGGCGTTCTCTGCATGGGGTTCATACTAATTTTTGTAACTGTCCTGTAAGTGTGACGTTATTTTAAAATAAAAGTTAAAAAAAATGTGCTTCTGCTCTATGATGAAAATGAGAGCCACTAAGTGTACCCTTTGGATGGATTGTACAAAGCATGGGATTGTATAACACAGGGAATCCAGTGATAGAAGATGGACTGTGGTTAACAGAACAACTATGAGAATGCTTTCTCATGATCTATAACAAATACATGGGGAAGCGGACTTGGTCCAGTGATTAGGACGTCCGTCCACCACATGGGAGGTCTGCGGTTCAAACCCCGGGCCTCCTTGACCCGTGTGGAGCTGGCCCATGTGCAGTGCTGATGCACGCAAGGAATGCCCTGCCACGCAGGGGTGTCCCCCGCATAGGGGAGCCCCACGCGCAAGGAGTGCGCCCCATAAGGAGAGCCACCCAGCGCAAAAGAAAGTGCAGCCTGCCCAGGAATGGTGCTGCACACACGGAAAGCTGACACAGCAAGATGACGCAACACAAAGAGACACAGATTCCTGTGCTGCTGACAATGACAGAAGTGGACTAAGAAGAAGACGCAGCAAATGGACACAGAGAACAGACAACCACCGGGGTCAGGGGGGAAGGGGAGAGAAATAAATAAATAAATCTTTAAAACAAAAACAAATACTTGATACTGTATTATCTGGTGGTTTGGGGGGAAATACCACCAAATGTGAGATATTGGCTATAATGAGCAGTAACATTTTGATGGTGCTTTTTCATAGTTAATAATAAAAGTTTCACAACAATGCAAGGTGGTGGTGGTGGGGTGATGTATGGGAGCCCTGCGTGATGATGTGCACGTTTGTTTCGTAAGTTCACAACTTTTACTACACACTTACTGTTTCTTATGTTCATGTATGAATGTTTTACTTCAATAAAGTTTTTTTTTTTTTAATAAGAAAAGAAATGTGCTTGACTGGAAGGTTTCTTCCACAGCCCAGTAAGCACACAGACCCTCAGATAAAAATGTGCTTAGGAGACAATAAGTAGTTGTTCTGGGATTGAAAGCGGAGCCCCTAGTGACAAGGTGTGGGGGAGGTTTGCTCCAGTGCTTTTCATGAGACTTTCCACTTTCAGGTGGGGGCTGTGGGCGGGCTATCGGTGAGGGCAGGGACTGCAGTGACCCCGCGAGAGTGCAAGGTTGTGGTTGTGTTATGTTTTGTTTTTTTGTTTTTTGTTTTTCTCTTTACTCAAACTTAATTGATGATATTATAACTTTCACTTTGAATCCTTGATTTACATGAGTTGTATTTTTATCTCAGCAGGAGCCTGGCTAAGTTAAGAGAACCAGCTGAGGCAGCTGAGTGAGAGGGAAAAACTCTTACTAGAATATTGGGACTGGCAAGTGACACCACTTCTGCTCCGCGATAAGACGGAGACTTTTTCAAGCTGTGTTTTAAAATCATAAAATACAGAGTCTCCTGCTGGAGATAAGATATATGTTGGTTTGGAGCATCTGGGAGCTGTAAAAGAGGAGGGTTATAACCAGCGTTACTGAGATTATGGCTGAAACCAAGATTATAAGTAATTAAGGGCTTGATAGTTTTTTCCAGGTGCACAATAGACGACTCAGTATCTTGGATTCTTGAGCTGGAGTCAAGTTAACTATTAAAAGAGGACAATATGTATTTCGAACAAAACGTGAAGTTTGTTTAGAGCACAGGGCATTTCTGCTGCTTTAGCAGCTCTTGTTTATGCCTCAGCTCTCTTTTTCTGGCTCTCAGGTGATCTAATGCTGATGCACTTCCTTGCCTAGATTCATGATGTTTCACTCCTTTTCTACCCTGGGAAGAATGTCCTTCGTGACAGTGTCCCTGGCATCCAAGTGTCACAGCCATAGGGCAAATGGGGACCAATAACCGTTGCATTTCTTCTTCTGCCAGGACTCGATGCTGGACTTGTACAAAAGACTCTTGCTCTTTCTTTCTCGGAAAAAACAGATTACTCTTTTTTTTTTTTTAAATTGTGGAACAAAGCATGTCATAACTTTCATGTGCCTGAAACCTTTTGATCCAGGCGCCCCTTCTCAGTATCTTGAGCTGGAGGACGCTATTGCATTTTCCTTGAAGACATAAATCATCTAGAAAAACACAGAGGAAGGAAAAATGTCTTTAAATAGCTCCTCATCCCAAATTTAAACCATAAATGACTTATTTTGAATTATTTCCTAATTCTCCCTCCCTTATCTCCTGTTCTCATCTTATCATTGAATGGGAGGAGTCTGGAGCCGGAAAGGGGCTCTGTATCACCTGTGCTGGCCACCATGGTTCTCAGGGGAGACACTTCATTCACAAAGGGAAAGTTTTCATTTGGTTAAAGTGGTATGAAAAGAGTTTCTTAGGATCAGAGAGATTTTTTAAATGTTTAAGGTTTTGTTTTTTTTTAAGCCAGAAGAAACCTTAGCAATCATGTAATCAAAACTTGCACTGGGTGGTCAGGTCTCCTTCTGTTGCAGGTGCCAGCAACTCGGCTCAAGAAAAAGAGTCATTATCGAGAGGATGGAGGGTAACCCCCAGAACTGAAGGGTGGCTCTCTTTCCAGGCAGGTTCAGAAATCCAGGAGCAGATGCTGGAACAGGGGCTCAACCTTCTCAAAGACCCTGTGGCCCATCCTGGCAACCTCTGAAGCGTCTCCACTTGGGGTACCCAATACTGCTGACACCTTTGGGCTTGCATCCTTGGAGTTTGCAACCAAAGAAAAAAAGGAGGATCTCTCTAACCAATAGACTTTAAAAGAAAATCCAGGGGAAGGGCTCAACTTGGGCCATGTGCTCAACCTCGCACAGGAAGACTACTGAAAAATGGCACGTGGCAGCAAGGCTAGCAGCAGCAACACTTTCTTCTTAGAGACAAGAAAGTGATGTCCAACCTTTTTACAGTCATCCTCCAAGAAACTCCACCTGATGTCCTGGCGAGTGCATTCGTCCAACCCCCAAGAGTTACTCCATCACTTACTTCCCAAATGCTGCCCTTCATTCTTCCTCTTGGAGGAAACGAGCTCACAATAAAAACTGTGAAGACTTGCTTAACTGGAAGCCTCAATTAACCACAAATCTGTTTTCATTCCACTTCCGGAGAAAGGAAAATAGAAGAAAGTCTCAGGGGTTTACTTCACAAGCTTATTCTTGGGGCATGTTTCAGGGGCAGGTGTATTTGGCTGAATCTCCCACTGCTTCCAAATGTCTTTGGTCAGTGCTGTATAATAAGTATTCATTCTCATAAAAATGACCCTGAGTTGTCCTCAATTATCAAGAAAAAGAAATTAAATTCCCCATCAAAATGGTGGCTCTGTGGGATCATGGAGAAAGTGTGGGCTCCCAAATCCTACACATCCGTCTTTAGTGCTGAGCTTACTGATTTCATCGTCTGTGACACTGGGCAGATTTTTTATGTTCTCTGGCCTTAGTTTCCTCCTCTGACAAAGTAGGCTGAAATTGATGCTTCTGGGCTGTTTTGAGAAGTCAGTGTTCCCAAACACTTAGTAATCAGAAGAGTCCCTTGTGGGGCTTCAGAAAAGCACAGATTCCAAAGCCCCACCCCAAAACTACTGTCTTGGAATAACAAGCAGTGAGATCTGAAAGCTTGCATTTTTACCCAGATTTTCAAGTGATGCTGACGAAACCAGGTTTAAAACCCATCACTGAAATCAGGTCTGTGCAGCCAACCCCTACCTGGACTCATACACAGTAGGAGCTTAGTAAATGCTAATTCTACCTTCTTCCTCGTCTGGAGAGTTCTTTATTCTGTATCTTTTGAGAAGAAACAGGGGACAATGGCATGAAAGGAACACTTGCAACAATGATTCTTTCATGCAACGATAACAAAAAATTTTAATAACAGGCTGTTTCTATTCTATATGACTAATTAGTCACATTTTACTGTAAATAATATTGGCAATTTGGGTTATAGAACTATCCATTATTAATTTTTTGGGGCTATGCATTTGGGTACAATTGCATCTTGTACAACACAGATCTGCTAATGAGGGTGACAAGGTGAAGGGTAGCTGGAAAAGGGCATCATGTCAGGTTGTGTAGACGTGAGAAGTCCTTGGAGACACTTAGGTGAACCCGAGACTTAGGTGCAGAGAAAGAACCAGTGACTCTATGTTAGACAAATCAGATGGACATTTTTCTTTCCACTTCTCCTTCCTCTTCCTCCTTCTCTTCTTCTTCCTCTTCCTCTTTGTATTCTCCATCCCCTTCCCCTTTCCCTTCTCCTTCTTCTTCATTCCCTTCAAATTATGAAAGGAGTGAGAGAGGGAATGCAGTAGATATAGTTTGTTCCAGGCTTGAATAAAGCATATGTGGGTCTTATGAAATCTCACAAGAGAAATGTAATTCAAGTTGGCTTGTTGATGAGAGCTGTCAAATAGATTGAAAACTGGATTATACAGCAAGACTAATGAGAGCCTGCAGTGTGCACAAAGTCAGGGATGGAGTCCAAGAGACTTGCTGCAAGGTCTTCCAGGGGAGGTAAACAGCCTATTAATTAAGGTAGCAGATGGTAGTAAATTGGGAGATGTGTCAGATTCCAAGGACAGAAAAAGAAATGAAAGCATGGGATCTGTACTGGGTAGTTAGAGACCCCAGCAGGAAGTCAGTGACAGGAAAGTAATAAGAACTGCAGGTAGTCTAGGAAGCACACGGTATTTGGAATACCACGGGGTTAGAGAGAGACTGGAAACATTTGTGGAATGGCTGTGAAGCTTCTGGAGAAAGTGATCCACGATGTGATGGCATAGATTCAGGGACCGCTCAGCAGGTTGGCTTGGGCAGGTGTGACGCATCCCTGGGTAGGCATAGTCTTCAAAAGAGCTCCCCAGTGGGTGCTGCAGACAAGAAAGCTGCCTGAGAGAAGGGACTAAATTGGAAGTAAATTAGCATGGGGAAGAAAAGCAGGTGAGCTGAGCTAATCGGTGTGATTAAGTCAGAGTTGTAAAGTCCACAGGACATGGGCTTTGGAGCTCTCAGATGGGGTGCTGCCACACTTGTCTGGGCCTCAGGTTTCCCACAGATAAAATGTGGATAGGATTTCTTACCTCCTACAGATGTTGTGAAGCTTGGATGTGCTTTGTACGTTGATCACTGGCATACGTTAAGTTTTAAACACATGGCAGGTTTTTCCCTGTGTTGCCTGAATAGCAAATGTGGTCAGTACATTGTTGAAGGACAGGATGGTGGGGACACTTGGTGCCATCGTGGGCAGCATCTTTTTTTTATCCCCCCACCCCCCTTGTGGCTTTTTGCGTGCTGTCTGCTCTCTGTGTCCATTCGCTGTGTGTTCTTCCGTGTCTGTATTTATTTTTTATTTATGCCCCCCTTCCCTTGAGGCTTGCTTTGCTGTCTGCTCTCTGTGTCTGTTCACTGAGTGCTTTTCTGCGTCTTTGCTTGTCTCCCTTTTTTGTTGCGTCACCTTGCTGAGTCGGCTCTCTGCAGCGCTTGCGAGGCAGGCGACACTCCATGGCGCCCGGGCCGGTGGCGCTCCACAGCGTGGGGGCGAGCCTGCCTTCACGAGGAGGCCCCGGGACACGAACCCAGGGCCTCCCATATGGTAGACAGGAGCCCAACTGATTGAGCCACAGCCGCTTCTCAGCAGCATCTTTTTAACTGTCCCCGTTCCCCATTCCTTATTTTCCCCACAGAGAGATAGATTGTAACCTGTTGAGAGGACGGTGGAGTCATGTCTAACTCGGGGTTTCTCTTCTAAAGCTGTCACCCCAAGTGAGAACATGAGGGCAAAATTACCCTCGAAAATCCCCCTGGAATCACCCATAAAATACAGGACTATGCCATCTCTCAAAAAGTTCTTTTCAGCCAGCTTTTGCTCCAGTGTTGAAACAGATCCCGTTTTCTTTTCAGTTGTGCACCAGAGGCAGTGGCTGGCTGGCGTTTACAGGTCATGCTTTATGAAAACGGCTTATCTTTTAACACTAAAACGGCACTGGGCCTGCCGAGATGCTCCCACCTGAGGGGGTGTCCAGGAACAGAGGGCAGAGCCGGCCCCCAGTTCACCCAGCTCCGCTCCACACCTGTGCTCGCCGAGCGGCAGGGCAGGTGAATCTGTGTGCCTTTCTTGTTCTTTGTCTAGGCGACTGTCGCAGTCGAATTTGCAACTCCTCTGAGCTGAAGCAATTGCAGTGCATCCGACTGGCTGTTGTGGTTGGAGGTCAGTTTGCATGGGGCTGCCCTGCTCAGGTGCTTAAGTCAGGGCACAGACGTATTGGCTGTGCCCGAGGTCATGATCTGCAGCCAGCAGCTGCTTGCACTTGGCCCAGTAGGAGATTCTGCAACCTGGGAGGACAAGGCTGAGTGGCAAGTGCTCCCTCAACAGAAGACGCCATGGGTCTGCTTCTCTGCTCCTCCCCTGCAGAGGTAAACTATATGAAAACTTGGTCAGTACATGCATAAAAACATAAATGATAGCATATATATCCGCTGTTGTGCGATGATATACTTGATTATTTTTACTTAACAATATGTCTTGGGAATTATTACTTATTGGTACATAAAAAACTTCCTCATCTTTTTTTCCAGTGGAGGTAAAATTGACATGAATGTCACCATTCTAATGTTTTTAAAATATAGAATTCAGCAGCTTCCAGTACATTCAAAATGTTTCACAACCCTCACCACTAATTCTAGAGCATTTTCATCACCTGGAAAAGAAACCCCCACTCTCATCAGGCAGTCCACTGCCCTTTTCTCCCTTCTCCCCCAGCCTCTGAGATGACTAATCTGCTTTTTCTCTCTATAGATTTGCCTATTTCGAACATTTCATAAAAGTAGACTCATACAATGTGTGGCTTTTTGTGTCTGGCTTCTTTTAGCATGTTTTCAAGGTTCCCATGTTGTAGCATGTATCAGAACCTCATTCCTTTTTATTGCCAAATAATATTCCATTTAATTATTTGTTTTCATCAGTTGATGGACATGTGAGTTGTATCCTCTTTTTAGGTACTATGAATAATGCTATGAACATTTGCCTACAAGTTTTTGTTTGAACACCTGTTTTCAATTTTCTTGGCTATATGCCTAGGAATAGAAGCTGAGTCATGTGGTAAATCCATATTTAACTTTTTGAGGAGCCACCAAACTGTTTTCCATAGTGGGTGCACCATTTTGCATTTCCATTAGGATTGTATGAGGGTTCTAATCTCGCCACATCCCCACCAACACTTGTTATTTTCTGTCTTTCTAATAATAGTCATCACTGAGGGTATGACATGGTATCTAATTGTGGTTTTGATTTGCATTTCCCTAATTACTAATGATAAATGAGCATCTTTTCATGTGCTTATTGATCAATTATATATCTTCTTTCGAGAATTATCTATTCAAGTCTATTGTCCATCTTAAAATGGGTTGTTTTTGTTCTTGTTGAGTTTTTATTGTTCTTTATATATTCAGGACACTAGCCATTATCAGATATATGATTTGCAAATATTTTCTCCCGTCTGTAGATTGACCTTTCACTTTCTTGATATTTCTTTGGACAATTAAACATTTTTTATGAAGTCAAATTTTTATCTAATTTTTCTTTTGTTGTTTGTGCTTGTGGTGTTATATCTAAGAATTTATTGTCAACCCAAGAAAGATTTGCCCCTGTGGTTTCTTATATATGAATTAATATGTGTATAAAGTGTCAGGTAAGAGTCCAACTTCATTCTTTTGCATGTGGATCATCCTTTCTTTTATATCTGCACAGCATTCTATTCCATAATTTATTTAACCAGTTTTCCACACAGATACTTAGGTTAATTCCAAAATTTTACTGCTAAACGCAATGATACATTAAATATTCTCATATACAATCATGCCTACATATGTGGACATATTTGTAGACTGAAACCTAAAGTCGGGATTGCTGGGTTAAATTGCCCCTCAGCACTGGGTGAGTACCTGTTTCCTTGCATCCTTGCGAGTCCTTGTAGATCTTTGCCAAGTGGATGAGTAGTGTTAATTTGGAATTCTCTTATTATGTACAAGATTGAAACCTTTTTGTATATTTACAATTCTTTTGTAATTCCTTGGCTAAGAATTGTTTTTTGTGTATTTTTTTTTTCCCATAGCCTTTACCTGTATTTTCTACTGAATTGGTCTTTGTTTTATAGGATACTTTATGAAGCAGATTTGTACTATATCTGTAATATATTTGACATTTACCTTTTAACTTTATTAATGGTATATTTTTTCTCACCAAAAACTCAAAAAACAAAAGCAACTTCAGATAGATAGATGTTTTAGTCTTTTAAGACTTTTCAATGAAGTGAGTACTTATACAGCCTTCCCATTCCAATATTATAATACCATTTCATCTTTTTTTCTTGTATTTTTTATTTCAACTTGTTTCATCTTTGACACAGCTGCAATTTGTTTGGTTATAAGGTATGAGGTAAGGATCCACTTTTCCCTCTTACAAAGTTGTGGTAGTTGCTTTGGAGGTCAGCTATCTTTAGTTTTCCACAACAAACCAAGCAGCAAGTGTGCAGTCCTGACCAATGGGAAGCGCAGACATTCTTCAGTGCTTGGTCTAGGCTGGGAAGTGTTACCGGATTTTATCTAGGTGCTTTGACTATGCTGGAGAAATGAATTTCAAGAGCACCATGGGTGAGTTAGGCCAGTAATTAATTCAAGCAGGGAGGGATGAGAAATGGGAGAAAATAACAGATCAGGGGTCGCAGGTAGAGAGGAAGGGGCTGAAAAGTGATAAAGAGGGCTGATTTACAGACTATAGTTCCCCATTATAGATTATAAATTCCCAGGTTTACTTGCGTGGCCACATGGCAGAAGAAAAATGGAAAGAGCAGTGCACAGAGGGCAGGAACGGGTCCGCAGGCAAGAGAGCCCATGAAAGAGAGTGAACTCAGGTCCGGTGCCAGCTTTATGAACTGTTGATTATCCCACCCCTTTGCTAATGGAAGGGGAAGAGTTCTAACTGTTTACTGTTTTGATTGCTTACCTCTCCCATCAATCTCCCAGGAGGGCCCAATGATAAAGTCCTTGGGGAGTATCCAGGTCTTCTCCTGGCTTCTGGAGGAAGTCTTCTTCTGAGTGGCAGAATTCTGGGGAGGGTCTTCCAGCAGCCATCTTGGGATTATTGATGTCCACATGGACTTCTTGCCAGGTTCCAGATCTGTCTATTGATTCTCTAATTTACTAGCTTGCTTCAGAAGGGCATTCCTGTGCCTGGGAACCAGATGGTGGCTCCTTCTTGGCTTTACCTGCCTGAGCTAAGAGCAAGATCCAGAGATGGACAGACAGGAGGGACACATAGCTGCCTCAATAGCTGTCAGATTTTCTAACATCTCTAATGTTCATTTTCTTCATCTGCAATACAGAGAAATTAACAGGGACCACCCCATAGAATGATGAGAAGTAAACAAAGTCCTGCACTTGAACTCCTCAGCACAGTGCCTGGCAAGTAGCACACGTGGGAGAGCTGCCGCCTTCATCACCGCCAGCTCTGGTTGCCGCTGCGTCGTTATCTGGACTGGCGACGGCTCCAACCTCAGGTCTCCTCTTACTGACCTAGAAGTGACTGGATTCTGGGAAGTGCTTGCCTCCTTCCGCCCCTCCCAGGGTGGAGAGCAGAGCTTGTGCTTCTCCTCCTGGACAGACTCTACCTCTTGGCTGGTCTTCTTCCAGGGCTTAAGACATATTGTTAAGTAAAAATAATTAAGTGAGCCTCAGGGTTCTGCCCTCGGCTCCCACCTAGGGGGATTCTGGGCATATTTTTGTGCCCCACTCATTTCTCAGTGTTTTTTTTTTTTTCCAAAGATTTATTTATTTTTATTTATTTCTCTCCCCTTCTCCCTCCACCCCCCCCTTGTCCGTTCTCTGTGTCTATTTGCTGCGTCGTCTTCTTTGTCTGCTTCTGTTGTCAGCAGCACGGGAATCTGTGTTTCTTTTTGTTGCGTCATCTTGTTGTGTCATCTCTCCGTGTGTGCGGCCCCAGTCCTGGGCAGGCTGCACTTTCTTTCGCGCTGGGCGGCTCTCCTTACAGGGTGCACTCCTTGCACATGGGGCTCCCCGACGTGGGGGACACCCCTGCGTCGCTCGGCACTCCTTGGGCGCATCAGCACTGCGCATGGCCAGCTCCACACGGGTCAAGGAGGCCCGGGGTTTGAACCGTGGACCTCCCATGTGGTAGACGGACGCCCTAACCACTGGGCCAAGTCTGCTTCCCCACAGTGTTTTTAATGAGGCAAAATCAAATAAAAACACAAACTAAGTGTAGTCCTGAAGGTAGAGGAGCGCTCAAAAAGAACTGGGTCCGGGAAGTCCTGGGAGTTAGACCTAGACTTTCACCATCAAGCAAAAGCCCTTTCTGGGCAAACGCATTCCGAGAAAGTGAATAACCCCAGATGAAGATGTCAGTGGCAGAGCCAAGGACCCTGGGCCCTGGCTCCTGAACGTGCCCCCTCCACGCCGCCACTGTCTCCAGCCCTCTCCTCTCAGGGGCTTGCACAGGACAGGGACACAGTCCCTGGACCGTTTTTGTTTTTTTTTCTCTAATGGCTCCTCATTTGAGGAGGGGCGTCGGTCTCAAGAACTGATATTGGCATCTCTGGGCACTGAGCTTTAAGCCTCTGGAAAGCCTGCAGGTGGGTTGTTACCACGCAGCAGACGCATCACGATAATAATTGATGGATCACCTGCTGTGGGGTTTGGGTCACCATTATTTCCTATTATTTTGTGACCTTTCCTGAGGCAGCTACAGCTTTCCCTTCCAAGTCTCAGGGAAGGGATGCCACAATTCAAAGAACAAAGGAGTCAAATTCTTCCCTTTTGCATTTAAAGGGAGAAATGGATTAAGAGATAGGCTACCCTGCCCTGAGGCTCTCAGGGCTGGAGAGATCCCGCAAGGAAGGAAGAGAGATTAGGCCATGCCTGCTACTCATGGGTGGGGGTGGTGGGGGGGAGGGGTGGTCCCATTGCCCCATTCCGAGTCCTGGGGATGGGGCAGTAAAGCCGTGGATCCCAGGAGGCTTTGACTGGGGTGCTTCCACTTCGTGACTATTATGAAAATGCTGCTAGGAACGTAATTGCCCAAGACGGAAGTCACCAAGATGCCCTTCCAGAGCTGGGCCGATGAACCCCTGTGGCACAGCCATGCAGCGGAATATCATTCAGCACTAAGAAAGGAAAGTACCGCACCAAAGTTGAGGAAACGTAACTGCATATGGCTAAGTGAAAAAAGCCAGTCTGAAAAGGTCACACACTGTGATTCCAACTATGTGACTTTGTGGGAAAGGCCCAACTACAGAGCTGGTAAAAACCCCAGTGGCTGCTGGGGTTCGGGCAGGGGGAGGGAATGACTAGCTGGAGGCCAGGGCATTAGGCGGTGAAACCCTTCCGTGTGGCACTCTAATGGTGGACACATGACAGCACACATATGAGGAAACCCACAGAACTGGACACACAAAGAGGGAACCCTAATGTAAACTGGGGACTTTAGTTACTAAAAATGTTGGTTCGTCAGCTGTCATGGAGGTATTGTCCTAAGGCAAGAAGGTAAGGAGAGGGGAAACTGGGGTGGGGACTCTGTTTTCTGTGCATTTTTTTTCTGTAAACCTAAAGCTGCTCAAAAAATAAAGCTGCTGTGTGTTTTATTCAAATCAGGTCCAGGACACTGCAAGGGGCCCGGGTCCAAGAGGGCCCCAGGCGGAAGCTTTGCTTGCAGTATCATCCAGCACCCAGAGGGGCAGCGACAGAAGGCGGAAGGGAGTTCTGAGGGGCAGTGTGTGGAGGAGGGCGCCTGAGGACCAGCTCTCCCCACCCCCGCCGCCTCCTGTCCCCTCTGCGGCAGTCCTGGAGGAAGAGTGGGAAAGCCACCTTGGTTAGGCTGGGATGAGATTTCAGTTGTGATATGGGACGGGAAGAGAGAGAAGTCACATTTAGTATACTACGAACTTTGAGGACTGAGATTTGAACCCGTGCTGTGTGTAAAAGCTCTGGTTTAAAGGGGTTCGATGACCAGGCTCCAACTTTGCAGGCGATGGCAATGGCTGGGGGGGCTCGGCCAACTGCGCCCTCCTCACTGGGGGAGGGCTGGCCCGAGAGATCCCACTTCTACCCCTGCGCAGTTTTGGATGGAGAAAACATCTGCAGGCTGGGCAAACAGAGGAGGCGCTTTGGGGGCCAGGGATATGCCACTGTCATATTTCTAATCCAATTCTTGTTTATCTTAAATCAAACCTGGCTCTCTGCATAACTCACATTTCGAAGATTTGGACCCAAAAGCATTTCAGGGAATAAGGAGAAAGCTCTTGTTTGAAAATGAAACCAGTGAAATAAATCATTGCGTTTCTGACACGATGCCCATTGAATACTTTTCAATTCTTAGCTTTGGCAGCAAGCGTTTTTAAAACACACACACACACAAAACCTATCACATAATTCTTTCTGAAAGGCTCATTCAGCAGGCAGGGCTCTCTGGGTCCCCAGCCCCCCTCTTCCCCTTTCTTCTCTTTTAAACCCACCCTTCTGGTGAGAGGGCAAGTGTACATACAGTCTTCCTTTGTGTTGGTAAAACAGAGCCATATCAGTTGAGCAGTAATGATAACATTTGTAGTTATGCAAGCGGAGATAATAGTAATCAGATCTCATGCTCTGGGGCAGGAACCGATGGCCAAAATCTCACCACTGGTTGGGGTGTTATGTGAAAAGGTGAGGGGTTTCTATGTATGTTTTTGTTTTATCAGTGCCCCCAGCACATTCTTCTGCCAGAACATCTCCTGGTTAAAGCTCTTCAGAAGTTGCCCAGTTAAGGGGCCCTACCCCAAATGAAGAGCTGAGGTCTCCCTCCTTGCTCAAATTCTATTGGCTACTTTTCCTTGCATCAAGTGACTGAAAGTTTTCTTTACTCTCCGGCAGGTAATTTGACCTCTCCAGATTGGAAGGAGCTAAGGCAAACGTAGTCACTCAAGCTGAGACCATGAAGAGATAGCATCAGTTTGCAATGCCATTTGGATTTTTAAAAAAGAAGGTGTTGTTCTGGAGTTGCCCTTAGTTTCTCCAAATCTGATTTCCCTGTGGGGGGTTTTGTTGCATTTTTACCCAAAGAACATGCAAATATATTGGTACTTGGGAGTTTAAACAGTGGCAAGAACTGGAAGTTGCAGTTGCTGAGGTGTGCCAGGTAGTAAACAACTCCCAGGCATGTGTGGGTTTTGATGAAATGGAGGCCAAGATCTTCAAAATTGGATCTGTATTTAGAGTTCTTGGAATTAACCCTTTCTTAAGTGGTGGGTGTCCGAGTTTCTCTGCCAGTTGGTTTCTCTGATTCCACTGTGGGGTTATAGTTCAGTTATTTTCTGGGGAAGGAAGAAGTCTTGGGTTATATAAAAGGTAACAAATAATGTCTTAATGTAGAAGGAATATCCCATCATGGGATGGTTGTCAGGAAGCATATCCTGATTCTTATCTGACTTGAATGGAGACTTGGATCCACAATAGCCATAGTTTTCAATAAAATGGAGATCAAAATATTTTTTCTCTTCTGTTATGGGGTGTTTCTAGTTGTGTTTAAAATGGAATGCATGGTCCATGAGGAATCTAAGCCCCCTCTTGATATAGATGTGGAGTGGACACAGCCATTCTTGGGTCCACAAGGATGGAGGCATAGCGAATGGATTAAAGTGGACTTACAGACATTCTATTCATGAACTATTGTGATTAGTAATCAAAGAAAATGTGGCATTGGTGTGGAGAAAGTGGCCATGGTGGCTGCTGGGGGTAGGGAGTGGGAGGAAGAGATATGATGTGGGGGCATTTTGGGGGGTTGGGGTTGTCCTGGGTGGTGCTGCAGGGACAGTTACCGGACATTGTATGTCCTCCCATGGCCCACGGGGTGGACTGTGGGAGAGTGTGGGCTATGGTGTGGTCCATTGACCATGAGGTGCAGCAGTGCTCAGAGATGTATTCACCAAATGCAATTAATGTCTCATGATGATGGAGGAGGTTGTTGTTATGGGGGGAGGAGTGGGCTGAGGGGGGTGGGGTATATGGGGACCTCATATTTTTTGAATGTAACATTAAAAAAATAAATAAAGAGAAAAAAAATAAAATGGAATGCATGGTTTCCACTGGACCCCTGAAGAAATATCCCACTTTGCTCCCTCTGAAACATATGAGTGTAGACAGGGAATTGTGCAGAGCAGCAATATAATCCATGAATTGCTTTGGAGTAGGGGAAAAACAGTACAAAGAAGTAAATGTTTTATTTTTTAAAGAAACATATTCTTGCCTGTCTGCAGAAATAAGTTTTTGAATTAAAAATTATACTTTGAATGCTGTGCAGATGTTGGCATTTAAAAACCAAATGCTATTGGCCTGTGGGTTGCCAAGCAACCTATGTGACCCAATCAGCCTGGGTTTTAAATGGAAATTATTCCAAGAGACAAGAAAATGTAGCATCCATCACTGTGTCTGATGGAGAGGGGCTGGCGAGGACAGATTTTCCCACGTGATTGTTCTGGTTAGCAGTTTAGCTTTCCTGGCTTTCCTTGCCTGAACATGCATTTGAATTTCACTGTGTCAGTTCTCATTATCTGTGCACATGGAATCCCCCTTTAGGTTTTCCAAAATAATTAAGTGAAAAAAGCCCTTTCACTCACTACATTTTTGGCATTGATAAAGATATTTGAGGCATTTCACACAAGCCGGGAGCCAGTATCAGAGTAGGCTTTGAAGATGTTCTTTCAAGACAGTCTGACAAACAGACCAATTAACCCCAGAATCCCAGTCCTGGTGGCTTTAAACTCCCTTCAAAAGAAATTAGCCCTAATGTTAATAAAGTGGGCATTAGACCATTTCAGAATATCAACTCCAGCAGACTGAGTCAATTGGAATGGAATTATTGCGTTGTCTTGCCAAAAGAGAAGCCCTGTGCTGGTGTGAACTTTTGTTATAGTTACTGGCTGAAAGTTAGAAAAGACTTCCAAGCCACAGTTTGAGCAATAATTCCTAGTGGAATCACACAGGTTTATTTAAAAAAAAAGTTAGCTTTGCCAAAGGAAAGGACCCAGGAAAGGAAAGAACGGAAAGTGGAGTGCCAGAACTTTGTCCCCTAATGTTGGTATCTGTATTTGGAACCAGGATTGCATTCAGGGCGCAGTTTCCCAATGATCATTCTCACTAATGCTTCTCTCTTGCCAAGGAAGCCTTGTCGCTGAAAAGTCGATTCCTTACCGGTTTCTCAGATCACATGGGAGACAGGCCACAAGCTTTAGGCTCTACAGGCAGTGCTAATGAAATGCCAAGTCCTGGGGTATATATTTGTGTTGCTTTGACTCTTCGTTACAAGAGAAAAAAGAAATAATTTGCTGGGGGAGTTGTTTTGGTCTGTTAGGAGCATAAAATTAGATTTTATGGCATTCTGGATAAATGTCCATTTCCAAGGCTTCTGTCTCACCCCTAGTCTTTCTCAGAAGAGAGAAATAGGCCCTTTCATCAATGTAATCTCTGAGAAAGAGAATACTTTTAAGTGTTTGCTCTGTTAGGATAGGTTTTTGTAAACGGGGTAGGAAAAACAAAAGCAACCCATCCCATCTGCTGGATGGCTGAGAAGGGTGCAAGAAAGGAATGCTCTCCTACGTGACATGGTGCTCTGAGCCCTGGAATAAATCTCTGACACAGGAGGACGGTGTGTCTAGGACAGTACCACAAGATCCTCTGCAGATGTGGAGCGTAAATGGCTGAGGCCTGGGTCCAAGTGCCTGGAAATGCCCACGAATCTCAGCTTTCAGGAGCGACATTGATCATCTGCATCCATCCTTACCGAGCTCTCTCCCAGCTTTCCCGAAAACGTTCCAGAAGGGCCAAGTGAGGCTTGGGAGGTGAAGTAACTTGCCCAGAGTCATGTGACTAATTCGCACAGAGGCCCGGTTCTCCCACCTTAACTGGTCCAGCATTCTTGCTGCTGTTCCATGACCCTGAGGTCTACCCACTGCCGGGCTCGGAATTTCAAGATCTGTAGTCGGCACTCCTGCGTTTGTGAGCCGGGCTCTTTGCTCACCCCTCACTTGAGGCTCTGATCTCAGACTGGCTGTGGGTCAGGGGCCGGGTGCTTGTGGCTGGTGGTCCTGGGTGTGGGGTAAGACTGCCACGGGGGCCTGGGGCCAGTACCCAGGCCAGGGAATGGAAGACCGTAGAGGCTACCCGCTCCTGGCTCTTTCCATCTCCCATTCTCTCTTCCAGAGCATGTTCCCCTCTCCTAGCCATCCACCTTCTCTCACACCCAGTGAGTATTATGCTCTGATTTGGTGGGAAAAGGGCAATCACTCAATGCTGAGCACTGACCCTCCCTGTAGCTTTAACAGGCTCCTTGGGACTTTTCTAACTGTTAATCTAGTAAAGATAGAATTCCCAACTTTGATTCATTTGGGAGAATTGGGAAATTTCAGTCTCGTTTCTGTTTCCTTGCCCCTTGGCTCGCCTGTGGTTGATGCCCCTGTACTCTGAATAGTGGGCCGTCGACTCCAGTGTCCAACAGGGTGAATTCCTTTATTTAGCTACATTCTCAATCCAGTTTCTGTTTTGAACCCCAGAATGGCAGAAATTGAATCTCCATCAATTCAGGGAATATGGCACTTCTCCTGGAGATGGGTCTGAAAACCCAGGGGTGTAGGAGATGCCACGGTTTTGAGGTGGTGGGGGTCAGGATGTTCATTGCCACCCACTGGTGCTGACACCTGCTGACTGTCCATAGACCCTTCTGGCCCATGAAATTTGCTGCTGAGTGGACCTCATTCCCTTCTGTGAGATTCCTCCAGGTACGCCGGTCATTTGGGCCACTGCAGGGCACCAAGGATGCTTCTGCTTTCACACCATTCTGGGCAAGAGGATCTCTCAGAGGGGCTGAGGCCCTGTCTGCCCAGAGACAGTGCAGCCTCATTGCTGGAGTTTGGCCACATCCTTGCGGCTCCACCCAGGATATGGGGCAGAGACCCCTCTACTCCAGGGTTCCAAAAACCATTTTTGGATCTTCTTATCTTCCCTCACACTCTTAATTATTGGGAAGGAGGGTTATGGGACCCTTCTTAGGCCTCCATTATTGTCTAAGTTTATTCCCCTTCACTTTCTCCCCAACCCAGTTATCTTCATCAAGTGTCAAGGGCAGGACTCATCCTGTTTTCATTCATTCTCACTTTTCGTACCCCTGCCTGGTCCTCAGTTTTTAGGCTCATTTTCCCTTTGCTTTCTGATTTTAAACATTGTATATATAACATATAAATAGCTTCACTGAGGTATAATTTACATGTCATAGAATTCACCCATTTTAAGTATATACTTAGAGCTTTAATAATTTATATAGTTGTGTAACCACCATCACAGTCCAATTTTAGAACATTTCTATCACCCCGAAAAGTTTCCTTGTGCCCTTTTGCAGTCACTGCCCATTCAGTCCAACCCTAGGCAACCACTAATCTACTTTCTGTCAATAGTTTTGCCTTCTCTAGAGTTTTATATAAAAGGAATCATACAATATGTGGTCTTAGGTACCTGGCTTCTTTCATTTCTACTATACATATATATATTAAAATCCCCAAGGTAATCATGATTCAGGAGATCTGAAGATGAGTACTAGGGAGATGAGTTCCCATTTAAGAAGTCTGGCTATGGGTAGAGGGTAGAAATATGGTGGTGATTGGCAGTGGACATGGGGTTGAGCAATGGACTTGTTTGTTTTAAGATAAGAGACTTGAGGAGCTTAAATACTGATAGAAAAGAGTCAGTAGAGAATGAGCAGTTGAGAATACAGGACTGGGAGGGGGCTGGTGCTGGGTGACAAGCTGACAGTTTGAGATCTTTAAGATAGGGAAGAGTGTGGATTCTAGAACTCACGTGAAGAGGTCCACCTTGAGCGAGAGGATGGGGCCATCCCTCTTTTAACAGATGGGCAGGTAGAAGGACAGGCAGGTTTGGAGGTTTGGTGGACACTGAGCCTCCTCCTCTTAATAAGGCTCCTTATTTCTCTGCCACCTGCTGAGGATGAGGCTGATGGAGAGTAGGCAGGAAGCTTGAGCAGAATGCAAGTTTGAAACAATTTTTGTGGAGAATAGAAAGTTGAACCAACCAGGGAAATAGATGGATTGCCAGATTGAAGGCCTTGCTGCAGTTGCTGAACATGGCTTTTTGATGGAACTAAAGTATTTGGATAAGCCATTCACTTCAACAGTACTTTGTGGCCTGGGTGCATGTATGAACAAGCTCAAAGCATTGGTTGAATTTGGGATTTAAATTTTGCCTGATGGCAGTGATGAGAATAATGGGCAAGGGATTGACGGTGTTGGTGGGACAATATTTGGATGAACTATTGAATCTAAGTTGAATATGGAGGAAAGTAAAGAGAGAAAATGGAGGATGGAGGAGTCAACGGAGAATAGGACCTGATGAAGGCAAATCAATGGAGTGGCGGGAGTCATTGAAAGAGCAAGTTGAAGAGAAAGGAGGCTGTGATCTGAGAGAAAAATGTCTGTCTGAATTTGTAACTTCAGAGTTGGAGTGGTCTGCAGTGAAGGCCACTGAGTGGTCTGAGTAGGTGGGTGGATAGGAGTGGAGAAGAAGTTCAGTGGAAAGGAGAGGCCAAGGGAGCAAGAAGGCAGGGGTAGGAGGTCACCTCCAGGCTAACGGTGGGATTGGGTAGAGAGGAAGAGTGGAGGAATGACTGGGACACATGCTCCCAATGGGACCAGTCAGGGCAGAGAGTGGTGTGGGCCTCGATGGAACAAGCTGCTTACCTGAGGGTGGAGGGAAGTGATCTGGAAACCTCAAGAGGATCAAGGAGGTCCCCGGGGAAGCTGCACCAGGTGTGGAAGGAGGACCAGATTTCACTGGAGATGTGGCAGTAGGCAGCGGAGGTCCCAGAAAAGAACCGGGTCTCCGAGGGGGCCAGGAGATGGACGCTGGCCGTGGGGAGGAGCTCTCGGTTCCTCCTGCCCAACTGCCCAGATAAATCGGGGTTGTTTCTGAAAAAGCCAAACCCAGGTGTCAATTGCCCTCAAAAGTTTCCCTAAGAGGAGCATGTCAGCCATGTTTTAGATAGCCTGGAAAAACTTCTGCTTCCCCTGCTGTATTTGGGAAAGGAATGAGACTCTTTGGGGATGTTTTCCTGTTCGAATCTGCATTCTGCTAGCTAAGCCTCCTCTTTGTTGCTCTGAATATCTGCTGTGTGTGCAACTGTCCAAAGGACTGTTTGGACAGGACTGAATGATGGGCCTTCACGCAAGCAAAACGGGCTTTTCACTGTTGCTACTGTTTGTATAGGGTTATTGGCTGTGGTGACTTGTTCTGGTAAATAATAGAAAATCACTAGTGGAATTTCTTCTTTATGAAAGGACCAAAAAATGCTCTTTGTTTTGTGGAGGATAAATGCTCTGTTTCAATCAACAAAATGATTTTTGTTCCTGAAGGTTGAGTTCTGTTTAACTCTTCTGTTTGCCCCTCTTAGGTCAAGGAGCCTTAATCTTTTAAGTACATTTTCTAACCTCGCAGCAGCTGAAGCGACCATGTTGTCTACAACTTCTGGGCCAGGGAGAAATAGCCGTTTCACCTGTGCAGGCCTGCTCATCCCCGTTTCAGCCAGTGAGTCCCTGTCCTGCAGGGACTGTGATGGAAGTGAGAATCTGCTCCTCCTCTCCTGGGTCTAGTTCCTGCTCGCCTCTCTTAAAGGAGTGTCTTGTGCTGAGCAAGACTACAAAGCTTAGAGGTAGATAAGTGTTTTGACTCTACATGATTTTAGTCTTATGCTCTGGCTTAGAAACCCAAATCCAGAGTGCAACTCCATTGCATTTTTCTGGGGTCAAAAAAAGACCCTTGAATTCCTTACTGTTGTCTGATAGAGGTACACTAACGTGGCTCTTACAACGCATGTTGAGTGAAAGAATACAAGACACCCCTTCACTGACTGTGTACTCTGGGTCCAAGGTGGATCTTTAGGCATTTCTCTGCCTGGTGTCCTCCTCTCTTGGGGCCACCTAGTCCCCCAAATGCACACAGCTACTGCAGGAGCTAATGTGTTCCTGTGTGACCTGTGCTGCTGGCCACTGTCAATTTTGGTGTGGCCCCTGACCCAAGCTAGTGCAATTAGTTCCTTCCCTTTTGGGACCAGGGTACAGTGATCAACTTGTGCCAGTTTGCCTACATGGAAAGTTCCACATCCTGGGGAAGCCCTCAGTCCTGTGGAAGCTGAGATGGTGGGTCATCCTAGACTGGTGAGCTTATTAAGGCCAGTTTCTTTCAGGTAAACAAGGCTTTAAGCTAGTCTATGAGCAAGAGAGAATGTGCTGATGTGGAAACCCTGGAAAAGAATGGAGACAAAGAGAAAGAGAGAGGCCAGCTTCAACTCTGTACTTCCTGTGCCCTAGGTATACCCTTTTTCAGATCCCACCAGGCTGTCAATTTCGCTTTTTGTTAAAGAGGCTTTCATCACCTCCACCCAGGGAAGCGGGGTGAATGGGATGCTCAGGCTAGAACAGCATCAGGCCTTGTCCTTCCCTTCTCGTTTATCCTAATAACAACCTGTGAGCTAGACAGTGACATGAGGTTTTACAAAGAGGGAAACGGGGACTCAGTGTTTAAGAGACGGAGTCAAGTTTGCTGCACTAGAAAGATAGGGGCCTGGGATTGTCACCTAGGCCCAGAGACTCCAAGCTTAGAGTCTATTTGTCACCCTGCAGCTGCTTCTGCAGTTATCACTCAATCTGCTCATGTGGGTAAGAGCTTGGTCCATCTGACATCCTCTCTGAGCATTAGCATGTCTTGAAATAATCAGTAGATCAGCTAACACTCATTTCTTAAAAGTCCAGTTTCCCCCTTTGGATGGGGAAATCCTGAGAGGTAGGTGATGCTTCTCTCACATGCCAAGTACTAGAGTTTTATGTGTGCTCACCTCTTTAGTCCTTATGGTGTCCTATAGGGCATGGACATTTCATTCCCACTTTATAGATGAGGAAACCGAGGTACCAAGAAGCCGAGCAGCTTGCTCAGCAGCAGCAGAGGTGGGATCCGGAGGCTCTGAAGTCTCACCTCAGAGCATTTACTGGTGGTTCTGAAATCAGGTGTGGCATTCTGGGAGGTTATTCACCTCATTTTCTTTCCATCTGTAAGGATTGTTGAATAAATTGCCAGTTTCAGTTCCCGGGTCATGAGCTCTCAGTAAATGAGGGTCCCTAAGTCCAGGCCTCCTCTCCATTGGCAAGGAGTAACAGTGAACACGCTTCTGCTTTGGTAAACTGTGGGGATTGGACGAGGTCCCTTGTCACTTTTAGCAGCCTTCAAATTTGTAAGAAATGAACTTTCTCACATATTCATTCCAAGGTAACTTTGGAGAAATAACATCTATATTTTCATTATCAGCATTGTCAAAAACCACAATATCTGGGTCTGCATGGTTTCTAGTAAGACAGAGAATGTTAAAGCTATGTCAGTGCAGATGTGGACATAAATAGATAATAAATCTTGATAGATATATAGGACTATTCTGTTTGGGTTTAAATCTGTTAACCCTCACAAGATAAAGTTCAGTTTGATGGCCCAGCTCTGCAAACTGGGCAAAGATTCAGAAATGGAAGGTTTGTGGATTTCAATGCTAAGAAAACAGAAACTAGAAGTAGCAATCTAGAGTGTCAACATTGTAGCTGAATTTTATGATTGGAATCCAGGCCAAAATTGAGCCTTTGGTCTTTTGCTCTGTGGAAGTCAATGTGAATTCCTGGATTCTATTAGCTTGACATTTCAAGGAACTAGAGCCATTTAAAAAAGCTGAATATGCCCACAAAGACCAATGTGAAAGGGCAAAGCTTTAGATTCCATTTAAGTACTCCTAGCAGCTCAGGTGACCTGCCTAAGTGGACTTTGCTGG
The DNA here is from genome assembly GCF_030445035.2 of Dasypus novemcinctus. Lineage (NCBI taxonomy): Eukaryota > Metazoa > Chordata > Mammalia > Cingulata > Dasypodidae > Dasypus > Dasypus novemcinctus. The sequence continues at coordinate 16,429,941 of NC_080678.1, forward strand.
GATGGGCAAACCTTATTTTAAGAAAGCCCCAACACCCAAAAGTCTGATCAGAAGATTCCTATAAGGCATATTGAGAAGTGGATATGGCTCAAGCGCTGGGTGCCCCCCTATCACATGGGAGGTCCTGGGTTCAGTTTCCCATACCTCCTAAAGAAGATGAGCAAGGCAGTGAGCTGGCGTGGCGAGCTGATCCAACAGGACGACGACACAACAAGATGATGACAAACAGGCACAGAGAGCAGAGGGCAAGCGCAAAACAATGATGGTGGGGAGAAATAAATAAAGTAAATCTTTAAAAAAAGAATTATTTATATGGCCAAAACTTCCTAGTATCATAGCAGTCAGCTTCCTTCAACATTTATGTGACTCAGTCTCTCTTGGCTCCCAGAAATCCATCCTCTGTAGGGCGTGAAGCCCTCCGGGCCAAGGCAAGACTCTTCTGGAATGACACATTTCCTTGGTTGCTGGTGGTGTTCACTGTTTCATTCTCTTAGATGGGTAAAGAAGACTCCTAGGGAGTGGCTCCCTTCCTGGACAGTGAGCTTCTGCCAGTAGCCAATTCCTCCCCATGCCATCCTTATCCTCCATTTCTTCTTCCTTCTTCTTAAGCAATCTGTGTTGTGTTTTCTGACCCTTGCAACTGACAGAATCCTAAGAAGATTTTCCTAGTAGTCTAGCATCATGGACATTCTCCTCAACCAGCTCTGGCGCTGTCCAGCTTAAACTCACAGCTGTCTTCACTTCGGCGTCAGAGCAGTGCCCAACTGTTGATCCACCGCTTGACTGCATCCCTCCTCTTTTCCCTCTATATCCACCCACCCCCACTCGCAGAAATGGACAGATCTGGCCTGGACTAGTGGGACCTGGACCCGTGTGAGCGGGTTTTCACCCCAGGCAGTAAGCACCCTTTATGAGCTTCCTGGAGCTGCCCTGACAAATTCCACAGACAGGGTGGCTTAAAACAGAAGTGTATTCTCTCACAATTCAAGAGGCCAGAAGTCCCAAGTTAAGGTGTCAGTCAAGTTGGTTCCTTTGGTAGGCCTTCTTCCCTGGGTCTCTGTGTTCTTCCCTCTTCTCATAAGGACACCAGCCATTGGATTTGGGGTCAACAACCAAACTAGGACGATTCCATCTCAAGACCTTAACTAATTACCTCTGCAAAGATTCTATTTCTAAATAAGATTAGTTCTCAGGTACCAGGTGGACGTGAATTTTGGAGAGTCACTAGTCAACTCACTATTGACCCCTTAAGGAGTCAGCAGAGAGGGGCCAAAGCAAGAAACCCAAAGGAGCCACTGGCAGATGTTGATGGCAGGTGTCTGGGATTGGACTAAGAGGGCAGGAAGAGAGCAGCCTTTCAAGGGCCAGGAGCCAGGCCCTTTGCCTAGAACAGGTTTGCTCTTTTGAGCTAACAAGAGCAAGCAGTGGGTGGCCAGTTTGGCTTATAGGCCTGGAATGAACCGATGGCATCTGCTCTGATCTGAGCACCATGCATGTGTGCCTGTGTGTGTGTGCACATGCGTGTGTGTAGGGGGCAGGGAGCTGTGAGTGACAGGAATCATGAGCCACGGTCCTTTGTAATATGAGGTGGTTTTAATCCATTTGGAAACATTCAAGTAACCCGCAGAACACATCATACCTGGTATTATGTACTAAATTATAGTGGACAGAAAGCTCAGAGGGTAACAAGGATGCCCAATTCTAATCCTTGGTCTGTTCCTTTAACTTGGCCCATGTGAATCTCAGTTTGCTCTTTAGTGGTATAAAGGGTTGGGACTAAATCATGCTTCTTTTAAAAATGTTTTAAATTGTGAAATATAACTCATATACAGAGATGTACACAGAACAGTGAGTTTCCACATGGGGTTTGTGGGTGTCCATACTACCCAGATGAAGCCCCTTAGGAGCCCCCTTGAGTCCCCTCCCAATCATTGCCCCCTTGTTTGTCCCACAGTTAACCACTATTGTCTAAATAGTTTTCGAAGTCGCTTTCAGCTCTAACATGGAGTAAGTCTAGATAGAACCACCATGGAAAGAAGATCTTGGCCAAAGGTGTTAAAAACCCGGAACTCTGAGTTAGCATACCTCTTTTAAATAGTTTTGCAGCAGCACTGAGTATTTGGGACCTACATTCCAGATTGTGCTTTTGTCCATGAGAACTCTTTTTTTCCCCAACAACTGAGGCTGATCAACTGTTTCTATGTCCGCCCCCTCCGTGTTCTTGATGCTGTGGTTCTGAGGCTGTATTGTAGGTCAGAAAATTCCTGCTTTTATCCCAAACTCATTGCCAAGTTCCAGAGCTGTTTTTTTTTCTGGTGGTGTAAAACGGAGTCGGGCGGGTACATCACAGTGCTAAGCTGTTCTTCGAGGTTGCCACATTGGAACTTGGTTATGGGTGCTTGTGCCCGTAAAAGGTTGCTTCAAACACATAAAAGGGCCAAGCATTGTGATTCAAAGCACTCCCACGCTTAGAAAGCACTGCCACCGGCCACTGCACCGCGCAATATGCACGGGATCCACACTCGAGTGATGTTTGCATAAGGAAATGGATCTGAACACTCCTCGAGTGGAAAAAACGGGGCTGGATACTGTTCAGAGACAAATGAGTCCACTCTCAAGGTTTGACTGGAAAACTGGCTTCCAGCAAGGCTTAAGGTCGTTTCGCCGTGGCTTTAGCTGTATTAGAGGTTTCTAATCTCAGGTGGTGACGCAGTTGGAACATCTGATGACTCACTGGCAAGCGAGTCGCCTTTCTTGGCTCTTTTCATGCACCCATTGACCCAGGCCCCCGCTGGGTCCTGCCTTCCCTCCTGCTCGCCCACCTTAGCCTTTACACATCAGCATGTACGCTCACACACATGCACATGTATGTGCATGTACACACCTGCCCCAGCAGCCCAGCCCAGCAATCACCACTTCTGCCCCCACCCCCACTCCTGAGTTGGAAATGAGGTCAAAACAACGTTTAGTTGGGAAAATGTTTGAGAGGATGGTTCTGTGGGTTTCCTTCTGACCCCAAAGCTTGAAGGGATTTTTAAAAAATATCTTTAAAAAATTTTAAAAAAATTTTTATTTAATATTATTCTTACCCGCCCCCCCCCCCCCAAGATGGCTCCCTCATCTGTCTGATCGTTTTCTGCTCATTGTCTTTGGAGTCACTGGGACCCAAACCTGTGTCCTCCCCTGTGGAAGGCGGGTGACCAAGTGCTTGAGCCACTTCTGCTTCCTGCTGGTTGTAGCATCTGCTGGTTGTGGTGTCTGCTGGTTGTGGTGGTCACAGTGTCTGCTCTTTGCAACATCTGCTCATTGTGGCATCTGCTGGTTGTGGCAGTTGTGCCGTCTGCTGGTTGCGGCTTCCGTGGTGTCTGCTGGTTGTGGCATCTGCTCGTCTTCTTTAGGAGGCACTGGGAACTGAACCTGGGACCTCCGTGTGGGAGGCGGATGCCCAATTGCTTGAACCACATCCACTACCAAGATGAGCTGAAGTGCACACTCGGTTTCCTTTCTGCTACGATTTCAGTGATTAATTTTCACAATATGGTGCCTCTCACTGGGGCTGATCACATGCAGAAAGGGCCATTATTTACGCTGCATGATTTAAGGGATGGGGCAGGGTCCCAGGCTCCGAAATCAGTGTCCTTTTCTCTATCCTACCCACCTGTCATAGTAACAAGTCCACCTGCTGTGAGCCATTCCTGGGGACTGTGAAGGACTCTGAGTCATACAAAGTTGCTTATTAAGAAGCAAGTATTCAAGCCTTTGTGAGCTAATGCCCAGTAGACATCAGACACCAGCTAGTGAGGAGCTTTCGGAGAGCATGGCAGGGTGAGAAGGACTACTTTGCTTCTTAGCAGCTTTGTGGAAGGCTGAACTTTAGTATTGCAAACAGGCAAAGCAGGACATCCTGATTCCAGATAAGCACTGGTTCCACATCCAAAAGGTCTCCCAATGGGCTGAGCGTTTGCATATTCAGTGGTGGTGGTGACTGCGGCTCCTGGTCACCGGGAGGCATGAACTAGATGGTGGCGATGACATTTTAGCGCCTCGCTTAGGTCAGGTTTCCTTCCTGTTTACTGCTTAATGCTTCTCCGTCTCTATGGTGAGAAAGAAGGCCCACATTCTGGATTGGCACCCTCCCAGACATTGACCATGAACTTTAGGGATGCACTTAAGCTTGTTCAGTGCCCTCGATTTGGAGACATGAGAGTACCTCCCTAATCTGAAAAAGGAGTCACGGAGGCTGGGGATCCATCAAGCGATGCAACCTCCTGATGGGGACCGAAGCAAACTCTTACAGAAACGTGAAGATTTTTCAGAGAAGTAAAGCAAAACCGTACTTGAATGTGAGTCCATGCAAGATCGCAAATGAAAATACAGTGAAACTTGATCAAGCCTGGCACTCCCCATGCAGGCTTCCTCGGGGTGGAAGAGAGGACTGTAGACTGGAAAGTATATTTCAAGGGGGAGACAGCAATAAAGACCAGAGTGTTTTACTGCATGTTTTGAGGGGCAAGGCTTAGGAAGTGCCTTAATGGATGAAACGAGAGATGGTTCTAGAGGACAGAGCTTGATAAAAGAAAGGTGACCCACGCCCTCCACAGGAGAGGTCATGCTTCTTTAGTTTGCTGGAATTCGTGAAGGTTTCACTGTAACTGCAGTGAAGCAAAAATGGTGGGCTGCTTGAATTTCTAGTTATCAGTGCTGTTGAAGCAGAGGCGAAAGAAGGTGGTAGCTAAGCTGTCAAATAAACAGCAGTGTGCTGGTAAACGGTAACAACTGGCACTGCGGGTGGGGAGGAGGGAAGCCCCGATTTGCTCTTTGCTGATTCCCAAGGTGTAAATACTCCCATTGTGGCTGCCTGCAAGCTGTCCTCTTGATGTCACTGAACACAGGGCTGGGAAGAGCCAAGCACAGTGGGGTCTCACGAGCTGGTGGGAGTCGCCTCTAGCACAGCCCTGCTTAAACAACCCAGCCAATTGTTATTTCTTGGGCTTTGAAGTGGGGTGGGGGAGGGAGGGGGCACCTGATCTGCTTGTCCTGCCTTGGATGGGAGCTGACAACCTGCTCCAGGATCGCAGTCAGGCTGTTTAAGGTGGCAGCAGATTAGGGCTGGGGAAGGAGAGCCAGTCACAGGCTACTCTCTCCTGGAGCTCTTATTTAAAATTCTGATGTTTTAAAATTATTCCTGAGGTATCTGAAATGCTTCAGAGAAATTCCAGTAAGCCCAGAGGAGTCTGCACAACACATGATGTTAATAGCAAAAGAATATTGGGTCTTTAGGGGAAAGTGCCCCTTGCTGGAAACTGACCCTTGTTAATGATGTGTGAGTTGACCTTGGGGAACAGGATCAACGGGGTCATGGGGTCATCCCTCTTGGAGCTGGTGAGGATTACTCAGAAAGGAGTGGCTGCTCCTTCCTTTGGAGTTCCTTATATATGCTCCATATGTCTTGGATTTTAAAAAAAGGTTAGTTCCAAATTAAAATATTCTGTCCTGTTACTCCTTGTTGGACCAAGCATGTTCTGTTTAGTCCAGTAAGAAGGTCCTCACGCTGATGAGGCATCTTTTCTTTGAGTGTAGGGCCTGAGAGTCCAGAGGGCCAGCCCTCTCCCCTACGGATGCCAAGTGAGTCTCTTGACCCTTCCACAGGAGCAGCCCTGCGGTTAGGGTGTCTGAGCTAGATTTTGATTGAACAAAGATTTCTGTAACTAATGAACAATGACCACAACCAAAAAATATTCCCGCCCCCCAAAAAAAAAACTTCAGAAAAAATAAATAATACACCCCCAAACCCTAAAAAGGAAAATCTGCTCTTAAATGGCTTGTTTCTGATTGCTTTTCTCCTCGAGCTTACCCCATGTTTAGTGGACAATTGTGCCTTTTATATCTCAAGACTGGGAAGCTAATATACAATTTAGTCTATGTATATTGATTGTTAGGTGCTTGGGAAAGAAGTTAAACCATGTTTTCCTCTCCTTATTCTTGTTATTTAACAAGGAATGCAGTGTCTTAAAGGAGTTAGAACTTAATCCAGGAGGCAGTGGGGAGCCAGGGGTGGTTTGAGATCAGGGGTATGGTGCAGTCAGAGCTGAGCTCTTAGAAGGCAGTCTGCAAAAGGTGGGTTGGGAAAAGAAACCTTGAGGAACGTACTTCAACCTTTCAGGATAGAGTTAGTGGAAGGGAGGAAAGAAGCTGAATGGGTGAGTAGGTAGCTTCATGAAGAGAAAAGTAATTGTTAAGAGAAGGTATTTTGAGGGCAGGATGATGAGACCAACTGAGTTGTCGAGCTTGAGAGGATGCTGGAAGAAAGTAAAATATTTTCCACAAGTCTCTGGTATTTCTTCATGTCTTGTGAGCAGAGGCACTGTCAGTTTTTATTCCAGACTATCTTTTCCTTTTTCTCTCAACAGATGATGCTCTTGGAATAGTGTTGGAAGATCATCGGGTTTCCCGATGAAGTAGAAAGTTAAGTTTGTTTGCTGTGTGGTGTAATAAATATAATGTCTATCTCTGGAGTAGAGGTCAGATAGGGTTCCTGTAGCTCATAAAAATGAAGCTCACTCTGCCTGCTGTGCTTCCAATAAGGTCTTGGGTCTCTGATGCAGGAGTCTTGTGTCTTATTCCAGCGTTCATGAAACTGGCAGCCTAACTGGTTAGTTTGAAATTAGGGTAAAATCTTAGACCCTTCACAGTTCTTGATACATGGAAATAGACATTTAGGTCTGAGTATGCTTTCTAGATCATTTATTCCCATTTTCATATATTAAAGATGAGGGAACTGCAGCCCAGGTGACTTGCTTCAGGAAATGGCCAGTTAGTGGCTGAGTTAAGACTGTCCCTGGTGACCCCAACTCCTTCTCTGGAACTTTCCCCACTATCGAATATTGCACTTGACTCAGCTGTAAGAAGAGTTTCTTTGGATAATAGTAGAGCTAGATTTATTGAGCACTATTGCTTGCCAGCCAGGCATTGTTCCAAGAGCATTGCAATCACTTACCATCACCTTTAAGCCTCATAGCCTCCTTATGAAGTAGGTCCTATCATCCTCTCTAGTTTGGAGATGAGGAAACGGAGGCACGCAGAGGTTAAATGCTTTGTCCAAGGGCGCATAGCTGGTAGGTAGCAGAGCTGAACCTGAACCCAGGCATTTGAATGCCAGCACCCATGACCTTAAGTAAACACCACACTAGACTGCCTCAGGCTGGTCAAACTTGGAAAGCCACATTTCCTAAGTGGACATAGAAAACTTTCCAAGTTTGTATTTTTTAATGGACGGATCATAAAAAGGGGAAGGCCTAAAATGTTTGATCATGAGAGTCTCGATGATTTCCGTGGGATTATTTTTTGTTTATAAATATACATTACACTTCTAATTTAGTTGTGAGTTGAAAAACATTTTTATTTTAGTTATGAGTAGAGAAAAACTCATCTCAACAAGATGTCTGTCAAGAGGTAGGAGGGAAAAGGGCAGTGTTGGGAACACAGCCCAACACTGGCTCTTCCCTTGAGTGAAAAGGAATAGGGATTTACTTTTGGTTTTTATTTTTCAGTAATACTCAATATATACTGAGCTTATCCTATTATCTCACATGCTCCCCTCTGTGAAGTAGGTACTTCTTTTCGTAACAAATCAATTTTATTGATACATATTAATAAAGCATAAATCCATCCAAAGTGTACAATCAACGGTGTTCAGTGTAATCACATATTTGTGCATTCATCACTTCAGTCATTCTTAGAGAATTTTCATTATTCCAATAAGAATAATAATAAACAAACAAACCTCATCACCTCTCAATCTCTCTGTGCTTCCCCTGCTGTATATCAGTTATTCTTTTCCTTCTCTCTAGTATATTTGTCTTTATATTTTGTAAAAATTGTCTTATATATATAGCAATATCACTCATATCATGTTTTACACGAGGTTTTGCTATCTTATGCAGTCCCAAGTTACATTTTTTTAGCTTTCCTTCTCATAATATACATGACCTTAGACTTTCCCTTTCAATCACTGTTATACCCAGATAATAATTCTGCTACTTCCAAACACCGTGATGTGCTTTCACCGTTTCTATTCATTTCCAGAGATTTACAAACAACCTTTTTACCAGTGCTGCACAGATTAACCCTCAGTTTCCCATTTTTACCCTCCTTGGGGAGACCTATATTCTAATTATTGACTCCATGAGTTTACACAATATTTTTAGTTCATAAGAGCACAATCATACAGTATTTGTCATTTTATGTCTGGCTGCTTCACTCAACGTAATGTCCTCCAGGTTCATCCATATTGTCATGTGCTTCACGACTTCATTTCTTCTTACTGCTGCCTAGTATTCCATCATGTGCATACACCACAATTTGTTTATCCATTCCTTAGTTGATGGACACCTGGGTTGTTTCCAATTTTTGGCGATTATAATTGGTGTGCAGATGTCTGCTCATGTCAGTGCTCTGGGTACCCAGCAGTGGTATTGCAGCATCACATAGCAAGTCTATATTCAACTTCCTTAGAATCTGCCAAACAGTCCTCCACAGTGGCTATACCATTCAAGTAGGTACATTTGTCAGGTTCATTCCACAAATGAGGAAACGAAAGGCCAGAGAGGAAAGTCACAAGGCAGGGAAGGCTGTAACCCAGGATTTAATTCCAGGCAGTCTTTCTTCAGACCGCATGCTCTGAACACTGCCAGGGAAGGCTCCATGGAGGTAAGCTTCTGGAAACGGGGTTGGAGGACAACCTGGGTACAGGAAATGATATGTGTAAAGATAGAGTTGAGAAACTCAAGACATGTTCAGATAACTGACTGACGTGGGGTGGTGGGTTACAGAGTTGGGTCAGATTGTGGAACGTCTTGAATGAGAATCTAAGGGGAGCCCTCGATGATTTTTGAGAAGAAAGAACATATAATTAATGCCAGTTTTATTGCCAGTTTCTCTGGTTTTCAAGACGAAGTGGCAAGAAGATGAGAACCTGAATTAGGTTTCAGGATGGTCATAGGGAGGACAGAAAGGAAGGGAGGTGGCTCGGGGCCTTTTTATGTGCTGGCAGTTTCATATTTGTCATCAGCTAATCCTTCTTGTTTGTGGTCTGTAACGTATTTTTAAAGACTTCGGCCTAGATTGTTCGATTTGAATGTGCAGACTAGGTAGTTATAATCTACATCCCAGGGGCAATCAATTGCTCTGTTTGGGAGGATATACTAGAGGTGCTAATAGGGTCCCAGATGAAAGAAAGAACGTTCTGTTGATGAAATCCGTTCTCTGTGTGTGGGGATGGGCCCACCTTGCCCCTTGCTTGAGCAGGTATTAGAATCCAGATGGAGCCCAATCACCTCCACCCTTTGGAATGATGCCCCAGGCTCCATTCTTTACTGGCCAAGTCCAGCCAGTGCTTTGGAGGATTCAAAACGTTGTCACACTCAAATATTGTCATGTTGGATTTGAGTGACCGTTTCAGGCAGTGCGTTTAAGCACCTGAAAGCACAGGGAGCAAGACATCCTCAAGTTTATAGAACAGGTTATGTGACCATTTTGAGGCCAGCTTGTTAATTAACGTTTGTTTCTGGGGCAGCATTCAGTCTGAAATTAGCTTTCATTTTAACCTAGAAGGGAGATTGTAGAGATCTACCTCTGATTATTCGAGGCCACTGATACTTACCAAAAAGAATCTAATAATTGGGAATGACCACATTGACTTCTGCCACTTTACAACTCTTGCGAATGGGTAGATATTATTAATATCTTCATAATAGAGATGAGAAGTGGGAGACATAGAGAAGAGGAATGGCTTGCCCAAGGTCATGTGGCTAGGAAATACTAGCTCCAAGATTCAAATGTCAACTTTACTTGTTTTGCTAAGCAAAATGTATCTGTCATTCCTTCCTCCATTATGAAAAATTAATTTATAGCAAGGAAGGAATGGAGATTATATATGTGGAGTTTGCTATTTAAAATAGATGACTGTCAAAGGTCTATATTTTTAGAATTCTTTGCTGGGAGGCAGAAGAAGTTGTGCATAACCCTGGCGCAGCCTGAGGGCTTTCGCTTGCTTCTTCCAGATCTAGGGTATCCATATATAGTTTTGAACATTGGTACCTTTCCCTCTGGCTCATTCTGATCTTATTTTAATGGCAAAGAGGAACGCTGAGCTTGACTTGAGCAACTTAGGAATTTACCTGCAGTTTTTCTTCTTATAAGCCAGTTTTAGTCCTGGTACCAAGTGGATAGGTTAACAAGACCTCTAGATGCTGGTGGTTGCCTCCCCTAGAGTTATTCTTCCTTTATGTTTAATAAGACCTCAATTGGCCTAAACCAATCATGGAAATCCCATCCTCCTTTGCAGGTGAGTGGTTTAGGGGAGACTGTGTAACCCAGTCCTGGCCAAAGAGGGGAAGCTTGCTGAGGAATTTCTGGGCAGGCTTTTCCTTCCTGATGAAGGGTGGAGAGCATTGTGAGAAAAAAGTCCTGCTTGGATGGGACACAGTCATGTGAGAATGTGATGCTTAGTGCTGCAACAGGCATCTTATTTTTGTTTTTTAAAATATTTATTTATTTATTTCTCCCCACTCCCCGCTTCTCCCTCTCCCTGTTGTCTGCTTTCTGTGTCCATTCGCTGTGTGTTCTTTTGTGTCTGCTTGTATTCTCATTAGGCTGCTCTGGGAACCGATCCTGGGACCTTCCAGAGTGGGAGAGAGCTCCCTTTTCTGCTATGTCTCTTATTGTCTCTCCTCTGTGTCTCTTGTTGTGTCATCTTGCTGTGCCAGCTCTCTGTCTCAGCCGGTACTCTTGTGTGGGCCAGCACTCTGCATGGGACAGCTTACCACATGGGCCAGCTTGCCTTCACCAGGAGGCCCTGGGCATCAAACCCTGGACCTCCTACATGGTAAACGGGAGCCCAACTGCTTAAACCACATCCATTTCCTGCAACAGGCATCTTGTAACCATAAGGAGAGTGTCATGTGTATGAGAAGGTGGCAAGGCAGAAGGATAAGAAAGAGTTAGGGTCTTTGGTCGTGGTTTTGAGCTGCCTAACCAAGCCTGGAGCTGCTAACTAACAGCCTGTTTGTTATGCGAGACCACTTTTAGTTGGGCATTTTGTTACTTGGAGCTGAATAACTATTAATTAGTAAAAAATGAAATGGAGGTAGAGTCAATAATTCTTCATTGAAAGAAGAGTTAATGTCCACATCAATGTTCATGAAATTGATATTCATGACAGCTTAATCGATCCCATATTCATAAATTGATGAAAGGACCATCAAATGCAAGAAAGTACCACTGAAAAATTGAAGTGACTCTTTGTACAAATAAAGAATATTTTGGTTTCAAAGTTAAAAACTCAACAAAAGAAATTTATTAGTTTAGTAAGTGAATGGTAAGAAATGTAAGCTTTAGATATGGCTTGATCCAGGGCCTCAAATGAGTTTATTAAGTCCTAGTTCCCTCTCCATCACTCAGCTCTGCTCCTCTTTGAGTTGGATTCATGATCAGATTTGAAGTGGTGCCAAAAGGGTTGTCATCAACTTCAGGCAAACGGCCTGCATTGTTCAAGTCCAGCAGTCAAAGGCAGAGTGTCTCCAAAGGTTCCATCAGGGCTCATTTCCATGGCTCTAACTGAAATATATGTCCCTCAGGGAATGTGGCACTTTCATTCAAGTCTTAGTCACATGCCCAATCCTGGTGCTTGGGTAGAGTCTACTTCACCTGAAAGTCCATAGACTGAGAATGCAGAAAGGATTTTTTCCCCCAGAAGAGATCAAGGACTATTATCAGAGTATGGATGAATGTTGGGTGGCAAAAACTGAGATATTCATTCTGAGCCTTTAGAGTCTCAAAAATTTTTGTTTTCTGCTTAAGAACCATCTTTTTCTTCAATACACACATACAACACACTGAGACACACAAAATATTTAACTTCCAGCATTAGCTCCTACAATCAGCTTCCTTTCAGTGTCATTTTTCTTGAAACTTTTATACATGACGATCAGAGAACAGTCAAGCCACATACAAATGTAAATGCACATAGGTCTACTAAGACCCTTGCCAGTCCCATAGTTAGATAATTTAAATTCATGCCTCTAAAAATGAAAAATGAATGTGGGGCACACAGCTTCTGGGTTTCCTCTCAAGTACTTGGATGGTTGTGAAACGGCAAAGAGCTACAGTGGTGAACCTTTTGCCATGGGTGACAAACTATCTCGGAAGGACACGCAGCTGATTGAGTGACCCAGTTTGTGACTTCATTTGTCATTATTTGGCAGAAAACAAAGAATACTTCTTTCCTTGAGAGCTGTAACAAGGCTTAGAGTGTGTCTGGGAGAGGCCTCTAAAGACCCAGCCACAAGTTGCTGAAGGTCACTGTGTCGCCTGCACTGCAGTGTCTTCCAGAGCACAGGACTCACTATTGGGGAATCACGCTATGATATTAGGATCAAAGAGATAAACATTTCTTCACTGTGATTGTTACACTTGTCTTCACTTTTCTCAGGCTAGCTCTCCACAGGGCCATGACCCTTTCTGAGTGCCAGGTCTCTTTCCAAGCTCACATCTTGTTGAAAGAATTCAGTTCCTAGAGGTTGGGGGACTGAGGTCTCTGCTCTTCTGCTGGCTGTCAGCTTGGGGCACACTCAGATTCTAGAGGCCACCCACAGTGCCTTGCCTCATGGCCTCCTCACAGGCTCTCTCAGAATATGGCAACTTACTTCTTCAAAGCCTGCAAGAGAAAATCTTTCCCTCATGGAGTCTTTTTTTTTTTTTTTTATGTGCTTATTTTTTTTTGGCTTATTCATTTTTTTAATATTACATTAAAAAAATATGAGGTCCCCATATACCCCCCACCCCCTCACCCCACTACTCCCCCCATAACAACATTCTCCTCCATCATCATGAGATATTCATTGCATTTGGTGAATACATCTCTGAGCATCGCTGTACCTCATGGTCAATGGTCCACACCATAGCCCACACTCTCCCACATTCCATCCAGTGGGCCATGGGAGGACCTACAATGTCTGGTAATTGTCCCTGCAGCACCACCCAGGACAACTCCAAGTCCCGAAAATGCCTCCACATCTCATCTCTTCCTCCCATTCCCCACAACCAGCAGCCACCATGGCCACTTTCTCCACACCAATGCCACATTTTTTTCGATTACTAATCACAATAGTTCATGAATAGAATATCAGTAAGTCCTCTCTAATCCATACTCTATTCCTCCATCCTGCCTCATGGAGTCTTATATAAAGTAACATAGTAATAGGAGTGACTGTCCCCTCACCTTTTACATGTATTGTAACCTATCAAAGAACTGACTGTCTCATCATATTCACTTGGTCCTGCCCAGAGTCAAGGAGAGGGATGTGCACACCAGGGGGACAGGAATCTTGGGTATCATCTTGGAATTCTGCCTATCACAGCTTTTGATTGTCCCCATTCCTTTGGTTCATCCATCAGATAGTTCTTTTGAGACTTACATGCCACACACCATGGTAGGTACTAGATATTCAATGGTGATAAAGGAGACCTAGTTCCTGCCTTCATAAAGTTTACTTTCAACCTAAAAATAGTGATAGAGTGACAGATCTAAGGTAGTGAAGATGAAGCAGATGCCTGACCCACCCTCACTTAGGACTCAAGGCATTTCACAGGCATGTACCATTGGGGCAGGTGTGCCCACAGACCAGGGCTGTGTATGTGGAAGAATTGGAGGCTGGAGATCATTTTCTACTGGGGTTATGTTGGGAAGGGTGACTTTAAACTGGGCAGTGGTGCCTCCAGAATTCCAAAGAGGAAGGGCTTTTTGATTGAATGTAAACTTCATTCAGTGGGAACTGGATCCCTTTATCAAGGTGGCCATCTCATCGCAAGAGAGCCTTGACATTGTATCGGTAAAGCAAGCATTTGGGTTTTACTTAGATCTTATGTTGCACATACATAAGGTGAGCACTGATTTGCAAAGATTTACATTTTGCATAAGATGGAGACAAACGTGGGCTGTCCATCTCAGCATGGAGAACCACATAGGGGAGGCTCATAGAGGGTACCGATGGTGATAAGGAGGAGGCAAAACCCCTGCAAGCCTCCTCTTGGCCCTTCTTGCAGCAGGTGGCAGTTTGCTGGGCAGCAAGGCCAGGAGAAAGGCCTCAAGGAAAATGCAACTCATGACATCTCCTGCTTTGCTACCACCCAAAATCATAATTTATGCACGCTGAAGTTAGAAAAAGTCCATTTGGAGAATTTAAAATGCATAACTCATACACTTAGGCCAGTTCAAATTTGGAAATGTTGATTTCTTTGGAAGGGTATATAGTTTGGACCTGAAAGGTAGCATTGGCTGTGGGCCAAGATGGGGGATAAAAGGGCAGATAAAGGAGAGCAATTCCTGTCATACTGGTGGGGAACAGAAGGGGAGAGTTGACCCGGATGTCTCCTCCCCTTTTCTTTGTACCTGCAGGGCCGGCAAGAGTCTGCAGAGCCCTGGGGCTCAGAGCCCTGGCTGTGTTCCCTTTCCCCAAGCCCTTTCCTGTCTCCTCCCACTCCCTGGTGTTTGTTGGTGAGCACCCCAGGCAGGTTTCTTGGTGACTTTTAAAACCTGAATGAGGGAAATGGATGTGGCTCATGGGATTGAGCTCTACCTACCACATGGGAGGTCCCACATTCGGTTCCTGGTGCCCGGAGCAAGACAGCGAGCTGATGCCATGGGCAGACGTGGCAAACTGATACAAGATGACACAACAAGGGACATGAGGAAAACATAATGGGAGACACAACAAAGCAGGAGTGGAGATGGCTCAAGTGGTTAGGCACCTCCCTCCCACATTGGAGGTCCCAAGTTTGGTTCCCAGTGCCTCCTAAAAAGAAACCCAACACACAACAGACAGACACAGCAAATACAAAACAGTGAGGGGTGGGGAGAAATACATTTTTTTTAAAATCTGAAAAAAAAAGAAAAGAAATAAAACCTGAGTGAGACACACACGTAGATCCCTCTCGTTCAACTGGCCCTGAAGGGGATCCCGGCCCTGCACCTTCCGCTCCACCAGGTGTGCCCTGGGGAGGTGCAGCTGGCTTCTCTAAACAACTCTCCTTCTGTGGCATGGGTCTGGAGGGCCAGCCCCTTTCTGGGGATTTGAGGTTCTGAGTTAGGGAGCACCAGCTGTCCCCTGAGGGTGACCGGAAGGAGAAGAGGCATTGGAGCTGGAATGATCCAAGCTTACAGTCCAACTCTGCTGTTAGCTGATGTCTGTGTGACCTTGGCCTCCTCATCTGCCCCAAAGGGGTTAGCCAAAGGGGTGCTGATGCAAAATACAAGAAATTGGTTGGTTTTTATAAAGGGTATTTATTTGGAGTAGGAGCTTACAGATACCAGGCCATAAAGCATCAGTTACTTCCCTCACTAAAGTCTGTTATCACGTGTTGGAGCAAGATGGCTGCTGACGTCTGCGAGGGCTCAGGCTTCCTGGGTTCCTCTCTTGCTGGGACTTGCTTCTCTTTCCTCTGTGGGCTTACTTCCTGGGGCTCCAGCTTAAGGCTTCAGCATCAAACTCCAACATCAAAAACCATCAACTCTGTCCTTTGCCATGCCTTTTATCTGTGAGTCCCCACCAAGCAAGGGGACTGACACAAGAGGTTTACTTGATTAAGTAATCAAGTAATCAATCCAATATAATCTCATATGTCCAGAAGAAAAGATCAGTTTACAAACATAATCCAATATTTCTTTTTGAAATTCGTCAATAATATCAAGCTGCTACAGGGCCGTTGTGAAGATTTAATGCGACAAAGACCTAAAGCGACCAGCGTGTCGTTAGCTGCACTGTGGGTGTCAGCAACTGGTGGCCCCTCCCTCTTCTCTAATGATTCTGGGGAACGGGATACTTGGGACCTGTTAAAGAAGTGTTTCAGTGGCATCAGTCCTGCCCACTTGGCTGAAGGAAAATGAAACTGTGTGTAGTAAATGCCCTTCACACCGCTATAGGTATCATTTCATCTTAAGGTCCCAAAGTTCTTTAGTACCGCAGAGGCTTTGTTGGGGAGACAGTGTTATGGGGGGGGGTGGGAATGGATTCATCCCTCCCGACAGCAACTTCTCACTAATAGGTGCTTGAGAGCAGAGTGCATGCTGTGCGTGCGAGTGTGTGGTGTGTTATTTGTGGGGGGTGTATCGGTGTGTGACACATGTCCAAAAATGTGTGCAGGACAAGAGTTTTGCACTGGGTGGCGGGCTGTGGGCTACCCCTTCAGCTTCAACTCTCATGATTTGGGCAGGGCTGGGGCTGTGGGTGGAAGGTTTTATTCTGATCCCTTGTTGGCCACACCCCTTCCATGTCCCCCTTAAAAGAAAGTCATGGCTTTCCTCCCCTGGTCCTTAATCATGGGCTTGGTTTTCCTTGCCCGCTGCCTCTGGCCAAGTCGTGGCGTTTCTGGACAAGTAGGAGTAGCAGGTGGAGGCTCTTCTTTGTGCGCCTTCGCCTCTCTTACCACTGCATTTATCCCTGCCCACGTTCTCACTTGTTACATAAAATGTGAACCGGTTGAACAATATTTACAGTAAAGCGACTTTGCACCGTCAACATCAAACCCTATTTAAGTGCTTTCTCCATGGGAATCCCTGGACAGAGCGAGTCTCCCTAATGGCCCACAGGACGTGGGAACAAGCAAGCCCTAGGCACTCCGGGGCACTTGGGGTTCAGGGAGGAGACCGCGGCCTGCAGGTGTCAGGTGAGGCACGCTATTTCCTAAGCCCCTCTGGGCACAACCATGAAAGCAACGACTTGGGGCAGGTGCCATGGTGTGTGACCTGTGCAGGCTTCATTCTCTGCTGTATCCGCTGGGAAATTCCTGCTAAGATAATTTCTGAACGGGCCCTGTGTCTTCGCTTTGCGTCGGGCTGGACTCGGATCTGGTGACTTGTAGTACAGGGAAGTTAGGGTTCAAGCAGGTGGCACTAGAAAATGCGGAAACGCATAAGGTGCAGTGAGGATTTTTTATAGCCTGGAAGTTGAGCACCTGCCTATCCTGGGTCGAGACCCATGAAGTGTGTTTGCAGGCGTGGGGACTGGCTGCTGAGGTTTCTGGTCTAGAATGGTTGATGTGGGGCAGAGCTAAGGGAACTCACATTTGCTGAATTGTTACTTTGTGCCAAATGCCGTGCTGGGGATGAAGAGTCTAGCAGGGAACACAGAGGCCCAACCTGACAAGAAGGGTGTGATGTAGAGCAGTGTGGGAAGTACAAGGGTGCACATGGGTATGAGTACGTGGGAGCGAGTGTGAGTGTGTAAGAGTGTATGTGGCTGTGTATGTGCGTGCAGGCGTGCATTGTAGGCAGGGAAAATGTTTGAGGCAAAGGTACCACATGAACAAAATGGCCAGCGCGGGGCTCTATGAATAGCTTGTGACTGCCGGAGCAATAAAGCATGGGGTGGCAGGAGACGTGCTAGAAAGGGTGGCAGGGGTGGGACTGTGGGGGCCCTGGGAGGCTGTTCTGATGATTGGGACGTCCGCCCGCAGGGTGGGGCGTAGCCACGTTGTGCAGCAAAGGAGGCAGAGCCCCAGGGAGGTTAGGCGATCGTCCCACGTGGGCGGTTTTCTAGGAGCAGAGCTGGCGTGTGAATCCAGGTCGACTGCCTCCAGCTCCGGTGCAAGATTTGGCAAAGAAGAAAACGGGATGCCCAGTTAAATTTGAATTTCAGAAAAATAAGAATTTTCAGGGTAGGTGTGTCCCGTGCAATATTTGGGACACACCTACGTTAAAAAATTATTTGCTGCCCTTTCTCCTGTTCCCTAACAGTCCACCACTGTTAAAGCTCCTCCATCCAGGAAGGACTTCATGGAAGGGGCAGGAGATGGCATAAACTGTGAAATGAGGGGAAAGGAAGGTTCCAAATATGCAGAGCCACAATGTAAATAGATATTTAAAGGGAAAAGACTTTCCTGGTTGCCTACGTCAGTGAGCTGGGAATTCAAGTCCCCAGTGCCCCGGCTCCACCATCCCATTATCCTGAAGGCTAAATGGGGTATCTCCAATTTCATGCGCAGATGGGGAAACAGAGAAGCAGGCTCTCTGACAACAGGATTATTTTGTCTTTTTTCATCCATTATATTTCAGGAGCTTTAAAATCTTTAAAGACCACCTCAGGGGCCAGTGGGGATGCCACTTAGAGTCTGGAGTGTTTTCCATTGTGTAGGAGAAGGAGAAGAATTCCAAATATGGAAGACTGTATTTTTTCAGCCTTTTAGCCACTCAAAACACTCTTCAAAGAACGTTCTAATAAGAACAAGAATGAGGACCAACTCTTTTTTTTTTTTTATGTCTCCCTTATTATGTTCTTGCCTTCTTCAGATCTTAACATGCCGATGTCAGATGCAAGTAGCGTTTTACTATCATCTTGAAACAGAATCATGAGGCCTTTACTCTAGAAAAATGTAGACTATTTTTTTTTTCTTTTCCTATAAGTAGAAATAGCACATTATGGCTAGCATATGTGCCTCTCCCTTTTATGTGCTCCATTTGATTACGTGTCCTGTCTCTTTAGGTCTTTGTAGTTGAAAAGGTGAAGCTTTCCTTAGCAACGCTGGAGTCCTGCACAAGGGCGCCCTGGGAAGCCGCATCTGCCCACCGGGTCGGCTTTGTCATTGTCGAGGCTGCACAAGTCTTCTCCAGGAGCTGTTCCATCCATCCTTGCTCGGTTGCGCCTCTCCTTCTCCCCTCGTTTGGGACTGACTCTTCCCGGGAAAGGAGGGCTACGACTCTCTGACTCCTGTGGCTAGGGTGATGATGCACGCAGCTGCTCTGAGTCTCCCTTTGCTCCCCTGTAAAGCCTGGGTCGGGATCCCTGCCTCTCGGGGTCGCTGTGAGGGTTACACCTGAAAAAGCGCAGTGCTGGGCCATCCGGGCATTATGGCTTAAATTGCGTCCCCCAGCAAATGTCCCCAAGTCCTGACGTGCGGTGCCTGGGATTGGGATCTGATTTGGAAATAGGGTCATTGGGAGTGGAACTAGTTCTGTTCAAATGTGGTCATCCTGGAGTAGGGTGGGTCCTTAGGGAGAGAGACATAGATACCCACGTGACAACACAGGCAGGGAACATCGAGGATTGCCAGGAGAGAGGCCTGGAACACATTCTTCCCACAGACGACAGAGGCAGCACGGCCCTGCCCACTTCTGGGTTTCAGACAGTTCTTCCAGGACTGCGCGACGGCACCGTTCTGTTGTTCGAAGCCACCTGGTTTGGGGCGCTTTGTCACAGCAGCCCTTGCACACTAAGACACGGAGAACAGAAGATCCTTCTTCATCTCTGCCTTCCGGCCCCCTGCCGACTGCGCTGGGATTTAGATGTAACTTTCCCCATCCCTCCTGAGGAATGGGCTATGCCCCGGAAGACGTCGTGTAGAGTTAGCTGCCAGGTTGCTCCTGCCTGGTAGTCTGCGCCAGGAAGCCAGGGGCGAGACGATGGCAGTCCCAGCCCTTTTGGGGGCTCCTGGTGCAGTAGGAAGAGTGGCATGTAAACAAGTCACCACTTCTATTTATTGACCTGTTGGCACCCAGAGCCTCATCCAGAACAATGCTTTCAGCGCCGGTGACAGCCCTCGGTTCAAGGTGCCAGCTCTAGCCTGGTTCTGGCCACCTGGCCTTGGCCTTGGTTGCTGGTGTTGGCAGTTTCCTCACAGGTTAATCTCCACCATCACCCTCCTCTAGATCGCTGTCCCCTTTCTGTTTCTGGCCTTTATCTTCCTTGGAAGCTTCTCAGCTGGCTTACTCTAATTCCTTCCCCCACCCCTGGTGATGGATTTCTACATGTTTCAAAAGACAAAACAAATTGTTTGTTTAACCTCTCCAGGAATAAGTGGGGCAGGAGTGGCGTGGGAAGGGAACATACTCATTATTCTTGTGGGCAGACTTTACTGGGTATTTCCAAATAGGTTTCTGACTGACTCACCTTATTTTATTTTCCCCATTGTATTAAAAAGAAGTCATCTCTAATTCTTCTGAACCTATCCTTCTTTCTCGCTCTCTCTTTTTTTTTTTTTTTTTTTTTTGCTACTTCTATACTCTTCATTATAACATGTGGCCAACATTTGCCTATTTTTGTATTTTTAGAGGTCAGTGCATGTGACACTGTAGGCACAAAATAAGTTATTTGCGAGAATGAGTGAATGCCATTTTGGTTGAATGGATTTGGGGCTAATTGAGAAGGTTGAGTCTGTCTGGCAATCTTTTGGGCAAATTCCTAAGGTTATGATTCTCAAAACCAGGGAGTACATTGGGAGACTCTTGTTAGAAATAGTTGCCCAGTTCCCCTCTGGGGATCCTCATTAACTAAGACAGAGTGAGAGCCTAGAATGGGCCCTGGGCACCTGAATCCTAGTGAGGATTGAAATCCTGACGCCCAGGCTGTACCCCAGACCAACCAAACCAGAATCTCGGGGTGAGACCCAGGCATCACTGTTTTGGTTTTTAAAGCTCCCCAGGTGATGCTGATGTGCAGCCAAGATGGAGAACCCAATCTCAAACTCAGCTGGGGAGCTGCTTAAAACACAGATTGTGGGCCCCATCCTGAGAGACTCTGATTCAGCCAAGTCTGAATAGGTTTGGGTCTGGAACCCCCATGGGTGGTGTCTGAGAATTTACACTTCTAACCAATTTCCAGATGATTCTGTGGCTGCCAGTCCAAGACCACACTTGGGGAGCCACTGCCCTAAATCAAAATCACTTTCTGCTGCTTGATATTCTCATTCCCTTCTACTTTTCCATCATCACCATCTCCTCTCTAAACCTCAGTCCTTCCTCACAAGCCCAGGGACCCTGGCACTTATTCCAAGCCTACCAGAAGAGTGTCCGCTGGGCTCCCGATCACTGGCTGGCGTTGGAGTCAAGGGGAAATGTAGACCGGATTTGCCAGAGAAAGAGAGGTCTGCTTCTCCAGCACATGGTGCTTTTGGTCTTTTTCTTTGACCATCACCCTGGTTACAAGTAGAATGAATTCTTATGGAGCCAAATGCCAGGCAAGGATGCCTCTTGGCACAGGTTTGGTGAAGAAGCACTTCCAGAGCCTGTGGCAGGTGCGGGAAGCTGAGCAAGTGGAAATCCAGGAGGAGGACAGCAGGGTGGAAGGTCAAGATGCTGCAGGTTGCAGAGTACACAAACTTGGGACTTCATGAAATGGGGAGCCCAGGAGCCTGGCATTGGTTGGTGTTCCACAGGTTGTAGGAGGGTCATCCTGTGTTACAATCCAGAAAAGAGACAGGGGTAAGACTGCAGCTGTACAAACTCTCTTTTGTCATTCTCCTTCTAGGGTCAAGAGTTTACTTAAAGTAGATGACCTGTCATCCAGATATGTGGCCCAGGCGCCACTTAATTTAAAGGACTCGATCTTGTAGTAATCATAGAGGTTTCTAGAGGCCAACCCACTTTTAGCCTGTGGTCAAAAACAGTAAATGTCAAAAGCAGCCCTCCCAGTGGAATATAAGGCCGTCTTTGTTGGGTGCTGGCTTATCTGAGAGTACTTTACAATCTCACGGCAAGGTGCCCACTCCTCCTGACAGATTTTCTTGGGCCAGGTAAGCTTGAGCCCTGGAACCCTTGTGAAGTTATTTGTCCAGGAGATAGGCCTGGTTTGAGGAGGAGAAGGTCTGAGGGGAAAAGCCCAGGAGGCAGGGTGCTCTCCCAGAGGAGACAGGTGAGGATACTTAGAGTGTCGTGGGGACCCCGACCTTGGAGCCCACAGGGATGTTTGGCTCAGGCTTCTTTGCACAAGTCCCCCATGGGGCTTCTTTGGGGGTCTCAGTGTCTCTTCGAGTTGCTACGGCCAGGATGTGATATTCTAGTGTTGGTCCAAAGAGGGAACCTGGCTTTACTGTAGGAGGGTCCACTTGTTTTTAGCAAGCAGTGAGGAGCACTTGCCAGGAATCAGGCAGCAGCTTCTCCATGCTGGGAGGTTCCGAAAAATGTTTCTTCTTTACCATCAGTGGAGATATGCTATTCCCAACTCTTCAGAAACATTTCCCCAGCCAGTGAAGGAAATACAGCGATTAAACAACTGCTTAGTAGATTCGTGTACTTTTGCCGAATTGGGAGCCTATCACATACCCAGTGTTGGGTTGGGTCCTGGTGATGCCCAGAAGATGACAAAGCAAGATGTCTATCCCCTAGGAGAGTGGTTCTTAAAACTTTTTGGTCTTAGGACTCTTTATACTCTTAAAAATTGAGGATCTCAAAGAACTTGAGTGCTATATCTATCAATATTTACCATATTAGAAATAAAAACAAAACATTTAACATATTTACTTATTCATTTTAATGAATAAAAACAGCAAACCCAACACATTAGCATAAATGACATTTTTATGAAAAAGTATATGTTCTTTTTGCAAAAAAGTTTTTTTGAATTATAATTGACATAATAATTGCATGTTATACAATTAGAGAAGTTTGACAATTATATATAGTGGTGAAATCATCACACAATATATCCATTATCCCCAAAAGTTTTCTTGTGCCCTTTTGTAATCCCTTCCTTTAGTCCCTCCCTGCCTCTCACCCAGACAACCTTTCTTTTTGTCTTTCTGTCACTATACATTAATTTGCATTTTATAGGGTTTTATATAAATGGAATCATGCAGCATATGATATTTTTTGCTGACTTCTTTCACTCAGCATACAAATTTTGTTATGTTATTGTAGGCATCAATAATTCATTCCTATTTTATTCAATCTATTCCTTATTTATTTATATATTTGCACATATATTAACCATGTCTTTCAATCTTCATTCCTTTGTGACAATTCAACTTTCATCTACTGTCTTTTTCCTTCTGCCTGAAGGACATCCTTTAACACTGCTTGTAGTATGGAACTGTTGGTGGTCAATTCTTTCAGCTTTTGAGAATCTGACAATGTCTTTATTTTGCCTTTATTTCCATGTCTCTAATTAACTGTATTTCATATGTTCAAAAATTTATAATAACTGGTTTAATGTCCTTCTCTGTTAATTTTAATATCTGCATCAGTTCTGGGTCAGTTTTGATCGATTATTCTGCTCCTTGTGGGCCCTGTTTTTCTGTCTCTTTGCATGCCTGGCAATCTTTGATTGGAAGCCAGATATTGTGATTTTTACCTTGTTGGGAGTTGGATATTTTTGTGTTACTATAAATATTCTTGAGCTTTGTTCTGAGATGCAGTTAAGTTACTTGGAAACAGTTTAATCCTTTTGAGTCTTGCGTTTATGATTTGTTGGGCTGGTTCAGAGCAGTGCTCAGTTTAGGGCTAATTATTACACACTACTCAGGCGAGATCTTCCTGAGGACACTACACAATGCCCTGTGAATGAAGAGGTTTTTCAGCCTGACAGGTGGGAACAGGTGCGGTACCTGGCCCTGGCACCATTCCCTCCAATCCTTTTGAACGGCTCTTTCCCTGACCTTGGGAAATTTTCTTATACCCATGCACTGATTGGATGCTGAATCCTTGATGGGGCCCTCTACAGCTCTCTGGGGTTTTCTGAGCAGCTCTTTCCTTTTTGTCCTATGAGCTTTAGCCACCTGGACATTCAGGAAGCAAACGCTCTTCTCGTTTTACAGAGTCTGTGAAGCTCTACCTCAGTTTCCCCTCCTTGTGTTGTGTCCTGGAATCTCTATTATGGCAGTTGGGGCAATCCTAGGGCCACCTTATTTGTTTCCCATCGCTCAGGGATCACTGTTCTTTGTTGACTGCTGTCTAGTGTCTTAGAAAACATTGTTCCACATATTTTGTCTGGGTGTTCAGTTGTTTCAGAGGGAGAGAGCAAATCTAATTCCTGTTACTCCATTTTGACTAGCAAATCTATAGAGTCTTAAAAATATATACATGGCCAGGTCCTAGCCCTGGGGATTCTGGTTGCCTTGTAGGTCTTGACTGAGCACCCACGTTACGAAGGTTAAAAAATAAAAACCATAGCAACAGCAACAACACAGAAGCACCACCCCTCCAACTGAGAACTCTTGACTATAGCAGATAATAATGATCATTTCTTACACATTTTCTACCATGCAGCAGGCATCATGCTTACTATTTTTACATGCTTTGTATAATTTCATTTTTATAGCAAACCACTGGGCAAGGTTTGCTCTGCATATCACAGAAAAGGAACATGAGATGGAGGATAAGGGGAAAAAAAACCTAACCTTTAGTTACCTCAAGTCAGTTTTCTGACACTGCTGAAGTGTTGCTATGTAGTCCAAAATATCACCCATCTGCAGAACACTCACTCTCTTGGTATTTCGGCAAAGCAGGCAACTGCTTTCAGAATCATTCTTATTCATTATGATGACTTACTGGTTTTCACAAACTCTGGGTCCTTGTGCAATTACTTCACCATTTGGAGATATCTTTTCCTTTCTTGGTTATGATATGTTTTGTTGTTGTTCTGAGTCCTTTTAAAGAAAAATTTAAAGACCAAATATTAAATACAAACAAAAGGACATCTGTAACATTCATAAGATAAAAAGAACGCCCATGTACCCACTAGCCAACTTGAGAGTCGAGTCCCTTTTCACAGACCCTTTAAATGAGCCCATGGTGCTTCAGTTGAGTGCACAGACCTCCAGACACACCACTCAGGGTTACTGGGTGTTCTCGTCTTTATTCAGAGAAAGCACTTCAACATGTTTTATTTAATAAGGTTCCAAGATCAGGGCCCCTCATGAATAGGGCAATTCCCCTGCCCATCCCAGGGACTAGGGGCTTTCAAAGGATCATTGGGTGATTTGCAAAAGATAGCTTTTGGCTATCAGGTAGCAAAATAATAGTTAATAAAAATGGAAATACCTTGACGGAAGAATGGTGCATATGTTACTGTCTCCAGGTAGCAATAACTCATTTTCTGTGCCAACAATCATAAACTGCTTATGAACTGCATAAGGTGCTTCTCCACTCTGGTGCTCCAGCCAAAAGCAAAACTTCCTTGACTACCACCTCTTTCACAGAAGAAAGACATGGCATCTGTTTTCTTGCCTCTATTTTTCTCTCTAAAAAAGGTTGCCTGCAATCACCAGAAGTGGAAATATGGATGTGTTAGTTTAAAGATGACATCTCCTTGCCCAAACTCGCCGGATGCAAATATATTATTTCGCTTCAAACTTCCACACACTAATTTTAGTACCCATGGATGGATCCTGTCTGTAACAATGATTACTGTGATGTTTGCTTACTGGTGTTTTTCTATTTCCCTCTTTCCTTCTATATTTATTAATTAGAATTCTTTTTTTTTTTTTTTTAAGATTTATTTATTTAATTCCACCCCCCCCCTTCCCCCTCCCCGTTGTCTGTTCTCTGTGTCTATTTGCTGCGTCTTGTTTCTTTGTCCGCTTCTGTTGTCGTCAGCGGCACGGGAAGTGTGGGCGGCGCCATTCCTGGGCAGGCTACACTTTCTTTCATGCTGGGCGCCTCTCCTTACGGGGCGCACTCCTTGCGCGTGGGGCTCCCCTACACGGGGGACACCCCAGCATGGCACGGCACTCCCTGCGCGCATCAGCACTGCGCATGGGCCAGCTCCACACGGGTCAAGGAGGCCCGGGGTTTGAACCACGGACCTCCCATGTGGTAGACGGATGCCCTAACCTCTGGGCCAAGTCCGTTTCCCCTAGAATTCTTCTGTAAGGAAGAGCTGAACCTTCTCTCCCATTTATTTATTTTTATTATTTATATCAGTATGACCACATCAATATCTATTTTAGTCTGTGGGTTAAAATCCAATACTATCATTTTAGTTTGTTGCTCAAATTCCTCCAGGTTTGGATATTCGCAGCTCCTTCAGTTGGCTTGTGGGTTCTCTCGACAAGCGCCTAGCCTTTTTTGAACTTACTTTCTGGCACCATGAGCTATTCCAGGCTTATCTTTTATTTTCTCTGCCCCAGTTCTGGAATCAATCATTTCTCCAAGGAGCTCTAGTTCCTTTCATTTGAAAATGATGTTTAGAAACCAATATCTGGATTCTAAGTGTGCTGATTGCTATTGAAATGCCTTGCCTCTAGGCTCTCTCAGTTGACAGAGCTAGAAAATATGTGTGTGCTTATATACCTTCTATATTTCTGTATCTACTGGTATCTTTGTATATATAAAATATTATGAGTACTTACTAATACCTCTGATTCCAATCCAACACCCAAGGGCTTATTCTAGCCATCTCTCTATCCTTCTTTGTGACTTCTTCCTTCAACAGTGAGAAATCTGGCTCTCATTATCTACTATATATTTACTTATTTGTCCAATTCTAGCATACTCATAATTTTGTAATTGCTGACATATATTCCTCTGAGAAACACATTTCCTAGCTAGAGTATCACATTTATGTAAGGTTCTTTTAGTCTTTAGCCTTACCATTTCCAGTTAAAATACTGTTTTCCAAAGTTGCTTAGGCTAGTTCCTTTATTCCCCATTCTGTCAGTGTCATTATGTGATTTTATTTGTAATACAGCTAGGCTCATTTGTGACTCTTTGCATTCCATTTTGGGTTCCTTGAAAATCCTGATTGGTTCCAATTGTTTATTTTTTTCTGTATGGGAAGGGCATGTGAAATACTATGGTTCTAATATTAAGTGTTTTACAGAAAAAATACATACCCACATACACACACACACATTTAGAAGTGTCACTCCTTCCTCATTCCCAATAGCTCATTCCCAATCCTCTTCTTCCCACCCTTTCCCATTGTAGGTATCCAGTCTCTCTGGTGTCTGGTTTATCCCTCCTTCATTCCCCCCCTCCCCACACAAATTAGCAGATGCATGTATGTTTTCTTATATCCTCTTCTTTCTTTTATGATGGATGGCATACTACAGTTATTCAATTGTGCTTTGTTTTTTCACTTAATGGTATGTCTTGGAAATCATTCCACACAGAGATCTTCCTCATTCTTCTTCTTTCTTCTTTTTTAGTGACTGCATAGTGTTCTATTATGTGGAGGCCCCAGAATTTATTCCATTGTCCTGTGTATAGGTATTTAGGTCATTGCCAATATTTTTCAAGCATAAATAGGCTGCAATAAATAATCTTATGCATGTGTGTTTTCAAGGTAGATTTCTAAAAGTGGGATTGCTGGGTAGAGAGGTAAGTGCATGTGCAGTTTTTTTAGGTATTGCCAAATTTCTCTCCTGAAGGGTTGCACCAATTTGCATTCCCACCAACAGTGTATGAGATGTATTTCCCCACAGTCTTACCAACAGAATGTGTTGTTATGCTTTTTAATTTTTGCCAGTCTATTTGGTGAGAAATGGTATCTCAGGTTTGTTTCAATTTAAATTTGACTAACCATGAGTGAATTTAAACATTTTTTCGTTTATACAAGTCAGGTTAACATTTCTTTGGTGAATTGTCCGGTCAAGTCCTTTTCCTGTTTTTTCTATTGAGTTTTAGTCCTTTGTCCCTCCAGTTTTAAGGTGTCTTTATATATTAGGGATATTAGTCCTTCATCTATGATACATGTTGCAAATACTTTCTCCCAGTTAGTTGGTTGACTTTGTGACAAATAACACATAAACAAACTTTTAAAGTTTATGTAGTCAAATATATCAATATTTCCTTATACTGCTTCTAGTTTGAACCATAGGCAGAAAGTCTCTCCTTGCCCTAAAATTAACCCTATTTAGCCTCAGTTTAGGTGTCCAGGTGGGTATCCGCCATTGATTAGGAAGTAGATTATACCACTCACTGTTTCATGGGACTCATGCAATGACCTAGTTGGCTAGGTGAATTATAATTTATAATTAAGTTTTATAACAATCTCATACTTACACACCCAGTGAACAACTATATAGAACCCCCAGATGCTCCAAGAAGAGGCCATAAGGCATGGCATTAAACCACTGGGAGACTGGATCAGTAGGTGCTCACTTCAGTGCTAAGACCTGTTCCTAGAAAGTAAATGACTGTGTTCTTTTCTGTGCAGATGAGAAACTGAGGCAAAGGGAGATTAATGAATGTGAGCCAGGGAGGATTTAAAGACTTTTTTTTAAACGTTCAGTCTCTTAAGTTTGAGGTTATGGCTCTATCTTTTTAAAAAACGTTGTTTTTCCTTCTTAAAAAAAAAAAAGAAAGAAAGAAAATTTGATCTCTGCACTTGAAAGCCAGTGTTCTTTAAAGCCCTTCTCAATCCTCTAATCATTTTCCACTTCCTCCTTCACCAAATTAGGGAACTCAGGCAGAGTTTCGGTGATTATATTAACTGCATTGTTCAATCAGGTCATTCATGCAGTTTATGGAGAGACCATTTATCAGGGGTTATTATCTTCCAGGCACTTTTTTTTTTGAGTAATGCCTACACTTCATTCAAATCCAGTTAGAATCTCTGGGGTTTGAGCTTGGATATCAATATTTAAATAATAAAAACTTCCCAGTTTATTCTAATGTGAAACCAGAAGGAAGAGCAGTTGCTCTGGATTTTAAGGTGCCTACAAATCACTCAGAAATCTTTCAACAAGGAGGTTGTGATTTAGTAAGTCCGGGGAGGTGGAGCAGGGACCTGGGATTCTGCATTTCTAACAGGTTCCCAGTTGAGACAGATGCTGCTGGTCCATGGACCACACTTTGAATAGCAGGGCTAAGTCCATACCAGAAAGCAGGTTTGTGAATGTGCATCTTAAGTAATCTCAGCTGGGAAGAACTGACTAGATGGTTTCATGAAGGTTGGGGAACCTTCCTTAGAGCCATGACTTTTTTTCTGTTTTTTATCCCCAAATCTGGGAGGCATTGTGCCCATGAGGCCTGGGCTTTGACTCAAGTCCTTGAAGTAGCACTCTACAGAGGTAGTGTTCCTCACTGGTAATCCATACTGGTGCAGCCAGCAGGCTCCTCTGGGGAATGATATCTATCGTCTTCTCTTTCATCTCTGCAGAATTTGCACTCTGATGAACCACAGTGTGGCAGAGTGGAAAGGGACCTCCAGGTCATCCAGTCCACAGTCCATAGCTCAGGCTTTGCCCCTTTATGAAACTCTCCACTCCCCTGACTGGCAACAAAACAATGGTGGTTTCATCAACATGAAACAAATTCAGAGCTGCCCCATCTAGATTTTCAGGATGATCCCAATGTCAGCCCCTTCCAGCAGCCCAAGAGCTATTCTGCTAGTTTTGATCCAAGAGGTGATTAGTGGTTAATGGGCCTTGAAAGACATCTTTATTTATTACTGTTGCAGATCACCATTGTCTTGATATTGATCTTTTCCAGTTTTCTGTTTTGTCCTTTGAAATGCTCTGCAAAGGGACAACTCATTGCCTGCAGCATCCACTTTGCTTAAAACTCATTTCCTTTTGCAATTAGTGTCGTGTGTGTGTCATGGCTGTTGTTTTGGGGGTTTGCCTTTCTTTTAGGCCAGAGGCTTGAAAGGAATTAGGACAGGCATCTTTAGAGGTAGGGGGTAGGTAGAGGAGAACCTAGTTTAGAAATAAGTTCAAAACTTCTAACTGGGCATCACTGCTAAGCTTAATCAGTGTATTTATCAAGAATATACTGTTGGTTCTTGACATGACCACAGGGGGAATAAAAGAAATGTTGGGTTTGGGGATTTTAGAAAGTTCGATGTACTAATCAGATAGAGATAATTTGATCTTATCAGAATGTATACAATCCAAAGTATTTTTAGGAGGTCTGTATTTATGTTTAGAAAAGGTGAGTTAAATAATACTATAGGTAATAGCATGTGTGTATTTTTGATCCCTCTTCTGAGTTCGAGGCAGCCAATGCTGTTATGTACCTGCAAGGTCCTCTACCCAGTAGGGAAGGTAGAGAATCCCTGTGTCCTAAGTGCTCACGTCCTAGGGCAGGAACCAGATAGATAGACCGCACTCTGTGGCAGAAGTGGGTGGGTTTCTAAAATTAGTCCACAGGTAAAACCTGTGTAAAGTCCAGGCATGATGAGCTAAGGTGTCATTTCAACCAGTCAGCTCAGCCTGCGCTTCCTCCAGCTTGGAATAGCTCACGCTTTCAGTTAAGCCCCAGCCAGAGGGGCTGGTCTACCCTGATCGTGCTGTTCTAAAAGTGTGCATCTTTGAACTCTAGAATTATTCCCAGGGAGGGAAGAGGCAGGACAAGAGGCCTGTGGGAGCAGTAGGTGCCGCCTCTCACCATGCAGCTATATTTTTGCTTGGTGCGCAGAACCAAATACAAGTAAATTATTTGACCATTGTGATTCTGCTGTGTGAAGATGGGCTTTAAAAGGCACTGGAATGGAGGTTTGTCCAAGGGCTATGGGAACTTGGGAAAAGGAGAGATTAATTCCAACTGAGGCTGTTGGGAGAAGTCTTTTTGGAACAGAAGAAATGAGAGCTGGGCCTGGGAAGATGGGTGAGAATAGCAGAGCAGGCTGGAATCATCTTAGTGAAAGCACAGAAGGATGTCGAATCTGGGGTCTGGGATGTGTTTAGGGGAAAGCCTGGGTGAATTTAGGGGGTAACCCTGTCTGAATTTCAAAAGGCTTTACCCCTGTCCTATGCAGTCCCCACTTTATTCTGTGGGAGGTATGAGTAAGGACCAAGAGTGAGGACATTTTTGGTGGGAAGGGGTGTGAGTTGAGGGGTCCAGGTGAGCTGGTGTGAAGTATGATGCTGTTGTGGTGGGCGTCCCAGGGGGCTGGCTGCGGCAGCGGGTGGGACACGGTTCGTGCAGGGAGGCCTGTGAAGGAGCAGAGGCAGCTCCATACTGGTTGTGGTGAGGGTGGGTAAGGGCGGTGTCTTTGGAAGGAAGATGGTAGGGAGTAGGGGGCATGTTTCTCTGGGGGGTGGGGTGGGGCTGAAGCAGAATCTCTGTGGGCAGGGAGGCCATGGTATTTTTAAAAGCATATTCAATATTTTGATAAAATGTTGTATTTGAAAAAGGAAAAAAAAAAGTGATTATTTTAATGGTACAAACAATAGGATTAAAATGAAGAAGTAATCTTGTATGGGAGTTGGAGGCGTGACACGTCTTCTTGCCTGGGGAAGGGGCTTCTGTAGAGGAGACAAGGTTGGAAGCGAGGGGTGGACCAGAGAGAAGCGCTCAGTGGCATCCCTGAAAATCGCAGTGGGTTAAAGAACGGGGCTGAGGAACGCGTGGCGCCTGCACTGCTGACCTGGGGCATGGGTCGGCTTGGTGAGGGGCTCTTAACTGGTTTTTGTGCCGTGGACCCTCTTGGCAACCTGGTGAAGCCTATGGATCCCATTTCAAAATGATGTTCCTAAATGCATGAAATAAAGTGCATAAGATAATAAGGAAAACTGATTACACTGAAAATATTTTTGAAGTCATAATATATGTACTTTTTATTGAGACAGTGAATAACAAAAACCAGAGACAGGTCTAATCGTCAATGTAATGTTGCAATAGTGATGAGTCTAAATGACATTTTGAGATCTGCAACAACTCTAATACGATATGAAATATTTTCAATATTGAATATTACTGATACCACTGTGGTTTGTTGCCTACTTTTATAATTGTAGGAAATGCCAGATTTCAGCTAGAGGTTAGGGAAAATAGAAATGCACTTTTACTCTTATCCAAGTTCAAGGACCCCATGAATTCTGCAGATGTGTGTTAGAGCCACTAGAAGCCCATAGCCAGCCTGCCCCTTTCTCATGACTTTGGAGTGCGGAATGCGGGCAGAGAAGCAGAGTGGTTACCCATCACTGCTTATAGCGTAAACCGGATGAAACGGGAACAGGGACCTTATCCTTCTGGTTCATTATGGAGGGATGGAAGACAAATTCATCAGGGGTTTGTGTGGGAATGAGGGAGGACCCCAAAGGAGACAGTCACAGGTCACAAAGAGGGAGCTTGGACAACTCATGGTGATTGCATGGGTCCTATTTTCTTAGGTGTGTCCCGGTGCATTTAGAACATTCTATAAGGTCATATAAACTTAATATAAGATTTTATGTAACATTTGATATAGAAGAAATAGTTTCAGTGAAGTAGAGTCTCAACAATACATCTCTAGATTTGGCGGATATTAAGTAAATATTTTTCTTTTTTTTTTAAGATTTATTTATTTATTTATTTATTTTTCTCCTCTCCCCCCCCACCCTGGTTGTCTGTTCTCTGTGTCTATTTGCGGTGTCTTCTTTGTCCGCTTCTGTTGTTGTCAGCGGCACAGGAATCTGTGTTTCTTTTTGTTGCATCATCTTGCTGTGTCAGCTCTCTGTGTGTGTGGCACTATTCCTGGGCAGGCTGCACTTTCTTTCGCGCTGGGCAGCTCTCCTTACGGGGTGCACTCCTTGCGCGTGGGGCTCCCCTATGCGGGGACACCCCTGCGTGGCACGGCACTCCTTGCACACATCAGCACTGCGCGTGGGCCAGATGCACACGGGTCAAGGAGGCGTGGTGTTTGAACCGCAGACCTCCCATGTGGTAGACGGACGCCCTAACCACTGGGCCAAGTCCGTTTCCCTGTTAGTAAATATATTTCAACGACCATGTTCTCACTTAGAAACCAAAGGTTATTTTGGGTGCGAAACATTGTCCTCCGTTTAATGTTGTTAAAGTTTCTCTCTCCTAATAACCTGGCACCTCATTAAGGATGTGAGAAAACGCCAAGAAGACACTAATTTTAAAAGTGTTTAGACTACAAACACGTAATCCCTGCTGTTATAACAATTGATCGGGGACGTGCCGAGCCCGTCTCTGTTGACTGGACTGAGAGGCTGGCCCCATTCTCTGTGGGAGGATGGCGTTTGTCACTGCGGCGATAACCCAGGCCCCGAGTGAGGTAAAATTGGGGCTGTTTATTTCTTGAAGAGAATTCCAAGTGGGCCTCACGGACCGGCCATGGAAATCAGACTCTTCCTGCATTTTCTTTTGACAGCTTGGCACTCAGCACAAAGCAGTGATATTTAAACATGTGGATTTGCTGGAATTCAAAGGCCAGCTGAAAGTATGACAAACATGACCGAAGATTTTAGATACTGGCGTGAGGGAAGTGTGTCATAGTGCTTGCAAGTAATTGTATTTCCCTGCTTTAGGGCTGGAGAAGGGACAGCATGAGAGATCCGTCTGTCTCAGTGATACCGAAAATCAGGCTTCTCACGTCCATTGCCTGGCCCCGGCCATCCCATCAAATTTCTCGAAAATGGAGCCCCAAACCATACAAATTGTTACTCTCTTGTGCAGAACTGGCAAGATCTTTGTGAAATGCACACTTTCTCTGGTGTTCTCACTTGCCCTTGAGGGTCTAAAGAGCGAAATCAAGAGCATTATAGTGATGAGCCAGCCAGGCTGAAATTGTGCTGTTGGTGCTTCTTTCAACGGTGGCCTGGGGGATTTCGTGGTCAAACTTGGAACATTCCAGCTTCGCCTGTAACAGTCGGGTACTGCTCTGCCGGGACCTATGGCCTCAAAATTGGCTCCTTCAAACAACAGAAATGTCATTTCTCCAAGTTCAGGAGGCCAGACGTCCAAGATCCAGGGTTCTCCATGCCTTGCCTCTTGGGCGCTGGGGGCTCCAGGCTGTTCCTGGTTTGTAGCGGCCCCACTCCAGTCCCCACCTCCGTCTCCGAGCCATGGTGTGGCCTTCTCCCTTCTGTCTGCGGGTGTCAAATCTCCTTCTGCTTTCTCTTATAAGGACATCAAGATGATCTCTGGAGATCCTTAGCTTAATTCCATCCACAAAGATCTCATTTCCAAATAAGGTCGCACCCCCTAGTACTGAGGGTGACACAGAGGTATCTTTTCTGGGATACTATTCAATCCACTACCGGTGTCCTGCAAAGAAGAGGCAGTAAGATGTGGGGCAAGGAGCAGGGTTTGGAATTAGAGCAACTGATTCAAATCCCAGTGCTGCCCCTGTGGGGCTCCAGAAAATGACTTACCCTTCTGAGTGACCGGTTTTCTCTTCTGTGACGCAAAGATGAGGTGAACTGGTGGTATTTGAGATGATTAATAGGGAGATGAGAGAAGGAATGCAGCCAGTGCAATGTCTGGGACGTAACAGGGGCTCAGGAAACGGGAGCTTTTCTTATTGCTTGTAAGTCTATGCAAAGGTGCTGGGCAGCCAGGCTCCCGTCCTCTTCTTGTCATCACTGGAGCCATCGTATTCCGACCTGAAGTGGCACAAGGGCATTTCCTGTGGGTGACGCTGCAGCAGGGGTTCTTAGCAAGGGGTCTGTGAGCTTGAACTGAAATAAAAAAACGTCATTCTTGTGGGGATGCGTTCTGTGGGTGTGATGTATTTATTAAATAGTACACAGTGTGGTGTGGACTTAATGAGGAGTCCGTGGTTTTCACCTGACTGGCAAAGGGGTCCGTGGAACAAAAAAGGTTAAGATGCTACAGTGTGGCATCACCCAGCTTAAATACAGAGACTTCTTCCCTCTCTGTGACTGCCCTCCCAATCTGTGCCTTTGGAGGGGTGCTGCCTCTCCCCTGCCCCGCTGAGCCTCGGTGTCTAAGCCTTTTGTTGATCTACACCCAGGCCTGGAAATGGGCGAGATCAAGAGAAAGGAGCCTGTGCTCCAAACACTGGCAGCAAGGACAGGTCAGAGCCAGTATCGCCAAACCTCAAATCCTTGGTTTTTACCTTAGAATAGTATCCAAACTACTAAAAGGCTGCGTGGACAATTTAACCTATTTAATTATGCCTCAGGGTAAGCGGAAGGGATGAGGAATTTCATGGCTAAAATCCCGGTAAGATTATCAGTAGGATTCTGCCACCATTACCAGCTGCTTGACTCTGGACAAGTGACTTAACCACTCTGTACCTCAGTTTCCCCATCCATGATGGAGGGCCAGCAATTATAGTCCTTTCTCTACCTGGTGGGAGGTTTACATGGTTGAGGAAGGTAAAGCCTCTGGGCCAAGGCCTGGTGCAGAGCCAGGGCTCAGCTTGTGCTGCTGGACGTGTTATTAATATTGCCACCAGGATTGCTAATTCCCCGGGTATCGGGACCACAGGTTGACATCTTTGGAGGGAACATGTGTTTACTCTGGTTTCAAAAAGCTGAAACAAAAAGAAACCCAAGTTTTATGTTTTCACAGATACCTTTCCCATGAATCACTTACTTTGTAGACTGAACAGACTTCGGAATTGATAACTGAGCTTTCTAGATTAGTTTTCATGTAGAGTTAATAGGCTGGGGTAAATACGATATTTGATGAAATTTGGGGTGGGAAGGACTAGGAAAGTAGGATTTTTAATGACTGGAGGGTTATTCTTTTTGTTCTAGGATAGTAATACAGAAGCAACCAACTTTAAAAGCTTGGCTTTAGTTTGGGCTTTAAAAACATGAGAAAACTTCAATTATTATTCCTTTCAACAGAAATAAGAGCACAGAAAACAACAAAACAGTTAGTTACATACCAACATCAAAAGTAAAATGATCGGGGAGCGGATGTGGCTTAAGCAGACCCACCTCCCACATGGGAGGTCCTGGGTTTGGTTCCCAATGCCTCCTAAAGAAAAAACAAATGAGCAACAAAGAGCAAAACAACATGAAAACAATGAGCAACTCAGGGGAGCCGATGTGGCTCAGTAGGTGAGCACGAGCTCCCGCATATGCAGTCTCAGGTTCAATCCCCCGCCCTGGTACCTCAAAATAAAATAAAATAAAATAAAATAAAATAAAATAAAATAAAATAAAATAAAATATTAGCTTCAGAGCCTATTAAAAAGAATTAAAGAATTAGTACAGAAGTAGGTCTAGTTCTACCCTTGATCCCTTTAATGGCCCAGCCACCTGCTCACATCTTTACATAAATGTCATTTTATATAAATATCAGTGTTTTAAAATATTCCTATTGCCACTACCATGATAATTCAGTGCCTCCAGACCACTGACCTTGATGTATATCATTCTTGTATCTGCTTTGTATGTTTTTAACCATGCGTGTTTGTATCCATAAGCAATAACCCTTCATGCACTTATTTTATTTATTTACTTATCTATTTATATTGGAGAAGTTATGGGTTTATAGAACAATCATGCATAAAATATAGGATTCTTCTACACCACCCCACCACAAACACCTTGCATTGGTGTGAACATTTGTTACAATTGATGATAGCACACTTTTTAAAATAATTGTACTATTAAAGTCTGTGGTTTAACTTAGGGTTCCCTGTTTGTATAGAGTAGTTCCATGAATTAAAAAAAAAATTATTCTGTTGCCTTATATACTTATATACAATCTAACATTTCCCCTTTTACTCATATTCAGATATATATTTCAGTGCTTTTAATTGCATTCACAATGTTGTGCTTCCATCACCACCATCCATTACCTGGACATTTCCATCATGCCAAAATAGGAACCCTGCACATTTTAAGACTTAACTTCCCATTCCCTATTCCCCATCCCCTGTAATCATATTGTAGATTCTGACTCTCTAAGTTTGCTTATTCTAACTGCTTCAAATCAGTGAGATCATACAATATTTGTCCTTTTGTGGATGGCTTATTTTTCTTAACATGGTGTCTTCAAGGTTCACCCATGTTGTCACATGTATTAGGACTTCATTCCTTCTTTTTTTTTCTTTTAGGTATATATGTATACATTTGTTTTTTGTTTTTTTAATTTTTTAATCTTTATTTGTTTTTTTAATGTTACATTAAAAAAATATGAGGTCCCCATATACCCCCCACCCCCCTCACCCCACTCCTTCCCCCATAACAACAACCTCCTCCATCATCATGAGACATTCATTGCATTTGCTGAATACATCTCTGAGCACCGCTGCACCTCATGGTCAATGGTCCACACCATAGCCCACACTCTCCCACAGCCCACCCAGTGGGCCATGGGAGGACATACAATGTCTGGTACTGTCCCTGCAGCACCACCCAGGACAATGCCAACCCCCAAAAATGCCCCCACATCACATCATTCCTTCTTATTTATCCATTCATTCCTTGATAAACATTTGGATTGCTTCCATCTTTTGACAATTGTGAATAATGCTGCTATGAACATTGATGTGCAAATACCTGTTCAAAGTCCTCCTTTCAATTCTTTGGGGTATATAACTCATAGTGGGATTGCTGTGTTGTATGGTAGTTCTATATTTAGCTTTCTGAGGAACCACCGAACTGTCTACCACAGCAGTTGCATCATTTTACATGCCTATCAGCAATGAATGAGTGCTTCTTTTTCTCCACATCCTCTCCAACATTTGCTATTTTCCATTTTTCTAATAGCAGCCATTCAAATGAGTGTGAAATGGTATCTCATTGTGGTTTTGTTACGTTCCTTTAAATTCTACTTGAATGGTATTGATATAAATAAGTCTAGTTGGCTCGATTAAACTGCTAAATGGAATTCTATTATATGACTGAAAAAAGTTTGTTTACTGGGACCCCTGAGGTACCAGGAAGTTTGGTTGTTTCCATTTGCACAGAGCTATAATGAACACCTGTGTACATTAGATGTGGCACAAGTGTAAGCATGTCTCTAGGGGAGGAATTATTGGAGTGTGGAGTGTGCAAGGAAGCACAGCTTCAACTTTATTAGGGATTGACAAATTGTTCTCCAAGAAGTTTTGCCAGAGTTTGTACTTGTAGACATAGGATGTGGCATTCAAAAACAAATCTTAGGGAAGTGAACTTGGCCCAGTGGTTAGGGCATCCGCCTACCACATGGGAGGTCTGTGGTTCAAACCCTGGGCCTCCCTAACCCATATGGCGCTAGCTCACGTGCAGTGCTGATGTGTGCAAGGAATGCTGTGCCACATAGGGGTGTCCCCTGCGTAGGGGAGACCCATGCACAAGGACTGCACCCCATAAGGAGAGCTGCCCAGCGTGAACGAAAGTACAGCCTGCCTAGGAATGGCGCAGCACACATGGAGAACTGACACAACAAGATGATGTAACAAAACGAAACACAGATTCCCAGTGCTGCTGATAAGGATAGAAACGGTCACAGAAGAACACACAGCGAATGGACACAGAGAGCAGACAACCCGGGGAGGAGGGGGGGAGGGGAGAGAAATAAATAAATAAATGAATCTTTTAAAAAACAAAAAACATAAAACAAAAAAAAACCCAAATCTTAAGGGGATCAGATACGGCTCAAGCAGTTGGGTGCCCACCTCCCATATGGGTGGTCCTGGATTCAGTTCTCAATGCCTCCCAAAGAAGATGAGTAAGACAGCAAGCTGGAGCAAAGGGCTGGCACAATGAACTGACACAATGAGATGACATAGCAGGGAGACACAATGAGAGACACAACAAGCAGGGAGAGGAGTAGCTCAAGCAATTGGGCCCTCCCTCACACTTGGGGGGTCCTGGATTTGATTTCCAGTGCCTCCTAAAAAGAAGATGAGCAGACACAGAGAGCACAAGATGAGCAGATAGTGAGCACAAACAACAAGTGCTGGGAGGAATAAATAAATAAATCTTTAAAAAAAAACCACCTTAAACATTTTCATGAAATGGGTGAAATGTGATGGATGAAACATGTATTTAGCAAAAATCTGGACAGAAGCATTAGAACTCTTGCATTTTTGACTCTCAAATAACATCCTAATTTATCAGCCTTACTGGGGGCCTTATTTTAACACCATAGCTTCCATTTGGCTGAGCCCACCATCCAAATCTCCAATTGCTATAACTTTTGAATATGTTCTCCATTTTTTGCTAAGATGCTAAATGCAACATGTGCTTTGGTAAATTCTTCCTGTGTTTGACTTCAAAGAGAAAAGTGCTTCATAGTAATGAAACAAACTCAGACTATTCAAAGTATTTAACCCTATCACAGCAAAAAGAGCTATAGGGAGTACAGCTGGTTGGAAAGTCTTTCAAAGAAGGCCAGATATTATTTCTACTTTTAAGGAATTTTCCATCTAGTTGTGGGCAATAGACTATTCAACATGAAATGATTAAGCAACAGCTTCATAGCAAGTCCATGAAGGACACGTTTTCTATATTTTTTTGATGAGGAAATAAGAATAAAGGAAGCCGAGCAGAGTAGTGTTAGCTTGGAAGGACTGTATAGGAAATTAATGTCCTTTGTAGGAAACTCACATGGCCTAATAAGAAATGCCATTTATTACTTCACCTCAGTTTATTAATAGGTTCTGGTGATGCTGAGCAATTCTAAAATTGTAAATTCGCTAAGAAAGGAAATGGAACATAGCTAGGGTTGACTGCTTTTCAGAGTGACCCTTGCCTTCTTTTACAAAGTGGAGTCAATGGTCTGGGCTTGGACAGACTTTTTAACTCACCTTTCAACTTTGGTGGACAGACTTCTCCGCCTGTAAATTCCTGCCAGGCCTTCTGAGTCCATCACCAGAACCGAGTTGTAAACAGGAAAGAGTATCCTGCCATTTACATTTCCAACAGTTTTAGGCAGTCCTTGTGGAGCTCAATTGTCACTTAGAATCGAGAAGCAATGCCACACTTGCGAGAGAAAGATGGCTGATGGGGTCAAGAAATGAAGTTACGTCAAGCTGGCTGCTACTCTGGGAAGTTTGATGTTTGATGGTTCTTTAGCATGGGGACAGTTTCAGTTTTTAGGAGTAGGAGTGTCGTACCAAGATGCTTCTTCCAGAAGGAGAGCAAATGTTCTCTTGGGCAGTTAAGGTTTCAGGGTGATTGGTGATAAGTTTCATATTTTGCTTTCTAGCATTTTCTTTTTGTCACATCATACCACTTCTCTGATTGAATCTCTCCGTTGTTTTCCTGCTACAATTACAATGGGGTTTCTCTTTGTTGTTAGGGAGGGGTCAGGCCGTCCTGTGAATTGTAGGATATTTGAGAGTATCCTTGGTCTTTACCCACTAGATGCCAGTAGCACACCCTCTCCAAGTTGTGACAACCCCAAATGTCTCCAGATGTTGCCAAATGTTCCCTGGGGGCCAAAATCACCCCTAGTTGAGAACCCCTGCCATAAAGTAATATCTAAACTCCTGCCTTAAAGTCCTTAACTTCCTCTTTGACATCTCCTCAGCTGTTTCTCCTGGTTTATTACCCTACAGCCATGAAGACCTCTCTCTGTTCTTTGCGCCAAGCTCCCTGCCTCTGTAGGGTCTCTGTAACAGGCAAACATCACAACCTGGAAGGCTCTTTGCTCAGATCTTTCTTGTATTTAGCCAGCTCCTTCTTGTATTCAGGTTCAAAGCAGAGGCCTTTCTTGCTCTATCTAAAACTTTTCATCTTACTTCCTAATCACCCTCTCTTTTTCTATTGCTTTACCCAGTTTATTTTCTTCATTATGCCAATGCCTACTGGAATGGTCCAATGTGTTCCTTTGTTTTCTTATTTATTGCCTATGTTCTGCTACATTATAAACTTCCAAGAAGAGAAACCATGTCTATCTTGCTTATTACTATATCCTGGAGTCTGACATCTAGGTGGCACTCGATAAATTTTAGCTGAATGGAATTATGAAAAAAGTTGGCTAAGGAAGTAGACCAGATGACCGCTTCCATGCCATGTTGAGATTTCACATTAGGTTTTAAAATCCCTAGACTCTAGCAGAACTCCTTTGTTTCACCTAGTTATACTGTATCAGTTTTTTGTGGCGAAAAGCTCTCTAACCAATTGTTGTCCTGCTGAGGGTCAGAGGTCACTCATGAGGCCAAACTCATAAACTCCATGGTGAAAGATTGGCATGGGGGCAGCTTACAACTCCCTCCTAGTTCACCTCTCTCACTGGTTCTTTTCTGCAGATAATTCTCTAAAGGAGCTTGCAGCTTGAAGTGCAAAGACTGATGGGGTTATTGTAGTGTGCTTTGAACTCGAGCTGTCCCAACACAGGCAGCTTTTGGAGGTTTTTGGTGTCAGGTGGAGAATGCTCATCAGCTTCAGGTAGAAGGTTAGAAGTAGGGCAGGAGAGAGTCACATTAATAAAAGCAGTGAAAATGAAACTCAGCACGGGGTGGTGAAAGAGCTCAATTTTATTTTGTTTTCACACATTAGGTTCTGCTTATAGCAGACAAGTACCAGTGAAAATATTCTGAAAAGAGGCTTTGTGTAGGAGCTGGACGTCGCTCCCTCCAATTTGTCATTTCAGGAGTGTCGCCAGATGTATTGACTTACTAGCAATTGCTTTGGTGCCATCTGGCCTTGTGGAGGCCATGTTCAGAATGGAAAAAGCTGAACAGAAGAAATGAAATTTGTTCATCATGCTATTACCCTAGCTGCTTATTTAAAGAAGGGGAAAAATGTAACTTCTTGGCAGGGGGAGATGTCATGTAAAAATAAAATATAAGGTTTTCAGGAGTAAGAATTCCAGAACTCCAAGGCCAGCTGTGATGTTTATATAGTGACTTGAAAGCTGCCCCTCCCCACTTGCTGTCATCTTATGTGTGTGTGTATGTTTTGTTCAATGTAAAGCTTCTTTGAGACCCTACTGTTTCGTAGGGAAAAATGTTAACCCCTTAGATCTTGGTCTTTTGAGTGACTTTCCTTTTAAGGCTCCTTGGAATATCACCAAATAACTAACCCTGTGGCTTTTATCCCATGACAGGGATTTCTGCTTTATCCTGGCTTATAATAAATAGCTCAGTTGTTACCTGGTACAATTTTCCTGTACCAGGGACCTTTCCAGGAAAATTGCATTCGAGTTTCTTTCCCTTCTTCTAGCTGTCATCCCACCCACCTTCATCATTCTGGTTTCATTTCTAAGCATTACTTCAATCAATTAACACAATTTGGGGGATGATAGTCTGTATAACTATCTCAGACATTTGAATTAATATACGTTTTACTGGGGTATGTGGAAAGATCATGGCAGTATTTTCAGGACCAGCTACATAATTGGCAAGGGTTAGTGCAAAATGAAAATACAGGGCCCTTTGTTGGAAAAGTATTGTTAATTCCAAAATGGTGGTTGCAAAGCGTTCCAGTCATGTGGGGCTTTCTGAGTGTGGGGTGCTGTGTGACTGCATAGGCCCTGTGTATGTCTTATTTTCTACCCTTACCCTGTATGAAGAAGCTTCTGGGACCCATTTCTAACTCCCTCCCCCCCATCCCAATCATCCTATCGGAGTTGGCCTACTTAGTCTTCAAAACTCAGCTATACTGCCTCTTTATCTTTGGGTCCATCTGCCCCCAACTCTCTCTTCCCCTTTTGTATTGGTCATTTAATTTCCAGTTTTTATTCTATTAATATAAGAAACACTTATTAAGTACCTACTATGTGCCAGGCACTGGGAATACAGACTTGCATTTTTTCATTCATTCATTTATTCACTCATTCATTAATTTTATACTTTCATGTCACTCCTGCCTGCCAATTATCCTATTACACTGACTCAGGGGAAAAGTCTGAAAGCAGAGCTTAGACCAAAACTATAAATAAATAAATCTACAAATAAATAGCTGAGAAAATAATAGCAAACATCAGCATTCTGTGTGTACTCTTCATTTGCTGGATCAGGGTAATTTCCTTATTATCTGGGTGACTCTAATCACAGACAAAATTTAAATGTCAGTATTTAATATTTCATTTTATTTTGAAGACAGGGTATGCCTGGGCTGTCTTTTGGTGGCTACACTCCTAGGAAGACAAGGGATTAAACTGTTAATGGGGAGTAGGTTTTATATTGTAATGGTTAACAATTTGGACATCACTTAGGAAAGGGGAGCTTGAGAGAGGATATGTAAAATTTGTAAGATCACAGATCAGGTAAACTAGATTGACCCATTTCATTCTTGGTAGGAGAAGCTTGAAAAATAATTTTTAGGGTAACAGAAGGAAACACTGCTTAATGTGGTGGTCAAGGAACTTAAGGAATTAATTACTACAAGAGGTGGTATGGACTGAAGATGAGGGCAGAACTGGTAGATCCATGCCCCAAAACTCTGGGGTCCCTTTGCCTCTTTCTAAAGACAACATACATACCACACCTTAAAGGGGTATACACATACATACATACGTACACATAC
Organism: Dasypus novemcinctus; assembly: GCF_030445035.2. Taxonomy (NCBI): domain Eukaryota; kingdom Metazoa; phylum Chordata; class Mammalia; order Cingulata; family Dasypodidae; genus Dasypus; species Dasypus novemcinctus. The sequence goes on from NC_080678.1 coordinate 16,472,766, forward strand.
ATACATACGTATACATATACACACACCAGGATATGGAGCTCAATGGCTCATTTTAATTTTTTTTGACTCAGTATGAAATTCTTTACATTCTCTTTAATTCTGATCTCTTGCTTTCTGCCACATTGGCTTACCATAAGGTTAATTACCCTTCTTCTGAACGAGGTTGGAATGCAAAATAATATATTAACCCAAATCAGACATTACTAGGAAAATAGTTCATTGAATGAAATTTTGAAGTATTCTAAATTAATTTTGGATTTTAAAATTTAATTCTTAACAATAACAGTAACTATTCCCATTTTACAGATGAGGAAACCAAGTCTCAGCAAGGGAATTTGTCCTCAGTCATAGAACAATTTAAAGGCAGAGCCAAGATTTGGATCTTGGTTGGGATCAACTCCAAAACTCCCACTCTGGCATTTGATCCAAGCTCCACAGTCTGAAAATGTGGAAATGGATGGAGGGAAGGAGAGCATTCCAGGTACAAGGTACAGGATAAGAAAAGCAAATGGCTAGTCAGGTACAGGAGATGTTTCTTGCTTTAGTTTTCTTCCCCCACATTTTCATATATTCATTATCTCCTGCACTCTTTGAAATATGTATAGAAGGAATAATTTATTGTCTTATTCCTACAGTGTGATGCACATCTCAACTTACTGGGAGCAACACCACTGTGAAATATTCTCCATCACCTCCCCAGGCTCGCTCATACTTGCCAGACAATATGTCTTTGTTTGTTTGGGGCTCAGTAAATATGGTCTTCAAAAGTATGTAGGAAAAGTCTATATCTGATATCATATAAAATAATATTCTGGACCAAAGCTGTTTTTATTGATGAGAAGGCAACACAAGGTATAGAAAAGAGCTGGACCTGGGAGAGAGGTGGCCTAGATTCTGTTCCCAACTCTGCTGACTCCCTAAGGTGTGACTTTGGTAAAAAGATTTGGCATCTGAGCCTTAGGATACCCTTCTGGTAAAATGAGCCTTAGGATACCCTTCCGGTAAAATGGCCTCTATGATCTCTCCTTCCAGCTCTGAATTCTTATCTTCAAAGGAATCCATTGGTGGGACAAAGATTAATTTAATCAGTTAGAAATATGCGAAGATAAGAAACTTTATCAAGTCTTTTGGTATTCTTGTTTTTCTCGGAGAATAGGGTAAGTGATTTGTGGTAGATAAGTGAGTGGTTTTCCCTCCTCAAGTTTATTTCTAAGACTGTCCTGCTGGGCCTGATTTGACCAAAGTTATCTTTTGAGCCCAGCTGAGGTGACTTCTTCATCTTAGGAGACAGAGACCAAGAGCCATCTCCCTGGAAAAAGGACCAAAGGGGAAACCCAGGCCAAGGGGTGGAATATATAGGGAGACCAGGGTCATCTCAGTGCCGGAATGAGGAAGCTCCAGGTCGCACCATCTTTCAGTGGATGCCATCTGAAATGTTTGAGTAGAAGCTGATGTCCATTTATTGTGGCCTTTGTGTGGCTATGAATGAATGTGTGTGGATGCTTCAAGCATCAGATGAAGAGCTATTTCTAAGGACGCTAGAAGCTTTAGAGTTTGGCAGTTCTGAGAAGTCCCCAGGGACAGGACGATAACCTTTCACCCCTGCTGGAGCTCTAACCACCCTTAGATGCACAGTGGTTCCCACAGTCTCGAGCTCCAGTAAGTAAAGACCCTTCAATATGCCGTTGACACTATTAATAACACCAAGAAAAACAAATGACTAAAAAGTCAGCTACCTGAAGATTTCAGATAGCCTTAAAAAAACAGCCTTTGTGCCCAGTTTTTCTAGATTTATAATCCTTTTTAAATCTTACGCTATCAGTACCAGAAGAGAGGAGAGAGGTGGAGAAGGTTTTCTCTTTCCCAGCTCTCTTCCTACCCCCATCCTATCAGCACCGTGTTTTGTGTCTCTGGCGCTTCTTACCCATTTTGAGATTCGTCTGGAAAGAGATTTGTGCTCCTGCCTGGTACAGGGATAAGTTTACCTGACTCCCAGTGTGGTTTCTCAAAAAGACAACAGAACGTTGCACCTGGATCTTTGGGGAAAAAATGATGGCCTGAGAAACATGTCCAATAAAACAGAAATTCCTCTTTGTCTTGTTTACACTCTGGGCAATTATGTTTCAGATGCCTCGGCTGCAATGCTAATGATTAGGAAAAATGTTCTTGTTTGGTGACAGACGTCAGAACTTAATTTGTGTGTGAAATCCAGTCATGTGGAAATGTCGAACACAATGGGAACTGATCACTGCAAAGGTCCCGAGAAAGAACCATGCTCTGTGAATGGGAGGGGTTGGGTTGTGGGGCTCCCTTTACTTCAGGGGTTCTTAACCAGGGGTCCGTGTGCTTGAACTGGAATTCAAAAAAACATTCTTGTGGGGACATGTTGGCGCAGGTGTGATCTATTCATTAAATAATACACAGTATAGTGTGGCCTTAGTAAGGGGTTTTCACCTGACTAGCAAAGGGGTCCGTGGAACAAAAAAAGTTAGCAACTCTTGCTTTAATTTAACTTTCTGAGGGTCAATCTGGACGCCTTTGACATTTTAATTCTTGTTGGAAGAATTGCTTTACAATTCTATTTCCTCACAGCATAGTACTATGAACATAATGGAATTTTTTAAAAAAATTGTGGCTCTCATCTAACCTCATGGACTTCAGTTCTTGCAGTTATATGAATATTCAGAGTGTAGGAGACAGACTGAACATACTCTGGCAGTTGCTTTTATGAATATAACCTTGCTACCACTACAGAGTGAGGGTGAGTAGACAGTCTTGGGATAAAGGCTTTGAATGCTGGCTCCAGCACTTATAAATCGTACCTTATCTGTAACCTCTTTAAGCTTCAGTTTCCTCATTGGCAAAATGGGGACCATACTACTACCAAAACCACCCGTTAGCACTCAGAAGCATTCATAGTCTTCTAGTTGGCTTGTTGCCCTCTGGCAATTCCCCTGACACCCCACTCAGCCCACTTTAACAATGAAAGCCCCTCTGGGCAAGAGGTTTTGTAAATTGAGAATTCGGGGTAGTGGTAGTCGGTTCTGGTAAGTCACACTTGTAGTGAGTCTGTTTTGGGACCTAATTAAAGACCTTGATGCCGCTGAAGGACACTAGAGGATCAATCCCAGGCTGTGCCCAAAGAAGGCCTCTGGAGAGGGGAGCCGCTGCAGAGTAGTCTCCAGTATGTAAACCTGGGCTTCCGAGAAACACCTAAAACTTGAGGACATCACATGCCCTTTATCTAAATCTCTTGAGTATGGAAATGTAGGCAGCTTTGATTTCCCAAGCAGGCTTTCTGGAACTTCCTGCTCCTGGCGAGGGCTGCACCGTGAGAACAGGTCTCCATGTGTATTTTGGCAGCGGTTGGCCGGAACAGGGAAACAAATTGATGTGCAGAACTCAAGAATAACATAAAAAGAGTGAAGTGATACTTTTCGAACTTCAGAATTTTTTGTTCAGGTTCATTTCAAATTTTGGGCAATCAGGGGGCTGGTTATTCTTCTGTACACACGGACGGCTACACTCATTTCATCTGGGGAGTTATGCAACCCTCTCCTTGGTGTTTTAAGCATACTCTTCCAAGGAATATTTCTAACGTGCACTCTCTCTTTTTTCCAAATAAAACCCTGAGTGCCAGTTATAGTTCTCTGTGTTTCCCCACTTCTCTTAGGACTTCCAGTGAGTGTTTTCAAGGAGACCTAAATAGAATGCAGTTATGGTGTTGGTCTCAGGGAGAGACTGTCTCCATATTACGTGCTTTCCTTTTATAGAGAGAATTACGGACTAGCATGAACTGGGCTCGGGTGCTGACCTTTAAGAGAAAATTAGATTTGTGGTCCAGTGAGTGAATTTTTTTTTTATAATGAAATTTGCAGGATGATATAACACCTTTCCTTTGGAGTGAAGCATTTTCTTTTACACTGCTTTGCTCTTTGATTGCTACTGGAATACTCAACATTATTCTCAATTATGATGGCTTTATCCCTATACAATTTTTTTTTTAAACTCCTTTAAATTTTCTAATCAAGTTTCTCTGAAAGAGGTTTCTGTTGGAAATCTAAAACCATTGTTTTGTATTTATTTATTTTATTTTATTTTTTCCCTTCTGTGCCTTCTGTGGGCCCTTTATAAGTTGGTTTGATATGATGGTTATGGAATGCTTTCTAGGGTCTTAAAGACCTGCTGTCTATAGAATATATTCAGTTCAAATCTGTAATGGAACAATGATAAAGTAGAATCCCAATGAAAATTTTGATCCCAGTATATAGCATTTTCAAAAGCCTTTCTGATAAAGTTTAAATGAGTCACCTTTTCCAGTTATTGATTTATCATTTTCAATGAATGTTCTTGGTTTTCCAAGTATTGGAACTCTGGATGATAAGAGAAGAATGTACTTTTTGACATATGTCCAACACAGATGTTTTGAGCCCTTGTTATGTGCTATGATGAGTGCTTATTCTGTCTCCTTTATCTAGAATGTTCCTCTCTAACTTCTCCATTAAACGTATTTCTTCCTACCCTTTCAGGCCCAGCTTTTAAACATCGCTTTCTCTGAGACGTTGTCACACATCCTTCTCCGCCTCGCGTGTTCCTCAGAGACTGTTCTTACCTCAGGTCTTAGCACGTCTAGGACAGGCTCCTTCTTAATTTGGTGTGTGTCTGTTGTCTCCTAGGATGGTGACTCTTTAGAACTGCAGAAAACTTACCTTTTTTTTTTTTTGTCTTCACTTAGGATTTCTTAGAGACTGAGGAAATGTTTAGTGAATGAATGCCGAGGGGTCTGCCTATTTGGTGTTGAATTCATGGACTGCTGTCCCTGGAGATGAAGAATGACTAAGAACTAAGAAGGCAGAGAGGCTCACACTGGCCCCTGGCGCTGTGGTGGTCTTTGACGGTCTGGAGAGGCAGCAAATCAACCATGCTGCAACTCAACAAACACTCTGGCTCTCGCCGTGGCAAGGGTGGTCTCCCCACCCGAAACTTTCGGTCTCATTCCATTTGGCTACGCATTGAAAGAATTAGTGATTGAGTTTATTTTCATTTCAGGTGGTCTGCAGCCGGGATCGCCACAAATCATAGAGCCCCATCAATGAAATCAAGGAAAGCCCCAGCAGTGGTGGGAATTAAGGACTGAAGTGTAACTCCCACCTTTGCTTAGCATAGTGCCTTGCCAGAGGGGTGCTCACGTTCATGCCTTGCCAGAGGGGTGCTCACGTTCATGCCAGTCAACTTTTGTCGGGATTATCACGAATTCTTAGGAAGTCAGAGCTGAACTCATGGCATTTTACCATATTACAAAACAAACAAAGAAAGAAAATCAATAATCAAAGGGTGAGGAGGACAAAAGTCAGGACCTGCAGAAGAAAATAAAAGATGGTTCCTGGAATTATTTCTCTTCTGAATGTTTTAACTTAAAATTTTAAATTAATTTTTTTTTCTCCTTTTACATTATATTCAAGGGAGAATGAGAAAGAAGGAATATATGGCAACCACGGGTTGGAGCTGACCACCTCTGAGCCCAAAGCCACCTCCCCCCAACGCCAATCTATTTTCCCAAGCCCGACAGGAAATTCCTCATGCGCTCTACGTGACAACTTCCTGAGACTGCCCTTCCACAGGCTGACTCAGGGCTCCACTCGGACGCCGTGGGGTCATCGTGGCCTCGTGTCAGGTGCATAGGAACGGGCTAAACCCTCCTTTGCGATATTGAGTAGCCATGTTGGCAAATGGGTTTACAGGACAGAAGCCACATCCTTCCAGTGGTGTGTGTAGAGAGTCTGGAAAGTCAAGGGCTTCAGGCACACTGGTCATTTCCTGAGAACTTTCCTAGCTGGCCAGACCATAGCCCACACTTACTAGCTGCAGCACTTCCTGGCTGCTGGGGTCAGCCCCGAGTCCGCAGCGCTTTTGGGCTTGGCCAATGGAGGTCCAGGGCTTGCGCAGCGAGACCTCAGCCCAGAGGTGCCCTGAGCTGGCTTCAGGCCTGCAGGAGCTTTGTCTTTATCTGGCAGAGAGCAGTGGAACCCCATAGAGTAATATATCTGATTTTAACAATTGTAAAACTCTTCTTGATACACACGTACACACACATATTTTAAAGTATCTTCATAAGTGAACATGGCTTCTAAGATTTCATTTGAAAAAATAATTCCCTGGCTTTAAAAAAGGAAAATCCAAAACCAGTGTGATATTTAAAAGCACCTTATTTATGTAGTTAACAACCCCCTGCAATACTTTCCAGGTGCTGGGCTCTAGTCTAAGGTGTCATGAATAGCAACTCGTTTAATGCCCACAGCCCTCGCAGGAGATCCGTACATTTTACAAATGAAGAAACCGAGGCACAGAGGAGTTAGGGAGCTGCTTCGCGGGAGAGCTGCTCTCCAGCCCAAGCTGGCTGAGTGTGCGCAACACCCTGCAGGCTTCCCAGCCCCTCCGGGGGAATAGCACCTCCCAGCTGCTCTCTCCCCAAGTCCTTGGAGCCTTGGAACAAACGGCTTCAGGGCCCAGCCTTCCAACTTCTCTGCTAGAGGAGGTGGCCCCACCCCCGTGGTCTCAAGTCCTGTTCAGCCCTGACGGCTGTGACTCTTTAAGTCCGATGACCGGCGGCTTGACTTACTGTGGCATTTGACACTGTGGCAGCCAGCGGAAAGTTCACGAGGGCAGGGACACAGAGACCCACAGCAGATGTGCCTGTCAGGCTTCAGGCTCAGCTCTAGACAGCTCTGACAAAGGCCAAGCCGCTATTAGGTGGTAATGAACGTGGGCCACTGTGGACCATTAGCAACCCGAACCAGATGTAAGCGTTCTCGGACGTAGAAGGTCTGCGTTCTATTGCCTACCAGCTGCGATGTGAGAGAGCAGCAACAGTCATGCTTCCACTTAACTGATACTTACATTGAGCAACCCTCAGAAATAAGAAATGATTTACTAACTGCTAAGTAGTCAGTTGTGGTCATAAGTTGTCCGAGATTTTATTAACATGTATAATAGATTTTACGAATAGAATGAAATAGCGAATAAGAAGAGAATCAATAAATGTCTCAACCATTTTTCCTATATAAGGGATCACTTATATTGTTACAGCCAGCTGCCTTACTAAGGGGAAGAAAAGATTACCCTTTTAAGAAAGAGAGAGAGAGGAAAAGCTTTTAAGGGTCTATATTTCTGAATACTGTAGTGAAAAGATATGCATGTCTCTTAAAATGACTGCTCTGCATTTTGTGACGTTGCAGCAGGACGAAAGCACGTGGAGCCTGTTTTTTTTTTCTTTTAAATATAGACGAGCATAGTGACTGCTTCTATGTGATTCTAAGAAAGGTTGAAGTTGTATTCCAGTGTGACTAAGGGAAGAGGCTTGCAGGGGTAAAAAGATAGTTTGGGGAAAGGGGAAATTAAACTTTTCCTCTTCAGGCTAAAACCTCTTGCGTGGCACTAGGGTTGGGCTGGACCTCCTTCTCAGTGGTCCTTCAAATGGCTTCTGCGATTTTACGCAGCCCTGAACTGGCTCCGGGAGACTGGACTCAAGAACGGAGCAGATGGGAAGGTGGCCTGGAAGACCCGGGGGTGGGGCAGGGGAGAGCGCGGTGGGTACAGGACAGTGGTCCCCTCGTGCAGGTAGCTTCGCAGTGAGAACAGAATCTATGAAAATCTCACTGTTCAATTGGAAGGTGCGCCAGGCCTTTGCTGACATTGCCACTTAAGAGCTGAACCTTGGAGCTGGATATCTGATGAGGGAGCAAAAATAAAATAAGCCAAGAATTACAGTAGAATATGAAAAGTGCCACAGGAGGGGTATGACGAGTAGTGACAAACTGGGATTTAGGGAACCAGGAAATTGTTCATAGATGGGGTCATGGGAGATTTGACTTGTACCTGAGGGATGGCATGGTTTGCAGGGTGACAGGGGGTCATTAGGAAAAGGTTTTCCATATGCAAGTTTAAGCACTGAAGACTGGTTTCTTGCAGAGAAGTATGGAAAGGGCTGTTTGATCCTTCAGGGGACTTTTGGGTATGGAGAATGGAGTTTGACTAAGGGAACTCCCTGATTCCCCACTTATCTTGGTTTCTTCTTTAATCACTCCCTCCTTTTTCCCAAAAGTGGTTATAAGGAGTTTCTCTGGACCAAATCTGGTAGCCCAAATCCTCTTTTCATGGGAGTGGGAAACTTGGTCCCTGATGTCCCTGCCTCTTGGGAGTCATGCTTTGGGGCATTCCTCGCCATGCTCTCCCTGGGTTGGTCTGTGTGGCCAGTTGCACAACAGAGTGATGGGAAGTCACTTCCGAGATTAGGTTCCGAATGGGCTGTGGTCCTGTCTTGGGCGGGCTCTCTCTCTCTCAGATCACTTGCCCAATGGGGAGCAGTTGCCATGTCAGGAGGCACTCAGGCCGTTTATGAAGAGTCCACGTGGAGGTCTCCAGCCAATAGCTAGTGAGGAGCCCCAGGCCAGCCCACAACCACGTACATGAACCCAGAGGCAGGTCCTCCCCTGTCAAATCTTCAGATGAGGTTGAAGTCCTAGCCAACTGCTTAAAGGGCAACCTCATGGGAGACCCTGGCCAGAAACACCAGTTAAACTCTCCCAGATTCCTGACCCATTTATTGTAATGTGGCACAATAAAGGCTTATTGTTTTAATCTGCTAAGTTTGGGAATGATTTGTTATACAACGTTAGATACCTACTATAAATGTTACCTCTTCTCCCCTTCATTCATTCTCCTGTTCCCGGTCTGTTTTAGTTTCTTGGCTGCTAAAACAAATATCATAAGATGGGTTGGCCTAAATAATGGAAATTTATTGGCTCACAGTTTTGAGACTAGGAGATGTCCAAAACTGAGGTGTCAGCAAGGCAATGCTTTTTCCCTAAAGACTGTGGATGTTCTGGGGCTGGCAGCTAGTGATCCTTGGGATTCCTTGGCTTTTCCCTCACATGGTAATGCACGTGGCGGCATCTTCTCCTTTCTCTTGTGGGTTCCACTGATTCCCCACTTCTGCCCACTCCTTCTGGCTTCTCTTTACTTTGCTTATACCGACTTCTGCCACATTGAATTAAGGCCCAGACTCACTCAATTTGGGCCCGCTTAAATAATAACATCCTCTAATGTCCTATTTACAAATGGGTTCACACCCACAGGACCAGGGGTCCCCTACATGCCTTTAGCAGGGGACATGATTCAATCCCAAAATGACCCTATTCTCTAAAGTCTATACTTGCTAATCAGGAATATGGCTACTGAAGAATTGGCCTTAGATTCAGGAAAGAGGTACCCCATGCTTTAGTGGCCCTACTCTAGCTTCCCTCCCATCATGACCCTTTCCAAGACATGAGGAATCTGTAGGATTGAAGTTTTCACTGCTTGATACCTTCCCCCACATGGCAACTGTCCAGGTATCTGAGATCCTCTGCCCTAAGGTATGCAAACCTGCTTCCAGGACCTGGTGGCGTCTTCTCAGGGCTTAGCTTCCTCAGGATGAACTATGCTTCTGATGGTAACTTCCTGGGTCTGAGCATGGCCCAGGGACAGCTGCTTCTGAGGATAAGAGTAGAGCTCAGATGTGCAGGCTATGGTGTCCACATGTATCCACAGGGACTGTTGTGGTGTGGAAGGGTGACAAGGTGGGAAGAGAGGAGGGCCAGTCTCCTTCTGTACCTCAAAATTCTGGCAAGAAACCCTGCGAATTCTAAATTGACACCCAGACTTCTAAGTCATTAAAAAGGTATATGTGTCAAGGTAGGAAGACAGAATGGATTTTATTTAACAGTTTGCTAACTTGATTTATAACTTTTATAACTTCTAAATATTTAGACTATGGTAAATAGGCCTCAATTTTACTCTTGTTCTGGTCCTTACAGATATTAGGGTCAGCCATGGCCACTTGATTTAAAAGAGGTTTGTAGAAAATAGTTCTCTGAAACCAGAACTAGTCAACTAACTGGTAAGAAGCACATTTCTACCTCTCAAAACATTGGACAAAATGGAAATGAATCAAATTCACATTTTTATCTTCAGCTCTCTCTTTCTCTCTCCCTCTTTCTCTATCCATTCATCCATCCATAGATTCATAAATCCATCCATCCATCCATTCTTCCATTCATCCATCTTCTATCTCTCTATCTATCTATTTCTGTCTATATCTGTCTATTATCATCATCATCTATGATAATATCTATGATATCTTTCTCTTCTAGAACTCTTTTTCTTCTTCTAAGAACTATTCTCTGCTCTGTACCCACTTCTTATTTTCCTTATAGCCACCTTATCTATTTCTTTTGGAGCATTCTTCTTGGGAATTGCTTTTTAACATTGGGCTGGCTGGCAAAAGCTGTTAGACCTACTGGCAAATTTAGGGGATTACTGGATTTCTGAACTCAGTACCTCTGCCATTACCAATTGGAAGAAAACTTCTGAATTTGTCACCATTTTTTTTTTTTTTTAATTTTATGATGGATAAGCATTTCCTTCCTGACTTGCTCTTTGCTCTTTGGCTGTGTCATATTACATGCAGCCTCTATGTTCCACTCCAGTTGACAGATTTTTTAGCAATAGAAGTGATGGAATCTATATTTCTGTTTATATATTTTTTGACAGGAGATACTCTTTGTCTAAGTTTTTTGTATGTAGATATTCTAGCCATGGGGGGAAAGATATAGAAAGGGAATCATTTTTTATTCAAACTGGAACTAGAACCTTAAACATAAACCATATTGCATTTGAAAATATCCTGCTACTATTATCATGCTCACAGAAATCTTATCGCATTCTTGTGTTCTAGTGAAATCCAAAAAAGACTGGCTGGCCATTAGTAAAACCGGTGACCATTAAACAATGCTCAGGTTACCCGACCCATATCTTTCCTTCCCTAAAGTACGCGATAGCACCATTTTAGTAAATATGATACAGGAAAGCAATTTTCAAGTTATTTCCTGGTATCCAAAAGCATTTAATAATTGGCAAGTTCAAGATTATTTTGGAGTAGACTTCTCAATCAGTGTCTGTGTATTTGGGTGTGGGTGTGTGCACACACTTGCATATGTGCTTTTTCTTTCCATTGCTTTTTATTCTGAAGTTACCCAAATCTCTTCCGGCCAGGTCAGCATGGACTCGTCTATGAGAAATGCTGGTTCCTGCAGCAGTTGCAGCATCACACAGTCAGCACTGACGGAGTGTTCAAAGCTATCAGGGTAACTCTAAAAGACACATTTATGTAATCCTGCCTCCTAGGACTAAACCCATCAAGACCCTCCATCTCCTTTGCCAGCAAAGTAATTGCTACCACATTTAACTGTACGAACGTGGTGCCATTTCACTGCAATTGTGGTTAACTAAGGAGAAATCCTGAGACACATAAACCTTGGTTTCTATGAGACATGTACGTATGTCATTGAAATATGAGAGCTCGCCTTTTACAATGGTATCCTTTTAGAGAGCCAGGGTTGTCCGAGGCTCCTTGGAATGGTTCTTAAAAGACTTTGGCAGTCTTGCAAGCTCTTTTTTTTTTTGAGGGGTGGGGTATAGGTTGAAGAAGGAGAAAGACAAATGGGATGGGGGAGGGAAGTACTTTTCTATTTTTTTGATCAGGAATCTGGCATTATTCAGTGGAAGCCATTTAGGCCCATTTTTAGTCAGGGGCCTTAGAGTCTGACCACATTTGAAACATTCGTCCGCTAAGTGTTCCAATTTGTTGGATGGGCTTCCAAGGGGAACTGTCTCCAAAGTGTAGCGACTGATGACAATCACTGTGTTGAGATCAAAGCTTCAACATTCTATCTGTTGACACTTGAGAACACCATCAGGGGGAATATTGAACTGTCATCAGCAGACAGTAAAAGAATTATTTACTGGAGAGCTAGTGAATTATAGTTGGCTGGAAACACAATCATCCATTAAAAAAAGAAAAAAACATAGCATTTTAAAACCAGCTTCCTACCTTCTATTAGCTTCAGTCTGGCCTTCTCTAAGGTTGCCATCTTGAATTTATCATTACAATTAAGGCATTGACTTGTCCCTTTACTCACTGGGCAGTTGTGTGCATTTCCTCTAGTGGATGCCAACTGAGCAGCCATTTCCACAATCAATTTACCACTCATTTTGGTTTCCAAATGAGCCATAAAACAGAGGAAATAAATAGACACCAGGGAGAGTCCCTCTGCTCCAACAAACACAAGTATAAGACACCACATCTCTGTGATCATATTTTTCTTTTGGAAATTTGGAAAGCACATTAATAATAACTTAGCCCTTAAGCACATCTCGGAGTTTCCTAGTAAACATGCACAAGTCCTTGTAATGCCCATATAGGGTGGGCTAGGTTCAATCTGCTTTTACATGTGCAAGTTAGGAAAGTGAAATTGCCAGAAATGCTGCCCGGTAAAGGGAGAGAGCAGGTTTGAGGAACGAGCAGGATCAGGTTGCTGAATCGCAGCTTTGGGAGGCTGTCATTTATTCTTCCATTCAACAAATATTTATTGAGCGCCTCCTACACGCCAGCCCTTGAGCTGGGAAAATAGGCAGGCTCCTAGTTTTCCCAAACTTGCTCTTCTAGTGGGAGTGACAGTCTTCAAATAAATGATCATGCAAATATGTAATTTCAAACTGTGATAACTGACATTAAAATGAGGCACAGGATGCTCTGAGGTAGTGAAACTGGGGAACCTTGCTTAGATTTCCACGTTTGAAGAGTGGTGTTTAGGGAGCTCCATACACCTCCCTGGGAAGTAACTTTTATATTTTATATTGAGGCCTGAAGCTGGACTTGGCCAGGAGAGAGAAAGGGAAGAGCTTTCTAGGCCAAGGGAAGGGAAGGCATGTGTAGGACAGAGTTTGACCTGTTGAAGGACTTGGCTGGAACCAGAGAGAGAGATTCAGAGAGTGGGTGAGGGAAGCTGGAGAGATCCTGGGCCAGGGCATTAGTCTGTTGTGTACAGTGAGCCTGTCTCAAGGAGAAGCTGCAATTTCCCGTCCTCTGTAAGGAAAAAGACAAAACCACCTTTCAGGCTCTGTGCAGGTTCTGATTCAACTATGGAAAATAAAATGTCCTTAAGGCAACTTAATAAAAATATTCCTTTCTCTACTGAATCAAAACAGGACTTCTAAACATATTGCTGATATAAATCACTTTGTACAGTGCGTGGGTGGGGGATTTCTGTCTTATTGTTTCAGCCATCCTCTGTCTACTGTTGATCAAACTGGAATAGCCCAAAAAAGGAATAAGATTCTTGTCGAAGTCGATCTCCTGGGAAGATTTGCAACATACCTATTTTGTTTTTGTTTGGATGTACTTCCTCATTCAATTAACCTTTTCTTTCTTTCTTTTGAAATCCACAGATTGTAGAAGAAATGATTTCTTCTTCCTTAAATCAGAGGGCCAAACACGTTGTCAAACTCTTCAGACAGAGGTCTTTATTGAGATGGTTACTAAAGAGACTTCAAGTGAGAACCTAGTAATAAAATTTAGCCACAAGTATTTCTCTTCCACTATTTTGGCCAGGTCCACTGGGCACTTGGCCAGAGCATGCTGGGGGAAGCAATCACTGCGAAATGAAGAGTGAAGCAGAAGTAGATCCTGAGTCTCTGAGTTGTGTACGACATGATGGGACACAAAGGAAACTTTACCCTACCCCACTTTCTTCTAAAATGATTTGTGAAGGAGCCTAAGACTTGGCTCGTGAAGAACCCCTTTACATTTGTCCAGTTGACAAGTGTGTAGTGAACGCTTGGCATGTGCCACGAACTGTCAGGTTTTCTAAAGGACCTGCCCCCTCCCCCGAAGGAAAGATTCACCCTGTCTTTATAGGGCTTACAATCTAATGAGGAGCTAAAACCCAAGTTCTTCTGCCACAAACCCGCTTTAGGGAAGATTCACCGTGATAGTTGAGACAGAAAAGGCAACCAGAGTTCAAAGGAGGCACCTGGAAATGGAGGGTGGAGGAGGGGAGGGGCAGGCCTAGAATGGCAGGTGAGCAGGCACAGGCGGACAGCAGGGGCCATGGCAGCAGAGGAGCACAGAGACCTCTGTGAAGCGTCGTGCTGGGGAAAACCACAGGCTTTTTTCAGGAGGGTGATCTGGGCCCGTATTTTATGTAGAAAATAACTTCTTGTGAATGAAGGATTGCCTACTCTGGATATAATGAACAGACTGCTACAAGGGGAAACTTGCTGGAAGCCAGCAGGACTCTGGTGGGGAGGGAGGGGTTGGGAACCTCAGGGACCCCTGGGGTTCACACACGCAAAGAGTCTGTGGGCTTTTTAAAATCTTAAGTCATGCATATTCAACATAGGAACAGGAAAAATACAGAAAGAAAGAATACAAGTAGCCCTTAATCCTGCTATTCTAAAATAACTACCGGTAGTTTGAGTACATTTACTTAGACTTGAATGTATCTATTTTATACGTAGCTAGACACATACATTTTTGAAAGCAATGAGTTTTACTATATATATGTATGTATATATATATTTTTTTGCTTAACGGTATAATGTGAGCATCGTTTTTTAGCCTGAAAAGTTCTCTGAGAATATTATTTCAATGCCTGCAGAATGTTCCATTGAAAGCATATGCCATGATTTCTTTGTTCTCATTTTGTTAGGCATTTATGTCGCTTCCAGTTTTTTTCTTAATATAAATAACCACTTGATAAACACACAGCAACATAAATTTTTGTTTCCATCTCTCATTATTTCCTTAGGATAAATTCCTAGATGTGTAATTACTAGGTCAAACGGTATAAACATTTTTGAGACTTTTTGGCATACAGTATCAAATTGTTAGGGGCACGACTGACCTGTTTGTTCTGAGATGGGAGTAAACATTTCCTCATTTGGAGAGCTTGCTTCTACCACAAGAACAATTTTTAGGCCCTTCTCCCAATTTTCCATACCAGGAATGGATTCCAATGCCCAAATGACTGAGTCCCTCTGAAACCCTAACAGATGGCAGATGAAAACTACTTGGTATGATGAATAAACTAAATGTAGTATTTCCGTACAATGGAAGATGATTCAGCCATAAAAAGGAATGCAGTTCTGATACCTGTGATAACACGGATGAACTTTGAAAACATTATGCTAAGTGACAGAAGCCAGACAGAAAAGGCCACAAATTGTATGATGCCATTTTTATGAAATGTCCAGAAAAGGTAAATCTCTAGAGATAGAAAGCAGATGCATGGTTTCCAGAGACTGGGGTGAGGGAGAAAGGAGAGTGACTGCTCAATGGGTATGCGGTTTCTCTTTGGGGAGATGAAAATGTTTTGGAACTAGGTGGAGGTGATGGTTATGCAATATTATAAACGTATTAAATGCCACTGAGGTGTATACTTTAAAATAGTTAAAATGGTAAATTTTGTGTTGTTTGAATTTTATCTCAATTAAAAGAACAATAACAACAATAATAATAGTAAACAACTACTTGGGTATGGTCACTCAGGGAACCAGCTATGGAAAGGTAGGAATTATAGAGACCCACTTCATCTTTTTCAACATATCTGACCCAGGCCATCTGAGAAGAAAAGCACGTTTCTTTTGGAAACAGAAGAAAGCAAATCAACTCTTTGATTCCAGTAGAAGACACGTAATTTGTAGTAATTCTCCAGGTAAATTTAGAAGCAGCACTTTTCTTACAGCATTTAGTTGGTCTCCAAAATGACTTTCTAAAAGAACAAGATCTGGATTTCTCAAAATAATATTTTAAGACTGCTGGGGTGCCGTTTAACAATGGAGAGTAGCCTCAGCACCCATTTTATGGGCTTGCTCATAAATATTCATATTTTAAAACCTCTCCCTGATTCTTTATCCATTTTGTGAGAGAATGAGTTATTGACTCTAAAATTTGCCAGTAAGTGTCTCTGGGAATTAAAACCTGAAGGTAAATTAACAATTAGCTCATCTGGCCTCAATTTTCAAAAGCAAAATATATTTGCACATCTCTATAAAAGTTACCAAATAGCCAGTTCATTGGAAATCTCCTAGTTATAGGGAAATGGCAGTAAACCTTGTTCTCTCACTAGCTCTGAGATTTAAATTTTTAAAAATGACAGTTACAGCTTTGGCTATAAGAATCCGCGCTTCTGAATAGTTAAAGCTATTGATAATAAATAAAATAGTATTTTGTCTGGAACAGTGAATACGGAGAGAAAAGTACCTTTAGAAAATTCCATGAGAAGGTAATGATGGTGGAAATGAAATTTCATTAGTCTTGTTAACAAAGCCTAAGAGATTTTTGAAAGGTGTTTTAATTTAAAAATCTAGCTCAAGAGACTTATAATTAAACCCCAAATTTGAAAAACTTGGCCTCATCTTTATAGTTACTAGTTTTGTGATGGAGAAAAGCCTGGGCTCTAGTCAAACCCTCCCCATCACCAATCAATGCCTGAGTCATTAATTTTGTCATTCATTCATTCAATAAATATTTACTCTGCTGTGTCTCTTGGCCTTGTACCATGATAAATTGCATCGATACAGAGCGTATAAGAGACAGATTTACATCAAGAATTCAAGGCCCATAGATTCGTAGCACCAATACAAAGCAGATAGAAACCCGCTTTATAATTCGCAGAACAAATTCTATGAGAAGGACAAAGATGCTTACATGCTGGGAAGATTTGTTAAGATTTCATAGAGAAATCCATGAAGTGGGGCCTTCCATAGGCATAGATGAGGGAGGGAATTTTATGTGGAATCAATAACAAGTAGGGCAGTAGCAAGTTGAGTGGGCAGGAGTACGGTCTGCCTGGAGAACGAGAGCAATGCTCACCTGTCTCAAGCTGAGCTGCTGATAAAGTAGAACAGTATCAGACAGCAGACAAGTGGGTGCAAAATGGCTCAGGAGAATAGAAAGGCAGGGCGGAGCTGGGTCATGGGTGGGTCTTGAGCCAGAAATTGAGTTATGGGCTTTCTGCATCTTGCTCATTTTGTAGGGTCTGCTGAGGACACTAACTGTTCCCTTGGTCAAACCACTTTGCTGTACTTGCCTCTCCTTTCCCTGCGAAAAAAAAAAAAAAAGGCTTTAAATGAAGGGAAAATTATAACATGTTCTAAGAACACTTAGAAATCTTGGACTTAAAAGGTACTTCTTTTATTTAAAAATAAAACGAAGCACTTCTCATTTTATTTGGGGCTATGATTCTGTGGTGAGTTGAAAGAAGTAAATTATTCTCTGGCAGCAAAGTCCCCTCCAGCATCTGATGATTTAAAGTCAAATGAGAGAGAACTCCGTCGACACCCGGGCGTTCCGTTTCAAACACCCTTTTATTTTCAGGTGTTATCCGCATTATTCAAACTGGACTGGGTGGTAAAATTGGTCACTGGATCCCAGAGAGGGTGCTGGAGTCAAGGCAAGAGAGCTCCTTGAGCAAAGGGAGTAGAAAGGAGCCCTCAGAAAACAGCTGAAGGTTCCTTCAAAGCCTGGGCAGTGGTGAGCCCATGCCTGCACTGCCTTGTCAATTGAAGAGCCAAATTTGCAGTTAACTTTTGCCTGGGCCCAATTGGGAAGTCTGTTTTTAACTTCACTCAGAAATTCCTACTTGCCATCTATCCCTTCATCCCTCCATCCTTCCATCCCCCATCCATCCACTTATCCATCCATTCTTCCATCCCTCTATGCATCCCTCTCTCCATCCATCTCTGAACACTATATTTAATGCCTTCCCCCAAATGAAAGTATCATTGTATGCTTGCTTACTTATTTATTGTTCTTGTATTCTCTCCCACATATCCCTTAGAAAATGACGTCCACGAGAGTAGAGACCATCTCTGCCTTGGTCACCACTATAACTCCAATACCTGGGAAACTGCCTGGCACATAGTAGGCGCTAAATAAATAGCTGTCAACTAAATTTATTAACTCATTATCATTTTCTAGTTTGCATATCAGACATTTATTATGAGCTTCTATGTTCTAGGCTTTATATTAGATTCTGGGCATTCAAGAATGATCCTTTGTCCTCAGAACATATTGGGGGACGGTAAAAACACAATAAAACATATATTCTATAATAGTGATGTAGATAAAAGGGAAGAAACTACATTTATTAAGTACCCAGCATGCACTAGATGCTGTGTTCA
The DNA here is from genome assembly GCF_030445035.2 of Dasypus novemcinctus. Taxonomy (NCBI): domain Eukaryota; kingdom Metazoa; phylum Chordata; class Mammalia; order Cingulata; family Dasypodidae; genus Dasypus; species Dasypus novemcinctus. The sequence goes on from NC_080678.1 coordinate 16,490,829, forward strand.
GTGTCTTCCTTATGGCATATTTTCCTTCTCTCACCCCTGTAAGGTATGATGTCCATTCTACAGATGAAGAAACTGAGGATCAGAAAGACTACTAAAAAGTGCTCTGAAAGTACAGAAGAGGGTGTGGTTCATTCTGTATATAAAACAGACATAGAACTGGTCAAGGAAGATGCCTTAAAGGAGGTGACAACTGCTGAGACGCGAAGTGACAAGATTCCACCTGGTGGAGACGGAGGAGTAAGTGTGCGCCCGGCTGTTCTTGCTCTGCTTCCTGGAAGGGAGACACGCAAGAGTGGCACCATGTTCAATGGGAAAGATGGTAAAATGTGTAGATCACGAGTAAATGTGGCTCAGAAGAAAATGTACCTGGAAATGAAAAACAAGATGCCCATTCTCCACATACTTAACATTTTGTTTCAATGGTGTTGCCTCTCATGAAACCAAGAGATGACGGACATTGCCATTCGGCTTCTTTTTAAGGACAATAGTGATCACAAGGAAGCAAAGGCCCATTTGTCTTTCCAGAAATGGATTCCGGTCTTAAAGTTAGCAGGCTGAGTCAACATTCTCAAACGCTGATGCCTGCAATCAACAGATTTATTTTCTTTAAAGAAATAATCTTTCAAAATAGAAGGATGTACAAAATATCCTTAATTCATCAATTTCTTATTGTTCTATTCTGCCTTGGACAGTAGTCTTTTTTTTTAATTTTTTTTTTTAGGTATTTAAACATAAAACATATATCCATGCAATCTTTTTCTTCCTCCACCCTTCCCCCACCATCTCTAAATTATATGGGTCATTGCCTTGCCCTCAACTCCAATTTGACAATCCCACTCTGGCGTGAGAAGAAACTAACAGTATCAGGTTCCTTTGCCCTAAACAGTTAATTCATCTCACATGGTTGAGTGGCTCATTCTCAGGAAGTGCCTGCCCAGGCTCAGAACAGGGTCAGACCCAACTGTACTCGGGGTGAGCCTTTGGGTGGCAGCAGGTGCCCTTCCTTCCTGCCTCTTCTACTCTGGAGAACAACAAATACTCGGATAATTAAAAGTAAAATAAGCATTTGTTTCATGTACTCACCTTCTGGATTCAAATACCTGACACACTATAATGATATTAATTAGAGATGTGGAACCAAGGTTGAGAATCCAGAGATGCTTGGAGCAGTTATATTTACTGACCAATTCTCCCAAACTTAAAAGAGATGAACCAATATTAAAAAAAAAAATTGCTAGATTGAAAACAACAACCAAAAAAGAGCAAAACCATCTTTATCGCCTGCTTTTCGTATTCCAGTTCTGGATATAAATGTAGAGCCTCAGATAGCTTTCTGTTTCTGCCTCAAATTTTACAATTGTTTAACGGAGGTGTCCGTAGGTATTAAGCCCTCCTGCTTTGGATCATTTTGACTCGTTTTCTCCTTCTGAACTGTGTTTCTGCAACCAATTTATAGGACTCTGTATTCAATTTCAGCTGCCCTGTGTCAGCTCATGTGGACAGAAGAGCAGTGCATTGAGTTCCTTTGGCTCTTGCTTGCCCTTTACCGTCTAGCTTGTCTTTGTCATCAACTAGCCTCTGTGTCACTCATAGGCAGAGCCGGTCACAGACAACAAAGGTCCAGGTAAAATGCTCCTGGGCTTTTTTTTCACAGGCTCCTGTCCATTTGCAAGACAAGATTCTCCCCAGAGTCACCTCAGTTCACTGTCTTCGGGTCTGCCCCAAGTAAAGGCAAATTGTTGGCAATATTCACAGAATATTTGGGTAAGGAGTCAGCCAGCCTCTGATCAGTCTGACAACGACCATCCTTTTTCCTTTCTCCTCAATTTTCTGGGTAATCGGGCAAAGCACATTGACTATTTTCTTTTAGAATCAGCAGAATTTTTGCAACCTGACAAGTGATATGTATTTTTCTCTACTAAACACTGCTTTGCCAGGGGAGAAACACTTGAGAATCAATAATGCGTTTATTTCTAGGTTAACAATGGGGGTTTGGAATGCTTTCAGAACCCACTGACTCTTTCCATCCCTAAAATGTAAAAACTCAACCCAACTGCCAACATCTGTCCCAGAACCAACATGAAACTTCAAAAAGTTCCTTCTACACTGACCTCTAAAAGTGACCTCCTTTTATAATTTGTAACCCCCAAAGAAGGTTTTATGGCTTTGCAATGATTTGTCTTCAATTCCCATAGGCTGGACTCACCCCATTCAAACCCGCCTTATAACCCTCTGAAGGGACAATGGGAGAGAGTGGAAATCCCCCCCTCCCGGTAGGATTTGCAGCTCCCTGAGAGAGGGCGGTAAAGTGCATCAGTGTTTTGTGGCGCCCCCAACACCCTGTCAAGCTGCTGCCCGGGAGAGCACAATGCCATAATAAAGACACCATTAATATTTAACCCATTTGACTAAACAAGGCCAAAGCGACAGAGACCCGAGGACTTTATTTAAAAGTCTGCCTCCAGGATGAGGCCCGCGGGACAGGCTGGCCCTTTTCTAGTTCGCTGTTGGGTCCCACAGGGAGGGTGGTGAGCTGTTGGAGCCTTTGTCTCAGCAAACCTAAATATTCCTCCCACAGCATTTTGTGAAGCGGATGCATGAGCCTTTCAGAGACCGAGAGGCATGCCAGGGGGGATTGGCCACTTCAGAAGGGAGGGGAACAAAGGCGGCTGCGGCTCTGCGAACTCCAAGCCCGGAGCCCCTCTGAACTCTCCTCCTCTGACCGCCCAAATTAGGACAAACAATGGAATCGCGGGAATGCCAACATCTAAGCAGCTTTGCAAGGGCTTTTGCATTTCTGCATGAAATCTTGTTTCCAGATGGAAGAAAGTTGTGGAAGGGCGGGGGGTCTTAGTGCAGAGTAATCCACATTAAGCCACATAAAATGGGTTGATGGCTTTGTTAACGATGGGCAGTCATGATCCTAAAAGTTTCTGACTTTCTTTTAAAGGCCCTGACTAGTCCCAGTCTCCGACGCAGGCCATGAAAGCGGTTGCTCTGAAGCAGACTTAAGTCTGCAGATCAAAAATACTTTTTGTCATCACTCAATGCTGGGGAAATTAAAGGAGTGTTGGGCAGCCCCCCCCCCAATCCTTCCTATTAAAGAGCTGACACTCAAACTTCTTCCAGCCAAAGTATTTGGAAGGGGTGGGAGAGGAGGGGTCCGTGTTTTGATTTTCGGTGAGTTTAGCTTTTTTCTCTACAACATCGATTTCTGATTTGGGAAATGTCGAGAACCGAAGTTTCAGATTAATTTCATTCATGCAGTTTAATAGTTAGTGATGGGAGAGCTGCAGAGGTTTGGAGAAGTAGACCACGAAACTTTAAAGGCCTCTGCACAAATGTACCCAACCGCAGTGGAAATTGGGATGAAACATATAGGCCTGTTTCTGATGTGTTTCCATCGCGTTTTGGTTTGGATCGAACAGAAAACCCAGAGCAAGCAGTCTTTCTGAGGACATACGCTTCCATTTTTCAATTTTTTCCAACCTAGAGAAATGCCAACATTTTTCAACCTCGAAAGAATCTTCTAACCCAAATCTGCTCAAAATTTGCTTGAGGACTATGAATTTTTTAAATCTTTGGGGTTTTTGCTACTGGTGAACAAAAGTTTATTTCAGAGAACTCCTGGGGATTACACTGGTTGCAGGTTACCTATGGCAAAATGTTTAATCTCAGTTGACATGCATTTTTTGCTTCTGGGCAACACGCGTCAGCCAGTGCATGCACTTGTAACTTGTAAAAGAGATTTTTTTCTACTGATAGCCTAACCCAGGTGAGATTCAGAGGATAAACCATGCTGAAAAAATAACCAGACAATATACTCTGTTCCCTTCCATCACTGTTGTTATTGTTTTTTAAAATAATCTACCTTTCTTGATTTCTTCATGTTCTAATTCTTTAGCTTTTGCCAGTAGTTTTGTTTTATAATTGCAGTTGCATTTTCTGAAAGAAGGAGGCTGTGTTTTAGGGGCAAGTTTGAAGACAAACCCACTGTGTCTAGTGTTGCATATGATATTTACCGATGGCAAAATATAGTCACTAAAGCCAAACAAAATAAAACAAAGGAGGGCTCTGAGCCTGGGGAGAAAGAATGCTAGTCTAGAATGCTAGTCTAGAATGCTAGTCTGCGCTGGGCTCATCAGTCTCTTTCTGGCTTATCAGGTCATACTGGAAACTACATTTGAAGATGAAACCTGACAAACTGAAGCTGGTGGCAGAGATGGCATTCAATGTTTTGCTATGTTTCGTATTTGGTCTATACCACGATTTATTGAATATTATTCGTTGAGCATGGACCTACCAGTTCACAGAAGTCCATGCTCCCTTCTATTGCCTGAACTCCAGTTCTCATCACTCAGTCATGTTATTTACCTGGCTTCTGCAGGCATTTGCGTTTCTGCCAGGCATAGTTCCAGGCAATGGGGATAAATAACTAATGAGTCAGGTGGCACCCTTGTCCTCATGAAACTTTTGCTCTAGGAGGGAAGACTAGAAGAGAAGTCCAACTAAAATGAACAAGTGATGTGTGCTCTGTAGAAAATAGTAGAGGAAAATGTGATATGGGGGTGATGGGGGAGGTACATTACAAGGGATGGTGTCTTAGTTTGCCTGGCTGCTGTTATAAATATTGTGCAATGGGTTGGCTTGCACAATAGGAATTTATTGTCTAATGGTTTTGGAGTGTAGAAATCCAAAATCAAAATCACAGCAGGCCACGCTTCCTTCTGGAATCGGAAGCATTCTGGTGCTGGCTTGTTGCAATCCTTGGGGTTTCTTGGCTTGCATCTCTCCCTCCATCACATGGTGATCTGTCTTTTGGACTTCTCTTGCTTCTGGTTTCTGCTCCCATGTCCAATTTGCTTTGCTTCTAAGGACTTCAGTCAGTTTGAATTAAGGCCATCCTCCCTCCATTTGGCCATACCTTAACTAATGACAGCCTCTTTTTTTTTTTTTTTTTAAAGATTTATTTATTTATTTTTAATTCCCCCCCCTCCCCTGGTTGTCTGTTCTTGGTGTCTATTTGCTGCGTCTTGTTTCTTTGTCCGCTTCTGCTGTCGTCAGCGGCACGGGAAGTGTGGGCGGCGCCATTCCTGGGCAGGCTGCTCTTTCTTTTCACGCTGGGCGGCTTTCCTCACGGGCGCACTCCTTGCGCGTGGGGCTCTCACGCGGGGGACACCCTTGCATGGCACGGCACTCCTTGCACGCATCAGCGCTGCGCATGGCCAGCTCCACACGGGTCAAGGAGGCCCGGGGTTTGAACCGCGGACCTCCCATATGGTAGACGGACGCCCTAACCACTGGGCCAAAGTCCGTTTCCCATGACAGCCTCTTTTGAGGCCCTCTTAACAAATGGGTTCACACTCGGGGAGGTGGAAATTAGAACTCGAACATGTCATTTTGTGGTGTGCATGACTCTATCCCCTGCAGATGGTGAGGGAAGGTCACTGCAAGGGTGACCTTGAGCTGAGGGAATGGCATTCCTGGAGCAGGGAATAGCGAGGAAAAAGACTGCAGAAGCCCAGCGTGGCTGGAAAGGAAAGAGCCAGGGGTTAATTGAAGAGATGGTGATGGCACGGCTGGGCACAGGCTGCGGAAGCCCTTGGTGGGATCTGGAGGAGGCTCTGCTGTGGTGTCCAAGGTTGGACAGGGTGCCTCTTCAAGTCCCTTCCAAATCTGACTCTGAAACTCTGGCCGGTTCTTGAGTGGGCTGTCTGGAGGCCGTACACCAACTTTCCATAAAATGAGAGCTCCAGCCTTCCAGGGTACACATGTATGGAAATATGGTGGCTGCAAGCAAGGGCTCCTGCTCAATTTTTCAGAGAAACCCGGGTATGAGGAGGTTAACTAAATTGGCCCAAATAACCCAACAAGGCAGTAGGCAGCGCCTGAAATGAAGCCTTCCTGTGCTGCCTCCTTGGGCTTCACGTAGGGCACCAGGCCTTCTCCCCAGTATGGCCTCATGATTATTCACTTAAGCAGGTGTGATCTGAATGGGAGCTTTGTTTCAGAATCAATAAGGGGCTGAATCCGCACAGTACAGTGAGCGTCTGAGCCTCAAGTACCTCCTTATCACCAGTGTACAGTGGAGGACAGGTCCAAATAAAACACATTATCTAGCTTTGTTGGCTTTTTAGGCCCAGCAGCTGTATTAATGGAACTCTTTATAGCCATCTCCTTTATGAACCAGATTTTCTCACTTTCATTTCTCTGGGAACTTCTAAAGAAAGCTTTTGCTGAAGAATGTCAAGGGTGTTTGAGTTGCACAGTTGAACAGAAACCATTTGCTCCGTGGAGTTCATACTTGCAAAATGGGGGTTGGGGGATATATATGGAAAGAACACCCCCTTGTCAAGAGGGAGGGAAGGGTTTAATTATTTACTTTGCAGCATTCCATATCATGTTTAAGTTTATGGTGCTGGAGGGGTTTGCTTCACATTCACTTCAGAAGAAGGTTTCCTCTCAATGTACATGTCGGCAATTATAAACAAAAAAATTTTAACAGATGTTTTTTCACTTAGAATCCTAGTAACTGTCTGTTAGAATTGGCCTGTGCATGAATATGACATTGTAGGAATTTCAAAAAGATCTACATTGTTGGTATTATGCCATTATTTAAAAGTTTTAGTAAGATTCTTATTTATTACCTACTTTGTAGTATAGCGAGGTTAGTTTTATTACTGCTGAGAGGGCACTTTCAAGGTGAATGATGGGTTCAAATAATACCAATCCTATCAAATTCAAAATGAGCATATTTAGAAACTTTTTTGTTGTTATCCCATTTTATATACCCAAGAGCCCGATTCTGCCTGTAATTGTGTGTTGCTTGGTTTATATTCAATTTAAATGCTTCCAGAGTTGACATAAAAAAAAGATATTTTTACATAAAAATCTGTATTTCTAGCTTCTGTTGAAATATCAAGAGATCTAGGAACACGGGGTCTAGCTACCCATGTGGCAATTAAGGCCCATTAAGGCAGGACCAGAATCCACAGTCCCCACTCTTCCCTATTGTTCCCTGCCCCTGAAGCTGAGTGTTGGTTTGTAATTTCTCATAACATTGTTGCTTTTCTTAGAGTAGAGAATTATTTCACTGTATTTGTTTCTATATCAAAAGAGGCACTATAGAAAATTGCCCAGATGGCTATTGCTTCCCAAAAGCGTGGAGTGACCCAGTGCTTTACGTGCCAGCACATGGCAGCCAGGCTTGCTTGCAGCGCTTGCTAGGCCCAGGATTCACTTGCATCTGTCACCTTCCCTTCTCCTGGAAATAACCTTTGCTACCTCCTCCGTGTGTTCTCAGCTTAAATGTGACCCCTGAGCTTCCCTGACTCTGTGTCAGATTAGACGCCCCCCTCCATGTTGTCAGTGCCCCCTATTTCATGACACTTGCCCTGCTTTCATGTCACAGCACCTGCCTTTTATTCTAGTTCTATGAGAGCAGAAACTGTCTTCTCATTGCCTTTCCCTAGGTCTAGGACATAGATGGTATGTGATGAACATTTGTTGAAGACATGCAAGAATGTGGGATGCCACTGTAATCTGGGTTTTGGATAAAAATAAAATGAAATGCCATTTCATTTAAGTCCTTGTAAAAACCTTTTAAATCGATTTTTTAGTGTTTCAGTATAGAGCAACTGCTTCTGAGAGAGGACTTTTTTCTCTTTGAGTCTTAGGCAGAAAACTTAATTGTCGAGCTAATAATATTCATGCGATAAGTGATAATTAAGCATCTACCATGTGCCAGGTGTTGCTCCCAGTGTTACAGATGCTCTGATCTCTCATAAAGCTCCCCACCCATGACCCCCTTGTCTGTCTGCTCATTGTCTCTGCTTGTTGTGTCTTCTCATTGTCTCTGCTTATTGTGTCTGTTCATTGTTTGTCTTCTTTAGAAGGTACCAGAAACAAACCTGGGACCTCCCATGTGGGTGGTGGGTGCTCAACTGCTTGAGCCACAGCTGCCCCCTTTCTCATAAAGGTTTTGCTTTAGTCGGGGTGAAGGGGCAGACAGTAAACATGAAAAAACAAATAAGATTAGTTCAGGTATTGGATAAATGCTGTAAAGGAAAATGAAAACAGGAGGGTGGACTAGAGAATGACTGAGGGATGCAGGTAGAGGCAAGAGACTCCTGTAGCTGTTGTTAGGGAATACCTTTGCCAGGACCTGCTATTTGAAGTGAGAGTAAAATGATTAGAAAATGCCATGTGTACCAGATATAATGAAAAGTGTGGCAGATGTAATGAAAAGCAAGTGCAAAGGCCCTGAGGTGGGAGCAAGCTTTGTGTGTTTGAGGGACAGAGAGAAGCTGATGTAGCTGAAGTTTAATGAGGGAGGAGGGTGGGATGACATGAGGTCAGAACAGGAGGCAGTGGCTAGACAGGCAGAGCCCAATAGGTGTCAAAGAAGCATGGAGTTTTTATTCCAAGGGATGCTGTGCCTGTCATAGACAAGCAGCCTCCAGATTTCTTTGTGGAGATACAATGGTGTCCTGGAGAATTTGTGGGCTTGAGAATCAGACCTTAGTTTGAATCTCCTTTCTACCTCCTACCAAGCGTGACCTTAAGCAAGTCTTTCATCTCTCTGGGCCTCAGATTCCATAGCTGTAAAATAGGATTAATGCTTTCAATGTGATTTATTCATTCCTTTGTTCATTCATCCCACAAATACTTATTGCAGTTTTATTGTGTATCAGGTCTTGGGGATAAATTCATGAATAGGAAAGAGGAGGTTTTCCTGCTCCATGGAGTTTACTGTACAGTTCAGGGAGATAATTAATAATGAGTAATTGGATTATTAATAAATACTAATACATTATTATTATTAAAAACAAGGAACATAACTTCAGGTAGTGATAAGTGCTATGAAGAAAAGACACAAAGCAATAGATAAAGAGTGACTGGAAGGGAGCCTAATAAGTTATCCCCATTTTCCTGCAAGGGAATGAGGCATCAGAGAAGTTTAGCTACTTGCCCAAGGCCGTGCATTAGTAAGAGGCAGAACTAGAAGTTAAAGCCTGTCTTTCAAGAACAAGAATAGTCCTTGTTCTTTCATGACTCTGTGTAGTTGGTTTTATCCCCCAAAAAGAATAAATGGTCTTCCTTGTTTGGATGACATATCAGAGAATTCAGATTTAATGCTCAACTCATCCAGAAAATGGCTCTAATGCTGCACCCCACTGTGTCCTGGATGATGTGGCTTCGGTATTTCTCTACTGGGGCTGGAGATTCAGTTCACTCTGACGGTGCCCAGCCTGGAATCTGCAGCAGGTCCTGCTTCCTATTTCTTTGACTACAAACAACCACAGTAACCACTGCCTTTTTTACTTTTCATGATGTCCAGGGCATTTTCAGGACTAATTTTCCATTTGATCCTCAGGTCAACCTTCTGAAAAATTGTTAATCATCCTGTTTATAGGTGGAAAAATGGAGGTTCTGAAGTTAAGTGACTTGCCTGAAGCTGCACAGGTGTCAAGTGGCTGGACAGTCCTTGAGCGTGGCTTTCAAGGCCTAAATCCCAAGCTTGTCCCACCTGCCTGTTTTCCTCCCAGTTTCCTTCCTACCTCCAGATACTTCCCTTCTCTTCAAACCCACGTTCCCAGGAGAGTTCTTTACAATGGAAGGTCCTCAATAAATACATTTTGAATTTGCTAACTGTGGCCTAGGAGCTCATCTCAGCAGTTGATACCTCGGTGTGACCTGAATCAATGGCTTAGTGCTAGTAGAGATATTTGGGCACTTTAAGCATCTTCCAGAAGGTTAGGAAGAATTCTTTTGTTCAGGGAGTTTTCCCTAGGTAGCAAGTGCTGCTTTCGCCTAAACAGAAATTTGGTTTTGGCCTTAAGAAATTTATCTTATTCAGAGTGGTTATTGCTCCTAAGAGATTTATTATTAGTATTATTAGTATTAGTAAAAACAAAACAAAAAAACTTGAAAGAAATGAACAGGATTCTACAATGGGTAAAATGTAAATTTGTGAATTAAGGTTGGGGATGAGTGTTCCTAGGGAAAACGTTCATACCTCCCTCCTATCCCTTGGTTTCCAGGACCCAACTCTCTTTGGACTTCCTCCTTACCATCTGGCTGATCCTCTGTCTCTTTGGAGCTAATCTACTCCTTACCTAGGATATATTGAATGTTTCAAGGTTGTTCCAGACTCTTCTAACTCTGCACTCTCTGCTCTCTTCCTGGAGCACCTCACTTATACCTGTAGCTCAGGTCCCCACCTCTGAGTAAGTCAGTCACAAACTTGATGGGAAGAAGACTTCGCCTTTCACCTGAATATTGAATTCTCAACTTGATCTCTTCTCTTGGATCTCAAACTCAACTTGTCCAAACAGACCCTCACTCTCCAAACCTGTTGTTCTTACAGTGTTTTCTATCTCAATAAGTATCCCATTCTCCATCCCATTTCACGAAGGATACAATGGGGAACTAGCCTTTGATTTCCCCCCTTCCCCATATCTAATTCTATCAAGAATTAGATATTTTAGTTAGATATTTTAGTTCTTAAATGGCTCTTGTATGGTCATACTTCTCTCCACCTCCACTAGCAGTCTAGTCCAAGCCACTGACCCAATATCCATCTTCTCGATGATTCTACTAATCATCCCTCTGCTCTCTATTTGCTGCCCAGCAGAGTGGTCCTTTCAGAAGGCAGATCTGACCATGTGATCCCATGGCCTAAAACTCATTTAGAATAAAGGTGCAATTCATTGACTTGACCTACAGGCCCTTTTGAGTCTGGCTTCTTCCACCATCTGTTGCCTCATCTCAAACTACACTCCACCATGCCCTCTCCCCTTCAGCCATGCTGGTCTTCTTTCCGTCCATTCCACTACAGACTCTTTGCATACTATTCCCTCTGTCTGGAACTCACCTATGCTCCTTCTTTGCTTGATTGAATCATACTCATCTTGTAGGTATCAATTTCTTATCACTGCCATACCCCTCTCCCCTGGCTGGGTTGAGCTCTCACAGGTTCTCACAGCATAGTGCACCACCCTTTCTCACAGTTACAATTTAAAAGTTCTTTTCATGTGATTATTAATCTCTCCCTCCCCCACTAGCCTGTGACTCTGAGCACAGGGGCATTGCCTACTTTCCTCCCCACTGTCAGTATAGTACTTGGTGTTAGAGAGTGGATATAGCTCCCCTTAACACGTGCAGTCAGTAGACACTAATTTCTCCTGCATGTCTTGAGAGGGCATGGTAGTGCCAATACCAAATAGCTGGGTTGGAGGAACTGACAACCAACAATCACCACCACCATCACCATCACCACCATCCGCATCATTACCACCACCACAACAATCCCTGTTATCACCACCAGCACCATCATCACTGTCGCCACCCCCATCATCACCACCTCCACCACCATCCCCATCCCCATCCCCATCATCACCACCACTACCACCATCCCTGTCATCATCACCATCACCACCACCATCATCATCATCATCATCACCATCACCATCACCATCACCATCACCATCACCATCACCATCACCATCACCATCACCATCACCACTACCACCATCCCTGTCATCATCACCATCACCACCACCATCATCATCACCACCACCACCACCACCATCCCCATCCCCATCCCCATCATCACCATCACCACCACCATCATCATCATCACCATCACCATCACCACTATCATCATCACCACCACGACCATTACCTTATTATCCTCATCTCCACCACCATTATTATTATCATCATCATAGAGGTAATCTTAGGCCTAGTGGCACAGGAAGACAACTTAGTATTTTACCATTATGGGATATAACCAGTTGGCTATAGTTTCCTTGGGAGCTAATTTTTGATGAAATTTTTTACAAATACTGATATTTTAAATAAAAAAAAAATAGTGCTTTTGCTTTAGGCCTCAGAAGGCCTCTCAGGTTGGAGAACATACAAATCCTTCTAAGCGTTGAAAATTGGATTTCACTCATTCATTTAACAAATATATATTGACTGCCTACTATGTGCCAGGCTCTGTTTTAGGGGTTGAGGATATGGTGCCCCCTGGAGCTTCTATGATAGTGGAAGGAAATGGACAATAAACAAATAAGTCAGAAAATATATGTTAAGAATATAAATTCAACAGAGGACTACAAGTGTTGGAGAGCATGTGGAGGAATGGGAACCCTCATTCACTGCTGGTGGGAATATAGAAGGAGCCAGCCAAACTGTGGAGGACAGTTTGCCAGTTCCTCAAAAAACTAGCTATAGCTTTGCCATATGACCCATTATTCACTATTGCCAAAAGTTGGAATCAACCCAAATGCTCATCACCAAATGAATAGATAAACAAAATGTGGTATATATGTACAATGGCATACTACTCAGCTATCAGAAAGAATAAAGTACTATCTCATGGGATAACCTGAATGAATCTTGAGGACCTTATGTTGAATGAAGCAAGCCAGGTATTGAAGGACAAATACTACATGACCTCTCTGATATGAATTAAGCAACTCAATGTGTCTCAGAGAGCTAGAAACTGGAAAATAGACTTACAGGAAATAGGGGGGGAGAGGAAGCTTGTGAGCTAACACCCACATGGGCAAAATCTATGATAAGGTTGAGGTAAGTAGTTGTGCAGTGAAGGGATAAGATGGGGGCATAGGGATACTATTGGGTGGGCATTTGTAGGTTTGAGGGGGACTAGATTGGGAGGATGGGACAGATGGTTCATGGAATTGGGGGGAGTGTTGGGGGGAGCAGGTGAACATGGGAGATTGTCAGGTATGTGGTTGAAACTGTAATAATGTTGAGGAAATGCTTTAGCAAATATAATAAGGAAGGGTTACTGGTTTAAGGAGTTTGACAGGGGTCATGCGGCACAGGGTGCACCTAGGGCAGGCTTCTAGGGAGAGTGTGAGTGCTCATCTTGTCATAGTGCATTATATCAGTGATATCAGTGGGTGGAAACCCATACAATGAGTGGGAAGGTGTTGTACCCCCATCCTGGGGAAGTCTGATGTTCTCAAACGGAGGGGAGGTGTCTCTTGAGAGCATTGGTGGCTCCCAATGGGAGAGAGCAGCCTAGTGTGTCAAGCCCTTAGCGTTGTTGCAAGTATCTGTGAATCTTGCCCTTCAAGGAGTGAAGCTTGATTGTCACTGTCGGGCCTGAGGGGAGGGGGAAAGAGGAATTGAATAGATGGATGAGGGGGTAAGGGGGGGGGCAATGGAAGCATTCCCCAAGTTCGTGCAATGATGGATAAAGGCCATGTTAAATTTCACCAAAAATATTTAAAAGTGTATAGTCTAAAATGTAAACCATGATGTAAACCATAATGTAACCAAAAATTTATAAAAGTGTGCAGTCCAAAATATAAACCATAATGTAAAACATGAAACCATGGATGGTAGCCATGTTTCAATATCTGTACATCAGTTGTAGCAAATGTAACATCCACACGTAAAAAGATCATTGCTAGGGAAGGGGGAAAAGGGCTTGATGGTGGGTATATGGGAGTCTCCTATAATCTCTATGTGACTTTACTGTGACCTAAAACTTTTTTGAAGACATAATAAAAAAATTGAAAAAAAAGAGATGTAGACACTGAGGAAGAAATGGAAGAGACTGATTGCCTTGCCACTGTACATACTGGGTAACACCTATTACAGTGATGAAGGCAAAACATCAAAAAAAAGTTTTAAGATATTTTTTATTTTTTAATACTCCAATTTATTTTTAACTTTATTTTAGTTTTTCTAAATTATTATGTATTCTATTTCTAATATTTGAGCCTGTCTTTACTATTTCATTTTCCTACTAATTGAATTTGACAATATATTAGGCTTCATTTTTGAAGAAGTTTTGGATCATATAGGGCTTCAACTATGGCAGAGGAGGAGCACTGGTATGGGATGTCATTGATGAGGGATGCATGGGTGGGAGGGAGTTCTCCAGGACATGCATATAGAATATATAATATGTTCGGATGTTTGTTGGGTATTGTCATAGTGGGTACAGCTGCACGTGATAACTGAAAGAGTGCTGGGTTCCCATCCTGGGGAGCTTTGTTGCATTCCCCAATGGAACAGCAATAATCCCCCAAGGGCAAGGGCAAAGATCAGTGAAGAAGGATGGTACAATGATGGGCCCTTGATACTGATGACTATGCTTATGAGCCTGTGTGCTTGAAATTTCAACTAGGCTTAGAGCTGCTGCAGGGTGCCTAAGAGTTACTTCCTGAGAGCCTGATGTTGCTCAAATGTGGCCACTCTTTGAGCCAAACTCAGCTTGTAAATGCATTACTTTTCCTCCAGCGTGGGACATGAGTCCCAGGGATGAGACTCCCTGGCACCAAGAGATTACTACCAAGCACCAGCTGGTGATGCAATTAGAGAAAGACCTTGCATAAAAGGGGGAAATGCTAAAGACAAATGAATTTATAAGGCTAAGAGACTTCAAAATGAGTTGGGAGGTCATCAGAGGGGTCGCACTTACACATGCCTCAGCAGGATCTCAGAGACAGTGAAAGTAGATACAACCCCAGGTAGGGGTGCTCCTGAGGGCTACAGAGAAACCCAGGTCCAATGGCCATGACAGATGGCTCTGGAGTTCATTGCCTTGTCAGTGGGCATTACTTTGGAATTTGTGCTCCTGAGTGTGATGGAGTTGGACTCAGATGTGACCTCTCTACACATCCCTCTTCTGTCACTTTTACTGAGCCTATGGTTGGCCTTAGGGTTGGTATATCTCAGGAGACTTGAATCTCTGGACTGACCATGTACCAGCTGGGCCCTGAGCCTCAGCAGAGTTTCAACACCAACTCTCCGGTTCATTGGACTTACCCAGGTCAGCTAACAGGGAGGTGAGAATGGTCAACCACCACACCAGGGAACCGAGAGAGTCTACAAATGCAAGTGGGAGAAATCCACCCATGAGCCATGTGGGATCTAAGCCCCATCTCAATTTAGAGGTGAAGTGGACATCACCATCCCAGATTCCTCAGGATGGAGGAATAAAATATGGATTAGGGTGGACTTACGGTATTCTACTATAGAATTATTGTGACTCTAGCAATGGAAGAAATTGTATCATTGATGTGGAGACAGTGGCCATGGGAGTTGCTGAGGGCAGAGGGAGGGAAAAAGAGGTGTGATATGGGGGCATTGAAGTTGTCCTGAATGTTATTGCAGTGACAGATGCAGGGCATTATATGTCCTGCCATAACCTACTGAATGGACTGGGGGAGAGTGTAAATTACAATGTAAAGTATAATCCAAGCTGTGTAGCAATGCTCCAAAATGTATTCACCAAATGCAATGAGTGTGCCACACTGATGAAAGAGGTTGATGTGGGAGGAATTGGAGAGGGTGGGGAATGGAGCATATTTTTTAATGTAACATTTTGTGTGATCTACGTATCTTTAAAAAAATCCCTCATCCATAAAAAAATAGTTCATTTAATTAATTTTTAAAAAAAGGAATATAAATTCTATAAAGAAAATAAAACAAAGTGACTTAGATCCCAAGGGGCTATTTTATTTTAAGTTGCATAATGTAATGGCATTTTAGCTGTGTAATAAGCAATGATAAAAATCACTGATTTATGATGACAAAGATATATTTTTTTTCACTCATAGAATCAGTAGAATCTATATCCAGCCTATTAGTTGGGTTCCTCATTTGCCTTGAACCAGTGATTATCTGGGCATGTTCTTTCTTCTCACAGTGGATCTCAGCAGAGCAAGGGGATGAGTAAAACTTGCAATAGCTCTTAGGACCATAGCTCAGAACTGGCCCACTGTCACACACACACATTTCAATGACCAAAGCAAGTCACATGACCAACATCAATAAGGAGAAAAAGTCACTCTGCCCACAGTGAGAGCACCACAGATCACTTGGCAAGGGTGTAGATTTACACTCCAATTACCAGAGAACAGAGAATTGGGGACCATAATCTAGCCTACCCGACAGAGCTTGGGAATCCCTCGGAGGACATTCAAGCTGAGACCTAAACAGAGAGCAGGAACCAGCCCTGGGATGATTTTGAGGAAGATCTCCAGGTAGAGACCCCAGGTGTGGGAAGGTCCCATGGCAGAAGGTGGCTTGGAATATCAGATGAAACAGAAAAGAATCAAGCATGGCTGGAGGGAAGCAAACAAGAGGGAGACTCGGAGAGAAAAGCAGGGCTGCTGATGTAGGGCTTGGTAGGTCACACAGGGGTGTTTGGGTTTTGTATGTGCAGTGAGAAGACCAGGGGTGACCGTCTCCTGCTGTTTTCAGAAGAAACCTCTGGTGGTGTCTGGTATCTATTGTCTGGCAAGCAGGGCAAGGCAGGTCTGCTTTAAAACTATGTGAGAGGACAGGAGCCTTGGCCCCAAGGCTCGTTTTTCTCCAAGGAGTTAAAGGCAGTAGTAAAGTGAAGGAAGACGGAACCCCAGCTTCTGCCGGTGGCAGAGCATGGACTCTGCTCCGCAGGGCCTTGCCTGCCCATGGAGCCCCTGGACTTGTCCTGGAGAAGGAGGGAGTTCAGGGTGGGCCCAGATGTGCACACCACTCTGACACAACGCCCTAATGCAGAGCAGAAGCCTCAATAAGGAATCACTTTAGAAGGAAGGTTGTGCTTCAATGTATTGTTTTTTCCCCCTAAAGTTTAAACAGTCTCTGCACTTGAGTGGCTGTTGCTTATGCATCTGACTTATTTAGGCAATTTGCTATTGTGTGTGTGGTCCAATCCGGCCTCTTTCAGTAAAGTGTATGTTAGATGCTTGGAAATCATCCAGCAGGCATCGTGTGTGTGCGGGGTGGGGGTGGGGGTGGGGTTAGAATGAGAGGGAGAAAAGAGAGAGATGGAGGAGAGGGGAGAGAGAAATGGAGAAAGGAAAGAAAGAATTTTTAACTAGCAACTTAAGCATGATGTTCACAGATGAATGGTAGACATTTAATTTGAAGAATTGAATCTTTTTTTTAAATTTGGCAATTGCCAGTCATATTGCAAACACACTGACATGGTTTAAATTAGCATTGTGGAAGCAATCGGCTGCAGAGGAGTATATGACTGTATTACTAAGAGCAACCCCTGAGGACCAAGCACCATCTAAGCAAATAGAAAACCTTTGCGTGGTGCTTTTCATCAGCTGTGTCCCTGGTCGTTGAGCATAACGTGTAACAGTTTGCCATGCACTATTTTGGGAAAAACAGTCATTGTATCAAGGGTACAGTTTAGGTTTGAGATTTTATTTGGATCACTTACCACGAATTTGGCATCCAATAAATTAAATACGAAAAATATTGAGGGAATTTGAAACTAAGGCAGGGAGCTCTGATCACCAAATTTTAACTAATACTAATCTGCTAGAAAATAATATTGCTGAGTATATCAATTATGTTTGTCATCTCTTCTTTCCTCCCATGCCATAACCTCTGCAATGCATGTATGGATAAGTAGAAATGTCAGAAGCTTTGAAATTAAAAGGGCTAAGATGACGTTTGACAACCTCATGTGTGAGTTAAATGGGCTTGCAAAAGGCATCTCACGTCTCTGCACCTCAGTTTACTTATGACCTGGTAGAATCATGCACAAATGACAGGTTTTTGAGAAGAATATGTGAGATCACATTGAGAAGGGATTTTTGAACTTGAAAGAGTTTGCAACTCTGTATTATGACTCTTATTGATGATAGCAATGAGCCATGGGTCACCATTGAGCACTGTAGTTATAAAGAGTTAGGAAACAAGAATTGCAACATTTTCAAAAATCCCTGGGGGCGTTTAATTGAATAATCAAAGAAAAAATGCTCGGGCAAATGTTTTAGCTCTAACTTTTGGGGAGTGGATTTGGAAGATGTTGGGAAACAGATTGTGACCAACGGCAAGGAAAAATAAAATGAGAACAAATTTGCAACGGGTTTAAATCTGATGTGCTGAACCTCATAAGCCAATAAAATACTTTGAGACCCTCATATTGTTCTCATTTCCACATATTATAGGCCCCTCAGCTTGGGATGATAAGCAGCTCCCTCTATAGAGAGAGAAGTGTCCGATGATTAGGAGTAGCCATGGGCATGGGTGCTAGGAGGTTGTGCAGCAGGATAGGGCCCAAGGCAGGTGGGAGGTCTTCAGGGCAGATTCTCCACTGGCCACCATTCCAAACACATGGGGCTTCCCCAAGGCTCCTAGAGCAACCTAATTACTCAGGATCTGCTTATTGCCTTGATGAATGAATGAATGGCAATGAAAGTGGGAGTTGAGGACCTAGAATCAAATCCTACTTACTCTTCAAGTCCTAACTTAAGTCCTCTATCATCTGTGCAGCCTTACAACCTTGGAGATGTCCTTTCCACTCTGGTTCCTACAGCTCCTTCTGCCCACTAGAATCATTTGGGCCTCTCTTTACTCAAGTTTTCAAAGCCACTCCTTCATTCAGTCTATTTTTAAAACAAAAGTTTTTGTTTTTTTCCCTTTTAAGATGTGTCTGTCATGTACCTGAGGATGCCCCTTGCACTGAAAACCCAAAGAATAAGACAAGCATCTTCTACTATAAATGAACTCACAGCCTGAAGGAGGAGATCAATATAAAAACCCTGCGGGAAGGAAGCAGATGTGGCTTAAGTGATCAGGCTCCCTTCTACCATATAGGAGGTCCAGGGTTTGATTCCTGGGTCCTCCTGGTGAAGACAAGCTGGCCCACGTGGCAAGCTGGCCTGAGCGGAGAGCTGTCCCATGCAGAGTGCTGGCCCGCATGGAGTGCTGGCCAGTGCAGGAGTGCTAGCCTGTGCAGGAGTGCTGGCCTGTGTGGAGAGCTGATACAGCAAGAAGATGCAACAAAAAAGAGACACAGAGGAGAGACACTAAGAGATGCAGTAGACCAGGGAGCTGAGGTGGTGCAAGAGATTGAATGCCTCTCTCCCACTCCAGAAGGTCCCAGGGTCAGTCCCAGTGCTGCCTAAAGAGAAGACAAGCAGACACAGAAGAACACACAGTGAATGGACATAGAGATCAGACAGAGAGCTCAAAACAATGAGGGAGGAAGGAGAAATAAATAAATCTTTAAAAAAATAAAACCATGGTGGAGTGAATGAGACTCCTGGGTTTGGTACCCAATGCCTCCTAAGAAAACAAATATAAACAACAAGCAAAACAAATGAAAAAAACAACTCATGGGAGCTGATGTGGCTCAATAGTTGAGCACTGGCTTCCCATATGTGAGGTTCTGGGTTCAGTCCTGGGAAAATGCAAGTTAAAACCACAATGAGATACCACTTCACATCTACTAGGATGGCTATAATTACACACACACACACATAATAAGGTGTTGTTAAAAATGTGGAAAAATTGGGAGATTCTTGTATTGCTGTTGGGAGTGCAAAAATGGTGCAGCCACTTTGTAAAGTAATTTGGCAGTTCCTCAAAAGTTTAAACACAGGTACTCAATTGTGAGCTGAAGCTCAATCTGGACAGAACCTATGATAAGGTGGGAAGGGGTGGTTTGGCAGTTGATGAGGATGATGGTGGTACAGGGATGTGAGTAGGATCAATAGTGCTGGAATGTAAAGGTAAGATTGGGGGGGATGGGTTGGGCTATCAATGGAACTGGGGGGAGGACTGGAGGAAGGGACTGGTGAACCCTGGGCAGGTGGAGGTCTATGGTTAAAAATACAATTGTTGAAACGTTCTTTTGGCAAATTTGGCAAGAGAGGGTCTCTGGAGCAGGGTATCAGTGGTGGGGGGATATGTGGGAAAGGGTGCACTTGGAGCATGCTTCTGTGGAATATGAATGTTCATCTTGTCACAGGGTGTTAACCCACACAATAAACAACAAAATATTAAACTCCCATTCTGGGAGTCCTGCTACATTCTCACGTAGAGGTGCAAGAATCTTTCAAGTACATAGGCAGTATCTAATAAAAGAAAATAGACAAATATGTCAAACCCTCAATATTAATGCATGTAACTATGACCCTTATTCTTATAAAATTGAGACTTAGCCTAATAATAACTAATTATCTTCTAAGAGTTACCTCCTGAAAACTTCCTTGTTACTCAGATGTGGCCTCTCTCTAAGCCAAACTCAGCAAATAAATGCACTACCTTCCCTCTGGCGTGAGACATGACACCCAGGAATGAGCCTCCCTGGCACTGAAGGATTAATACCAAGCACCAAACAGTTATGCATTTGGAAAAAGACCTTGATCAAAGGGGGAAACATCAAATACAAAAGAGTTTTTATGGATAAGAGATTTCATATGGGTTAGGAGGTCATTCCAGAGAGTACGCTTATGCATGTCTCAGGCAGATCTCACTGACTTCCACTGTGAACAAAGCCTCAAATATGGGTGCTCCTAAGGGCTGTAGAGCCACCTGGACACTACAGGGAAGGCACACAGTGCCTTGAAATCAGCACCCTGTCAGTGGGCTTTACCTTGAAATATAGGACAACCTGTTTCCCCAATGTAACAGAGTTAGACTCGTGTATAATTTCCCTACACATGATTCTTCTACCTTTATTATTTGAACCTATATTTAGCACCATATGCATTAAATAGAGGTCTCAGAGACTTATATCTTCAGTCTGCTCCTATGCCAGTTGAGCCCTGAATCTCAGTAGAGTTGCAGCCAACACCTACTCTCCAGATCATTGGACTCACCCAGGACAACTAACAAAATGGTGATGATGGACAATCCCATCCTAGAAAAACAGAATATCTACAACTGCAAGCAGAACTGTTCCTTCCATCTTCCCACAAAATCTAATCCCCTCTCAGTCTGAGGCAGAGTGAGCATCACCATCCCAGAATCCTCCATGTTGAGGAATGAACAAACATAAGGGGGAAATACAGCCATGGACAAAGTAAACTTACTAACATTGCAGTAATGGAAGAACATATAACATTGTTATAAAAACAGTGGTTACCAGAGATTCTGATGGGAGGAGGAGGGAATATTAGGTGGAACATAGGGCATTTTTAAGGCTTTGGAATTAAGTGTAAACTACAATGTAGACTATAGGCCTTGGTTAGGAGCAATGCTTTAATATTTATTCATCAATTGTAACAAATGTACCATACAATTGTAGGATATTATTAATAGGGGAAGATGTGGGAAGGGGAGGGGGTACATGGGAATCCCTTATACTTTCGGTGTTACTTTTCAGTTATCTAAAACCTCTTAAAAAATAAGTTTTATTATAAACAAAAAGGGGAAAACAACAACAAAAATAAGGTTTATTATATTAAAAAAGTAGGCACTCAAGCAAATAATTCTATATGAATGATCATAGCAGCATTATTCATAGTAGCCAAAAAATGGAAACAACCCAAATGTTCATCAATGAATAATGAACAAAATGTGGAATATAAATACAATGGAGTATTATTCTTCATAAGAAAAGAATCAAGTCCTGATACATGTGAGATCATGGATGAACTTCAAAAACATGATGCTAAGTGAAAGAAGTCAGGCACAGAAGGTCACAAACTGTATGATTCCATTTATATAAAATGTCCAGAATTGGCAAATCCATAGAGACAAAAAACAGATGCATGGTTTCCAGACTCTGAGGTGAGGGGGTAAGGAGAGTGACGGCTCAATGAGAGCAGGTTTTCTTTTGAGGTGATGAAAATGTTTTGTAACTAGAGGTGATGGATGAACACTATTGTGAATGTACTAAATTCCACTGAATTGTACACTTTAAAATGGTAGATTTTATGTTATATAAATTTTACCTCAATTTTTAAAAAGCCAATAGCCATACATTCTGCAGCTTCATGAAGGTTGTAACCGATATGTGGTTCCAGGACTGTGGGATTGTGGGTGGAAAGAGACTGGCCCTCTCTGAGAGTGTTGGATGCGACCAGTTTCTCACCTTTGAGCAGGTTCTTGAAGAGAAGGGAGTGTACTCCAGACAAAGGGCACAACCTAGCTAAGAGTATGGAAGTGGGAAATGTGTGGTTTGGTTTTGAAACATGAGTCTTCTTGTAAGGTTGATGAGCAAGACGGGCTGGAAATAGTGTAATTTAAAAAAAACACACACACAAAAAACTAGTATGTGCCAGATAGCATGCTAAGGGCTTTGCATGAGTTAAATAATTTATTCTTCCCAAAAGCTCAATGATTATTTTTTCTCCAATTTTGCCTGTGAGAAATCCTAGGATGAGAGAAAGTAATTGGCTCAACATTGTTGAGATTCTCCAGTTTAACTATATGCAAGGGAGCACAGAGTGGGTATTTTTGAAAAGATGAGCCTGAAGCTCTATCCCTCCTAATTAATACCACTTCCCAAGACATAGAAATATATATTCAGTGGTGGCAGGAGAAGCTTTGTTCTTGAAACCAAATGAAGTCCCACATTTTGTTGATCGCTGTGTGTTGGGTTATGGAAGACATTTAAGGGATTGTGTTGTGTTTTATTACAGTTTTAAAAATAGTGAAAATATATTATAGAAATCTAGACCAGACTTTTGTGGGTTAGTTGGGTTCAACAGAACACAGTTTGAAAACCACTGCCTGCATTATTTTATGAGATGTGATTTAGTCTTGTTCAATCATATCACGTATGTCTCTTCTGTCTTTGAGTAGGTTATAATCTTCTTGTGGCTCACATTTATTTTGAGTCCCTTCTCAACACATCACATGTAATAAGTGTTAAATTATTGTTCCATCAACAAGAAGCTAATCCTCTTGTCCTTAAATAGTACTTAAATGAATAAAACCTGATGAATTTTCCTTTGTCCCATTTGTTATATACATCTGTAATGTCTCTTTATGAATAATTTCATTTTTGATCTTTGTAATGGCTAGAAAAATTTTTTATAGTTATCCTTTGTCCCTCATACCTCATCTAATTTATTTTTGTTTAGGTAAACTTTTTATTTTAGAATAATTTTACATTACAGAAAAAACACAAAGATAATACAGAGAGTTGCCATATATCTCACACCCAGTTTCCCCTTTTATTACCATCTTACATTACCGTGGTAAATTTGTCACAATGAATGAAACGATATTGATACATAGTTTCTAATTAAAGTCCACAAATTTTATGGGTTTCTTTTGTTCATACCTAATGTCCCTTTCCTGTTCCAGAACCCCAACTAGAATACTGTATCATCTTTAGTCTTCATGCCTCCTTGGGCTCCTCTTGGCTATGACAGTTTCTCAGACTTTTCTAATTTTGATGACCTTGACAGTTGTGAAGAGCACTAGCCAGGCACATTGTAGAATGTCCCTCAATTGGGATGCTTTTCTCATGGTGAGATCGGGGTTATGGAGTTTAGGAAGGAAGACCACATAGTTAAAGCACCATTCTCATTACACGATATCCAGGGAACGTATTAGCATGACTTATCACTGTTGATGTTGACCTTGACCTTATGGCTGAGGTGTGTCTCAGATTTCTCCACTGTAAAGTTACTCCTTCCCTCTCCCCTTTTCCATACTGTGCTCCTTGGAAGGAAGTCACGGCACAGCCCACACCAAGGGAATAGGGAGTTTTGCCCCACCTCCTTGAGACTTATATTCTCTTTCATTTTTCCTATGAAGGTGAGAATCTGGCCAAAATAAAATGAGAATGATCTACTTGAGGATAGCTATGATATTTCCCTTCAGCCTTCTCTGAAGACTAGGTTTCTCAACAGTGGCACTATTGATATTTTGGACTGGGTGATTCTTTGTTGAGGGTGCAGTCCTGTGCATTGTAGGATGCTTACCACCCTCTCCTCCCATGTTGTGAAAACCAAAGTAAACATGTTTGCAGAGATGCCCAAATGCCCCTTGCAGGCAAGATCATCCTCCTTCTTCTTCCTTTTTTCAAGACTTATTTTTAAAATTTATCCCCCCCCACATTGTCTGCTCTCTGTGTCCATTTTCTGTGTGTTCTTCTGTGTACGCTTGCACCCTCAGCAGCACCAGGAAATTGTGTCTGTTTTTTGTCACGTCATCTTGCTGCGTCAGCTCTCCATGTATCGGCACCACTCCTGGGCAGGCTGTCCTTTTTTCACGGGGGCAGCCCTCCTTGCAGGGCACACTCCTTGTGTATGGGGCACCCCCATGTGAGGGCGCCTCTGCGTGGCACAGCATTCCTTGCACGCAGCAACTCTGTGCATGGGCCAGCTCATTGCATGGGTTGGGAGGCCCTGGGTCTCAAACCCTGGACCCTCCCATATGGTAGGCAGATGCTCTACCAGTTGAGCCATGTCTGCTTCCCCCTCTTTCTTCTCATCCCCCTCCCATAGTTGAGAACTACAGCTTTAAGGTAAATTATGGTCCTTGGTGATACGTTCTATAAAAAGACAAATATAGTAAGTTGAAATATTACTTTCTCCAGATACAAAACTATTTTACTCTAAAAGAAATGCCCCCATTCATGAGTTAAACTTGACAGAAGAGTCAGGAAATAAATGCATTTATTCAGTGCTAATGTGCTGCCCAATTCTGGAGGAATGGTTCTGCTCCAGGGGTGCCATTTCCATAGAATATAGCATGAATGGCATACCTTGGACTTGTGCAGGATAGCAGTCCTGAATTTACAGATCCAAAAGTCACCCCACTTCTACTTTCCTTTTTGTATTAGTCAGAATGAACAAGTTATGCTATGATAACAAGCATCTCCCAAATCTCGGTGGCTTAGAACATCAAACATTTATTTCTTATCATGTTACATGAGAGTCAGGGATGATTCTGTTCTCAGGAACTGAGGTGCTTGGGACTTTATATTGACAAGTGCTTCCACAATCTTCATGGCAGATGAGCACTTTAGTGTTTTTTACACTCACAATTATATTCTGCAAGTGATA
This sequence comes from Dasypus novemcinctus, assembly GCF_030445035.2. Taxonomy (NCBI): domain Eukaryota; kingdom Metazoa; phylum Chordata; class Mammalia; order Cingulata; family Dasypodidae; genus Dasypus; species Dasypus novemcinctus. The sequence continues at coordinate 16,515,593 of NC_080678.1, forward strand.
CTCATCATTTCCTCACACTTTTCAGTGGCCAAATCGTCACATGGCTATGCCTAACTTCAAAAGAGAAGAACTTGCCCATGTGGCTGGGAGGAGAATAGCTGTGAACAGCTCTTAAGACCACCCACAGTTTTGAAATGTGAAAAAATGGTACTGTCGTGGCCAAGATATTTTTGAGGAATCAATGTATAAATAACTCATGGGATGCCTTCCCACGGTGATGGCAAGGCTTCAAAAATATTTATTGAGCAAGATTATTATCTCGTAGCATCCAGTATTTTTTTCAGGGAGAGGAAGTTGCAAAAGGAATCATCAGCATAGTGGATGAGCCAACCAAATCTAAACCAAGGTTCAGCGTTTGGTTGAGTCTGAACTGTGTCTCTCTCATGTCTCTTTTCACGGCTTAATATCGATGCCATCTATCTATGCCATATATCAGAAAAGGCTGTGAAATGGGAGTTTCCTGTGAAAATTTTTGTATGTGTGTCTCTGGAAGGAAGTGGAGATGGCAGTGACCTCCTTCCACGGACCAAAGACTCTGAGCCCTGGGGAGAAGAAAAGCTGCAAAAGAAGAGCTGATGGAGCTGTTTCAACAGGATATTTTGTGAGTGTCTGGATGTAAGTAGTATAGCTTGGGTGCCTTTTTGATGATGGTGCATCATAGAGTGGAGAAGAGAAGTCACTTCCTCATTCCTCCTTAGACCCACAGTATGGTCCTTTCCAAGTGGATGTGGCACCTTATGGCAACTTGAAGCTTCTATAGCCTGAGTCACAGTATCCTGGCTTTGAGGAGGAGGATGGCCATGTTTTTTTAAATTTATTTTTTATTTTATTTTATTTTTTAAAAATTTATTTTATTTATTAATTTTAAAAAAAATATTACATAAAAAAATATGAGGTCCGCATTCACCTCCACCGCCCCCACCCCACCACTCCCCCCACAGTAACACTCTCCCCGCCTCATCATGACACATCCATTTCATCTGGTGAGTACAGAGGATGGCCATGTTGACATGACTTCTTTAGATGGTTTAGAGGGGTCGTGTACCAACAGGAAACCTGGAGTAGAGAAATAAATAGCTGAAACACTCCTCCTGTCTCCCAGATGTGGCCAGGGACGACGGAGGCAGAGGGCTGATCACTTCCTGATAAGCAGGTAAAGTTCAAGAGAAACAGAATCTGGATATTAATTGGATATAATCTCATTTATATCCAGAGGCTTGGGTAGCCCAGGGAACTTCCAGTTATGCGAGGATTTAAGAAAGATTTTTCATGCACATGGAAGGAAAGGACAATGCTAAAGAGTTTGATTGCTTTGAACGGCTATGAACTAGAGCTTAAGAGAAAGGGAACTTTGGTTCTCCCTTGACCAGAAAAGTTCTTGTGTGAGGCTAAATCCCATTGTTAGTAGTAAGGTTGAATGTTACATTAAAAAAGAATGTAGGATAGTTTGGTTTAACTACTGTATTCTGAAACTAAGGTATAGCTTAAAATATGTATATGTGTGTGCATGTAAATATATGTGAATGCATATGTGTGTGTACAAACACACATGTAACTACCACTAAGGTATGTCTGTTCTGCAGGATACATGTGTGAAATTATATATTATGGGTATGTCTTGGTGTATGGATATTTGCTTTAGAACCTTTATATACATAGGTACCCTGCTGTTCAGAAGTGGTTCATTGGACAAGCACTACCCTTGGCAATTGTCAAGCAATGAAGTAGGATCTCATATCTCCTGGGAATGGTGATAGATTCCTTTCTCACCCACAAGGTCTCCAAGGCTAGAGTGCTGTTTGTGATGATTTGATGTTCATTCATGTGGTAAAGTTTATTTCGTTAATTGCCTGTGAGTCAACAATTATACCACACTCCATCAGGAGAAGGCGGCCCCCTCTCTAATGTACACACTTTCAAGTTTTGTTAAGTAGAGAAGGAAGAGCCTAGAGAAGCATCTCAGAACCCATCAACCTCCAGAAGAGAGACCAATGCATGTTCCCAGCCCCACCATCATTGATGTGCCTAAGAGCCCAGAACTAAAATTTGAGAAAGAACAAACTGGGTGAGGATGGGCCAGGAGAGGAAGATGATACCAGGGGCAGGTAAGTGCCCCTGGTACTTATTTTGTTTAAAGATGTAGTAAATGAAAAATTTAAGGAATGGATCAGAGAAAATCATAATTAGGATCTTAAAATGTTAGAAGCAACTACCAAAAGACAAAAATAGAATTATAACTTTCAATCAAAGCGTTTTATCTATCAGTGGAAGGCAGGAAAGAAGAAAAAAACAATCAAAAGAAAGTACAGTAAATGAGGAAAAATAAATGAGATGGCAAAAATAAATCCTAATGTAACAGTAATTAAAAAGAATATAAACTCTCCAATCAAAAGTCAGCAACACTCAGATGGATAGAGGACATAAGCTCCAGTATATTGATCTGGAATATTTTCTCAATAAGAAAATAGGAAAAGAAAATATTCAGTTAGATTAGAAACAAAAGGATGAAAAAACATACTAGGCAAAAAGGAACCAAAAGAAACCTGGAATGGCGATATTAATATCTGATTAAATAGGACTAAATGTGTGGCAGTTTAAGATTATTTTATGAATCCCCAAAAGAGAAAGATTATGTTTTTGAGCTAGGCCCAATGATTTGGTGGGTAAATTCTATCAAAGTTTTAATAAATAGACACTTTAGGGAAATGAAAAGGGTGAAAACATTGTAAGTCATTTTATGAGAATAGGGCATTTTTAAATTTCATTTCACAGTACTATTTATTTATTACTTATTTTTTAATTGACTTTTTAAAAAAGATACATAGATCACAAAAAAATGTTACATTAAAAAATACGAGAGGTTCCCATATACCCCACTCCCCATCCCTGACCCCCACTCCTCCCACATCAACAGCCTTTCATCAGAGTGACACTTTCATTGCATTTGATGAATACATTTTGGAGCACTGCTACACTGCATGGATTATAGTTTACATTGTAGTTTACACTCTCCCCCAGTCCATTCAGTGAGTTATGGCAGAATATATAATGTCCTGAATCTGTCCCTGCAGTATCGTTCAGGACAACTCCAAGTCCTGAAAATGTCCCCATATCACCCCTCTTCTTCCCTCTCCCTGCCCTCAGCAACTCCCCTGGCCACTGTCTCCATGTCAATGATACAATTTCTTCCATTGCTAGAGTCACAATAATTCTGTAGTAGAATACCAGTAGGTCAACTCTAATCCATATTTTATTCCTCCATCCTGCGGACCCTGGGATGATGATGTCCAGTCTACCCCTATATCGAGAGGGGGCTTAGATCCTACATGGCTGATGACTGCAATTCTCCTGCTTGCAGTTGTAGGTACTCTTGGTTCCCTGTTGTGGTGGCTGACTGGCCATGTGCCAGCTGGGCCCTGAGCTTCCGCAGAGTTGCAACTCCTACTCTCTGGTTTGTTGGACTTACCCAGGTCAGTTAACAGGGAGGCAAAGATGGTTAACCATCACACCAGAGAATAGGATATTCTTGATTCCAAATTCTGTCAAGGGCAGTACAAAGGACTCATATGACTTTTGAACATAGATGTTAAAATGCAAAATGAAATATAAGCTAAACAAATATAAAAGATAAAATTAGCATCACAGCAATTTTACCTGGAAAGCAAAGATGGTTCAACCTCAGAAAACATTAATACATTAATAATCAAAAGTACATCTCAATAGATATACAAAAAGCATTTTTATAAAGTTCAACATCAGTTTATGATAAAATATCTATAAAGACTACTTCTAGAAGGGAAATTTCTTAATGTAATAAAGATGTATGTGCCCGACCTACAGCAGACAACATCAGAGAGTTTTTGGACTCATCCCTTTTAAGATCAGAAACAGATGCTGGAGTTTACCATAGTATCAAAGGTCCTAGACAATTCTATAAGATAAAAAACAAATCAGAGCAAAGTCAGTCTGATTATATGGTCTAAATAGATATTTATCTGAATCAACAATAAGACAAGAGAATCCAGACAATTTAAAAGGCACAAATCAACTCAGAAAAATCTATTGAATTTTTCAATAGTACCAGTAACCAATAAGAAAATAAAATAGAAAGCAAGACAACTTCATAATTACAATTCAAAAATTAACAAAGAATATATATGATATCAATGGATAACTTTAAGAAAAGATGATTAAATGGTGTTCTACACTCTATGCTTATAAATGGAGTGACTTAATATTATAAAAATGTCAATTCTCCCCAAATTAATCTACAATTTTGTGATACAAAAAATAAAATTCCAGTTGGATTTTCTTTAGGAACATGAAAAATATATTCTATTTACAGAAGAGTATAGGTCCACAAATAGCTAAGTTACTTTTTTTTCAAAAGATTTTTAAAAATTCATTTCTCTCCCCTTCACCCCTTCCCCCCCAGTTGTTTGCTCTCTGTGTCCATTTGCTGATTCGCTGTGTGTTCCTCTGTGACCACTTCTCTCCTTATCAGCGGCACTGGGAATCTGTGTTTCTTTTTGTTGCATCATCTTGTTGTGTCAGCTGTCTGTGTGTGCAGTGCCATACTTGGGCAGGCTGTACTTTCTTTCACACTGGGCGGCTCTCCTTATGGGGTGCACTCTTTGTGCGTGGGGCTCCCCTAGGTGGGGGACACCCCTGCGTGGCAGGGCATTCCTTGCGCGTATCAGCACTGCGCATGGGCCAGCTCCATACGGGTCAAGGAGGCCTGGGGTTTGAACCACAGACCTCCCATGTGGTAGGTGGACGCCCTATCCACTGGGCCAAGTCCGCCTCCCCAAGTTACTTTTTAATTTTCATTTTTTGCTAAGCTATTTGAAAAAGAAAAGGAAGAAGATGAACTTTCTTTACCAGATATTAGGACGTACTACAAAACTTTGCTATTGATACAAGAACAGACAGATAGAGCAGTTAAACAGAAATAACTGATAGACTGATACACATATATGGCAACTTGATATATGACAAAGATTAATGAGGGAGAGGTTAATGGGGGGACAGGACAAATTATTTTTTAAAAATGTGTTAGGAAAACAGAGAAGATCAAAACTAGATCCATACCTTACACCACATGCAAAATAGAGTCTGGATGGATGGAAAGTCTAAAGGTGAAAGGTAAAACTAGAATGCTGACAGAAGAAGAAACAGGAGCTAGGGTAGAGGGAGGGTTTTTAAACAAGGCCTCAAAAGAACAAGCCATTAAATAATTGATAAGCAATAGAATAATTGATGGTTCTGATAACATCAAAATGAAAGTTACTTTAACAAAGACAACAAACAAAGTTAACAGACAGATGAGAGATTTGGAAAACATATTTGTAATATATTAAACCAGTAAGAGACTAGTATCTAGAATATAAGGTACTCTTCCAATAAGCAAGGAAAAGATAAAACTCCACAGGAAAAAAATGGGCAAAGGCTATAGTTATTTGCAGAAAAGAATACCTGAATGGCTAACATATATAAGAAGACCTGCAATATTCAGAGAAAGCAAATTGAAATGAAAGTGGAGTACCAAGGTATACCTATCTTAACTGGCAATAATTAGACACTTGAATAATGCATGGGTTGGCAGGATGTGAGGTACAGGAACTCTTGTGTTCTACTGGTGGGAACGTGAACTGCTTGGCCATCCAGGAGAGCTACTGGGGCAGAGCTTATTCAAATGATGGATGTGTTTATTCAGCTACTCAGAATCCCACTTGTGGGTAATCTTGAGAATTTTTTTTTCATGAACCTGAAGGAAGCCGTGGATGAAAGTGTTCGCTGCTTGCTATTTGGATCACAGGGAGACAGAGTCAAACTGAGTCTCACTCTCAGGGGAAATAGTTCAGTAAAATGTAATGGATGGCTTCATGAAGTACTACTATGCAACAGTTAGAGATCACAAAATTGATGCACTCATAACAACAGGGATAGAACTCTAAAACAGACAGCTGAGTTACGAAATTTAAAAAAAATCGTCCATAGTCTAATGCATTGGAAATCATATAAATATATACACATACACATACACACACATAAAGAGTACTACATTTCACAGGGATATTTACAAATTTGAGGATATGTATTAAATGCGTTTGGACTATTGCCTGAGGAGAAAGGGGAATGGGAATAAAAAAAGAGATTATGTAAAATAATTTAAAAGAGACTTGCTGAGGCTGATAATAATAGGTCATGAACCAATGTATAAGATTAACTCAGTCATCTGCCCCTGAAATCCAGAAAGGAAGGCAAAACAGTTATACATTTATACACTTCTGTCCATTTGCAGGTGTTTTATTTTCTTGTCGGTCACCAAATCTGGACAACTCAAAAAGGGGGTAGGTTTAAACTTCACAGTTGCCATTGAAAAGAAGAAATACAATTCTGGTTGCTGCAATTTGGAGGAAACAACTGGTCTCCATCCTTATTTCTGAAAGGCCCGGGGAGCAGATGTAGCTCAAGTGCTTGAATGCCTGCTTCCCACAGAGGAGGTGCAGATTCAGTCCTAGTACCGCCTAGAAATAAAACAAGCAAACAAATGGAAAAAAAAAAAACCCTCTCTTTTGAGAACAGATGTGGCTCAGTGGTTGAGCACCTGCTTCCCATGTATGAGGTCCTGGGTTCAATCCCTAGAAAAAAGAAAAGAAAGAAAGAAGGAAAGAAAGGCCTAGTGCTTCTCACCTATTCCTAGCACCTGCTTTTACTGTACTCCCAATGTCATGTATACAAAAATACTCTGCAGAGATCTTCTCTTTTCAGATCAAGAGTTTAGTAAAGACAGCCCTCACCCCACTTCCGTTTGCCTACACAGACTTTCCAACTGTGATTGATGTTTTTCCTCCCATCAAGCTGCATCAGTTATATTAGCAACTTTATGGTCTGATATTTGATCCCCTGGCAATCCCACCAGGCAATTGTAGGTTGACACAGGCAACCAGGTCCTCAGACAATGTCCAGGTTTCCCAGGTAATAACTTCTGAAGATTTATTTTTTTTCATTAAGAGTCTGTTAGATTCCTTACATTTTATTTGTAACATGGTATGGGGCAGATTAAATGAATGTCAGTGGCTCTGCCTTCTGAGATGGCCTTTTCCCCTCCTAAAGTAAAAACTAAGTAATTTATAAGGCCAGCTCATCCAACCCCTGCTTTAAGCTTAGATTTTATGGAACTTCTCCTAGCGTGTTGGTCCTGTTCTCAGAGAACTCTGGGACCTAATAGGGTCCCACCTCCATTTGGCCCTCTCACCAGAGTTCACCTTTCACAGTGACCCTGTGTCCTCGATGCTGCAGGTTTCCCTTCAGTTATTCCATTCTGTGAAGACAGAGCATCTGGAAAACGCTCTTTGCTTCAGTAGATGTTCACGAACCCGGAGCCCACTAATGGCTCCCCACGCCCTCTTCATTTCTCCCCCAATCAATTTCTATTACAGCAACATTTCTACCGTTGATAGTCCCGTGGAAGTTTGTTATTCTAGGCATCTTAGCAGATTTCCCGATAATAACCCATTTTGTTATTATGGGCTCACGTGGGCTTTGTCATAGTAGACAGTTCATCTGAAGAGCTTAATGTTCTTCCTACAGGGTTGTTAACTGAGCAGCCAACATTTAAGTCACCTTAGAAGCAATAGATACTATTTCCCCACAAATTCCCAGTCCCCTGAGTAATAGAGAGATGTCATTAAGATAGAATACTCCATGTATTAAAAGTATTACCTTTTGTTATTTCTCACTCTGGCAAGTTCAGGATCATCACAGGTCAGGGCCTTTAGTGAGCACACCTGTGCTGCAGGGGCCCCAGGTTAGAGTAACTGGGAAGCTTGACGGTTTTCAGTTGCCTCTATCATTGGACAACTCTGTATCGAATTATGCTTGTAAAAATATACCTGTGCTCTAAAGGCAACTTTCCCTCTAATGATTTGACTGGCCTCAAGTAAATGAATTCACCTTCTGAAGCATCAGTTTCTTCACCTATGAAACGAGAATCCCCTCATCCATTTAGGAAGCTCTTCTAAGGGCTAACTGTCCCCATCACAGTTCCAGGCACTGGGAAGAGGGCTGCAAACTAGAGTGGCAAGGCAACCCCTCTCGTGGAACTCACCTTCTGATGCGAATTTAAAGAGTAAATGAAATATAAAATAGAGGTACAGAACTGGAATAGACGTACTTACCTTACAGAGTGGTTCACTGTCCTATCTAAGAGATGTTGTGAGGATAAAATAAGGAAATGCACTTGTTATAGTTTCTGGTGCACAGCGTGTGTTCAATAAACGATAGTTACCTGGGTTGAAAAAATGAAGCCAAAGGCTGTCACATCTGTCCTCTTTGAGATAAGGAGGATGAGGATGCAGCATGACGCTGAAGCATTGCTGGAGAGCCCACAGAAATGTACCCCCTTTCCCCCCTTTTCCTTGGCTTTTTGCTTGCTGTCTGCTCTCTGCGTTCATTCTCTGTGTGTTCTTCTGTGTGTCTGTATTTATTTATTCCCACCCCTTGTGGCTTGCTTGCTGTCTGCTCTCTGTGTCCATTCGCTGTGCGCTCTTCTGTGTTTTTACTTGTTTCCCTTTTCATTGCATCACCTTGCTGAGTCGGCTCTCTGCGGCGACTGTGGGCCGAGCGGCACTCTGCAGTGTGCGGGTGAGCCTGCCTTCACAAGGAGGCCCCGGGCCATGAACCCAGCACCTCCCATATGGTAGATGGGAGCCCAACTGATTGAGCCACAGCCGCTTTGCCCCATGGAAATGTTTATAATGAAAAAAACCCCACAAAACTGTTAAGAGAAAAGCACTAGTGCCCCTTGCCTTCCTAAAGCAGACGACAAAGGACTGGATAGGTGGGTGGGTACTAGCACCTGTATGTAGCAAATCTCCCACCTGGTGCCCCCACCCAGAGAAGGCATTGGAATTATTATTCCCCAGCAAGCAAGAGGAGAATGCCTGGCCTCTGGTTTGAGCTGCGCTTCTGATTAAATCGATGCCCACATGTAGCAGCTCCCGGGCCAGCTCATCGTCCCCTGTTTTCCCCAGCATCGACTCACTGACGTTCTTGGGCAACCCACTTTGCCTCATCGGGCCCCAACTTCCTCCTCTGGGGCTAGAGTAGGGGATCACCTGGGGCCCTGCTTGCTGCAACATATTGTACTACTCAGGCCAAGGAAGTGCTCATCATCTTCATCCTGCAGGACCCAGGCTTTGGAAAGAAAAGAGGCGCTCTGGGGGGTAGGGGTCGAGCAGGGTCTGGACATTCTCCACTGCCTGTGCCGGTGCGCGCAGGGCCTCGGCTTTGCCTTGGCGTGGAAGGGAAGCTTGGCTCGGGTCCCCTGCGTTGTGAAACCACTAAAGTGTGGTCACTTGATAGACTGAGAATAACTCTGGCACTTTGTGTTCCTGTTGGAGGGGACTGTGAAATATGATTGAAAGACATGTAAATGGGAGGAAAATAGAAGGGGCACGGCTAAACGAGCCAGCAGAGATCAAATTTGAATTTGTGAAGCACTCAGTGGGGTGGCAGCCAAGCAATTGGAAATAAATCAAAATAACCAAACCCATTTTTATATTCTCCTTACTTAAATATTTATTACATCCATTACAGCGCTGAGGTCTATTGACCTTTTCTTGGGGACGTTGATTCTGGGGTTGTTGCCTTTTGTTTCCCTAAAGCAAGTAATCATTTGAACTCCCTAGCATCACTCTTGGCCATCCAACTCGGAGGGTAGATGCGTGGAGAGGAGACCAATACTTGACCGCCCCCCACCCGTGCTGATCTGTGTCTGAGCTGGCAGAGTCCAGTTACCTCGAATGCTCAGCAAGCCAACACAAACACCCTGATTCCCCTGAATGCACTAAAAAGAGTTTGGTTGGGTTAGAGAGAGTTCCAGTTATTGTTGCTCCTGAAAAACACAGCAGACCTAACAGTTGAGATAGGCCACAATGGACTGGAAAGCTAGTGTTCCTTTTGAAAAAGAAACAAAACAGAACACGGGCATTCCTGCCGGAATCAGATATGATATAGGTTTAAAAACATTCAGCGCAAAGATTTTAATGCCAGGTATTCTGACCGGTATCTGGGAGGTGAAGAAGGTAAATTCATTAACTGGATTGAATTTCAAACCAGAAGAGGAATGTCCTACGTGACCATGATTTAACAGCTCCATTGCCGAGGGCCACATGGCCTTCTGGAAGCTGCTGTGTCAGACATTCAAGTCAGGTTGGGGCATGAATAACCCCTCAACATCTAAAGGAGCATTTACGCCTTATAACTTTATCCTCCAATTTTTAAAAAATAGTGTTTGCTGCCATAGAGCCTTCGTTAAGCTGCCAGAGACTTAAGATTATAGCAGGAAGTTCAGCACAGATAAACCCACCATGGCAGTCAGGGAAGAATGGGATTTAGTCAATTAAATCATTAAAGGATATTTGAGATGCCTTCATAATGGGGCGCCAACGAAGTGTTCACCATTAAAAGAAAGGAGAAAACATCTTATCTCATTCCATAGTTCTTGCTGAGGCCAAAAGATTCTCCCTTGAACTTAACTCTGTTTATAGATGGCAAGGAAGGAGGTTTACTTGAACTGGTTTGTTTTGAGTTTGTGGGTTTCAACTCTCAACTGCAGAATGTATTCTTTGAGTTCCTGCATCTCTGAACGTGGTCTTTCCTTTTTGTAGCAGCTCCAGAGTTTATCACCACTCACTTCTGGATAGTGTTAATGCTGCAGTCACTTCCTGTCTGCAAAACAATCATAACATTCACCAGAGTTCTGGGTATTACAGGCTACGTGGGGGACTGTTACCTGAAATGGCTAAAAAAAAATTTTTTTTAATTAGCACAGGAGGCTGACATTATTTATAGAGAAAAATTGTTCTAGGTTAAAGTGTGTCCATCAAATAAATGGCAAGAGTAAAGCAGACCTGTAAACAGACCAAAGGTGGGAGTCAATTATTTGCATTTCCCTCTGAGAGCATTATGGAGAACTCTCCCCCTCGACCTCAAAGCAGTGAGAATCAGCCTCGGCAATGGACAGTGGAATTCAAGAGAACGTGATCAGTTAACCGAGGGTCTCACTCCTCGACCCAAACCCGCGCTGCAGCCTGTCCCCAGAGTTTCTGATTCAGGGAGGCATGGGTGGGGTGGTGGGGTGGGCGCCAAGAATTTGCATTTCTAACCGGGTCTCCAGTGCGGCTCATGCTGGCCCGGGATCTGCTTTGTGAGAAGTCCTGATGAAGATGCATGGCGTGAGATCCGAGGCGAAGGAGCCCGAAATTCCATGCTGTCCATAATTCTTCAGTTGTCTTGTCCCATTGTAAGGGGACACTGAAACATCTTGTGAAAGAAAATGTTGTTGTGTTAAATGTGACACAGACATCCCTGGCTTTATGGAATAGTTGGATGTCAACAGAACAGTCTGTGAAAATGAATCTTATTTGCTGGCTGATCTCCATTATGAAGTCAGTTATGTATCCGCCTAAGATGGAATTCCCCAGGAGAGCTAAGTAGGAACAGGTTCAATGTCACTCTCACGGTAGAGGAACCTGGAGTGGGTACTGCACCATTTTCTTCATTCTGTGCTCTGTCCACACACCCTTCTGTTATACTTTGTCATTCTGCCTCAACATTTGGCACTTCCCTGAGCAACTGAAATTTCTCCTTCCCTGTAGATGGACTACTTCTAGATGACACACTCAGCATTTAACTTCTCTATTGTCAACTGGGTTTGAGGTTTTTCAATGCCTGACATTAAGTAAACATTTAATGTCTGACTTTGTTAGTAGAAACTGGCACCTAATTCGTTTGTCATGCCCCAAGAATGCCTTACATTTAAGTCTTTGGGTTGTGTAATAAACAAGCGCCCTGGCTTATCATTCCCCAAATTCTAAATTGCTACACACACATGAAAAAGGAGTTCAGGCTAAGGAGAAATCTATGGGGATTTTTACTTATCAGTGTTTTAAAAATGGGAGCAAATAAGAAAGTCATGTAATGGTGAAAGTCCCGGAGAGTTTTACTACTTGATGATCTTTCTAAATTGAAATGCAGGAGTTACTGGGGGCAAGTTAAAACAGGACCTGTGTTTCCAAAACTGGGGCAGCACTGGTGAATTATTTCTTTGGAAAAGTTTTAAAGGAATTTGCAGAATGTAAATGATTCATTATCGTACTGATCCAAAACATGTCAGCAAGTGTCAGGAACACATCTCATCTTCTAGTTTTATATTTAAATCTTGGATTGAGCTATAGATAAAATTGCTTGCCTTGGTGCCTGAGGCTTAGAAATTGGAAAGGACAGGGAGAGTCAGATTTAGTTGAGGATAACTTTTCCAGTGCAAGGGGGAAAACAACAACAGGCTTTTCCATCACCTCACCTCATCCATCACCTCTTTGACCTCAAAGGCTTATCAACACTGGAGCTTGGAATTTGTTGGCGGTTCTATACAAGTCAGTGGTGGTCTTCCCTCGAACTCCATTTCCTTTTGCTTCCCTCGAACTCCATTTCCTTTTGCTTCCCTCGAACTCCATTTCCTTTTCTGCCTCCTTTTTATCCTTACTTCTTCTCGTCTGTCTCTTTCCAGTAAGGGCTGCCGTGGAGTTGCCTTCTGACTTCCCTCCCGGGTCCCTGCAGAGAAGCACATGTGACAATCCTCACACACTGCCCCAATCCACCTGTTCCGAGTATTGTCACCATAATGCCTCTGGCTCCCCTTGTTTTCTTATAAAAGGGTAATTGTGGTTTCTCAGTTACAAGCTCGATATGAGGTGACAGTTTCGTGGTCAGTCCCGCTGCACTGGGAGTCAACATTATCCACGCTTGTTGCATTCTGCTTGGGACTGTACAACTTCACCTTTTTCCGGCTGATTTAGCCTTCTGTCCCCCATGGAAGGTGTGGCCAGAATCCCTTCGACTTCTCAGAAATTGGCTCCCATTGTCTTGGGGATTTTATCGGACTGTAGGGGTAATCTAGGGGCCAGGCCGGTTCAGATTTATCACTTTGATGGATTGCAACAACCTAGTACTTTTATGTGGCGAAACAACTGGCTGTTCACCTGGTGGGAGGAAAAGTGTTTTAAAATTACATTCTTTTCTCATTGCTGATTCCTTCCATACTTTACCCCTGAATTGTGCTCGAGGTAAATTTCCTTTGAATGAGGCTTGTTGTGTGATCAATATCTGCCTAAGAAGAAAGGAGGCGGTGGAAGTGCTAGCAGGCTCTGGGGGGACCTGAGGGTTATTCGGGAATCTGTGGTTCCAAATGCTGCCCTTCTGATTCCAGCGAGGTCGTGCTTAGGATGGAAGATTCTTCCAGGAGGAGTATTTTCACAAGTCAGAGAAGTCCAAACTTTAAGAGCCTTCATTGTGTGCTCTCGGAATGGTTTTCCCTTATCTCCCCCATTCATCTGTCCCAACTGCATTTTTCTTTTTGAAATCCAGTGTGCATTTTAATCAGGGAAATTAGAAGTGGCACAGGAGTAGCACTGGATTAAGCCTGCATCAACATTGGCTCTCTGTGCTGCAGAAGCCTTTGTGATTTTCCAGCGTATTTTCTCTCTGACTTTATCTGGGCTTTATGTGCGAGATTCTGGAGTCTACAAATGAATATAGCCCTGAATGTTTCCAAATGTTTTTCGAGGCAGCAATCTTTCAATATTTTCTCACTTTCTCTGGTGAACACATCAGATTTCCTTATGTAATACTCAATTCTTTAGTCATAAAATGTGCTAGATAGTGTGCTAAGCAGTGATGATACAAAAATGAGTCAGGCGCAGCTACTACCTCCCAAGGAATTTGCTCTCTAGTTTCCCGGGATCTGGGATAGAAGGATATAAAGGGGACAGTGGGAATACAAAAGAGGAAAGAGTTGAGTTTAGTTCAATGTGGAAAAGCTTGGCAGGGGGGATTTCCTAGGGAAGCTGACCCATGAGCTGTATCACACAAGATGAAGAGCTGCTGATCTGGAGACAAGCAGTGACCTTCCAAGGAGGGGCACAGGATGAGCACACTCATGGAGTCCTGAAACCACCTGGTAAGTGCAGGGACCAGCAGGTGGCTCTGAAAGGTAGGGACGCGTTATCTTTTGGGTGGAGGTAGTTGGACATCCTCAGGTGCCAAACTAATGAACATTTCTTACCATTTAAATTTAGGCATCCTGAATCATGAACAATTACTGATGCACTTACTGGCAGTAGAGATTTGTATCCTCTGAGTCTCTTTTAGGCTCATCTGTAAACAAGAGAAAACACAACGTCAGGCCACACCTCATCCCCCTGCTCCACGTACCCCAGAATTCCAAAATACAAATTGCAGTTCCCTCTGGGGAGCTCTGCACTTGCATTGGTGCCTGTGTCTGGGGGTGAGAACTACGTAGAAGTGAGAACAGTGGCTGCAATTACGATGGAAGCTGATGAGTTCTTCGTGGCCTCCATCTCAACCTGCCTTGACGGAGCCCGTTCCCACCTGTCTCAGAACATGGAGGCTGCCCACAGTTCTAGCAGACAGAACAGCTCCTCATCTATTTTTCCAGTCTTCCTTAACATGCTTCTAAGTAATCGTAGCACATTTTTTGTGTCTTTCCTGCAGAGGAAACTCAATGCACCAACCTGCAACCCCGGTTAAACGTTGACAGATGCCTTGTAAAGTTTTATAAAATATACATTTAGCAATTCACTTGAAAACCTGTTGCAACAAGCCATTTGGTTTCAATGAACTATTGCCAATGAAGGGGTTTTGTCAAATTGATACTATGTCTTTCAGTAACTCTTCTTTTTAAGCCACACACACACACAAACACCCCCCAAAAGGCAAGTTATTGCCCCAGAAGAAAGACACAAACCCAAAGAACAAAATTCCTTGCTTGGAAATTATTTTCCCAAAGCCACGTGATCAGTACCAAAATACAGTAGACCATGAGGAAGGGATATTTGTGCCTGAAAGCCCCAGAACCCCTTCTGTCCTCTCTTGTGGTTGGATGCAGACCAACTGCACCATGGAAGCCAGTAAGAGAGACCACCAAAAGCAGAGTCGGTGCTTGCCATGTGTTAGTATTATTTCAGTATTGGTTTGATGCTTCCTCCTAAGTCACAGAGTAGGAGAAAACTAGTCATTCAAAAGTCTTAAGTTTTCCCTTTGACTAGGCATGTGGTCCTTGGAAGTGAGGTTATCCCACTGATCGCCAGTCATTGATCATTGGTGGCAGAGACGATGGTAAGACCCCAGGAACTCACACCTCAAAGGGCTGAATTCACCCAGGAATGGGCTTGTCATTTACATAGAAAGGCAGTGGTTCTGGTGTGGATGTGGGGTGATAGGCCTTATGTTCCCCATCAAGGGGTGTATCTTAACCAGAACTGACTCCCTTAGCAGGCGGCCATTGATCTCTTTCTAGTTTGTACGGGGACAGCATTCCAGGCAAGCAGCCAGTTGACTAGCGGTCTGTGTTACACAAGGTTTTGGCATGCAGTGAAGCATTTGTGTATGTAGATGTGTGCTTCTGTATGCAAATATTCACAAGCTTTGTCTTAGCCTTTGTTCCCTTGAAAAGGCTTGTGTGGGACAAAGGCTTATGTGCCAGTAGTTTATTTGAGAAGTGATCCCAAGAATCAGGAGTATGGGGTAGAGGGAGTGAAACAGGGAAGGAGAGCAAGCCAGTGGAAGGACGCCTGTTTAAATTGACCTCTGTGTGGGCAGCTGCTGCTCCACCCCCAGGGACCTTCTGAGGAGCTCTGGGAAGTGCATCTCAGAAATGTCTGTACAAACAATGCAGATGGAGGCATTTGCCCCCCAGTCCCACCCGACACTGGCCAAGTGTCTCACCAAGGGCTCTAAGTCACCTGCACCTTCTGGAGTCAAAGGCTTGTGCTGGCTCCCAACCCAGGACTTCAGAGAAACTCCAAGGCAGAAGGTGAGAGGTATGAGCTGCTGAACAAGAAGTGCAACTGTGATGGTTAGGCTATTGTGTCAACTCGGCCAGGCAATTGTGCCCAGTTGTTTGGTCAAGCAAACACTGGGCTAACTGTAATACAAGGACATTTATGGACTTTAGTCACCATTGACTTTACTGCAGTGGTAAATCATAGATAGCTGGTATAATTACATCAATCAGGGAGATTGCCATCAGCAAGAGTGACTCTTAACCCAATCAGCTGAATCCCTTAAAAGGGGAAGTGATTCCAGAATTGAGAGAGAAATTCCCAGCTTGTCTTTAGACAGCCAACATCTCCCAGAACTCATCAAGAATCTTCATTGGACTTTCATTGGAGCTCCTGGTTGCAACCTGCCTGTGGAACCTGGACTTGTGCATCCCCATAGCTGCATGAGAGCTTCCTATTGACAGATATCCCTTGTTGATTCTGTTTCCCTAGCGAACCCTGACTAATACAGCGTGGAATAAAGGTGCAGCCAAGAACATTCAACGAAACCCACAAAGGCGTCTGACACTGACCTTAGTCTAAATAATGTCATCAAAGATGTATAATTACTGTCGATTTGTGAATTAGGTTATTTCATCATTATATCCTACCTTTGTCCAAGACTGCAAATTATAGTCAATCTTGTCATTATTCACAGATTCTGTATTTGCAAATTTGTCTACACACTGAAGTTTTTTGGAACCCCAAAATCAATACTTGCAAAGATTTTGCAGTCATTCACAAACATGCGCAAAGCAACGAAAGATTTGCATTACCTGACACACGTGTTCTCACTCTGCCTAGATAGAAGGGATACTTTATTTTCAGTGTTTTTTTAAATTGAGGTATAATTCACATATAGTGAAATGCACAGATCTAAGTGTATAGTTCTATCAGTTTAGACAAACACATATACCTCTCATACAGGAAGCAATTTCTGATCTGTATTCTGTCACCATACAATCATTTTTCCAGGTCTAAAACTCTGTATAGATGTAATCCTATGGTATGTGCTTTTTTGTGTCTGGCTTCTTTCATTCAGCGTAGCGTTTTTGACATTCATCAATACTGTGTGTATCTGCAGTTTGTTCCTTTTTATTGCTGTGTAGTATTCCACTGCATGACTCTACCACAATGTATATATTTGTTTTTATATTGATTGACACCTGAGTTCCCAGCTTTTAATTACTATGAATAAAGCTGCTAGGAATGAATCTTTTTGTGGACATATATTTTCATTTATTTTGGATAAATACCTAAAAGATGGATTGCTGAGTCGTAGGATAGATGTATACTTTTTTGTGTAATAAAAGTGGGGATAATATTTAACATGAGCACCAGCAATGTATGCATATGAAAGTTTGGTAACTCCATAGCCTTGCCAATATGTGCTGTTTTCGATATTGGTCATTTTAGCCATTCTGGTGGGTATGTAACAGTATTTCATTGTAGTTTTAATTTGCTTTTCCCTGATGATTAATGACATTGAGCACTGTAACAGATATATGTCCTTTGTCAGATATATGTGTTGCAAATCAACTGTGGTCTGCCTATTTGAATTTGGTGACTCCTAAAACAGAGTATGTTTTTAAACTAATCCATTCCAGTGGGTGTGAGACCCTTTCGATTGGATGTCAGTGAGGCATGGCTCAGGTTGAGTCTCCATCCTCTTCTGGGTCTTATATAAACAGAGACACTCAGAGACACAAGGAAAGGGAGCTCTGCCATTTTTGATTCTGCCATGTGAGAGAAGACTTGAGGGTCGTTAGCAGCCAAAACTTAAACACACAGCCCCCAAGAGGCTGGGCACATAGAGCAACTAAAAGCTGTTGAGATGAGCCATATGCCTGGTGGTCCACAGCTGAGGAAGAAAGTGGAGCAGCGGAGACTGAGAAAGGAGGCCCAGAAATAGACAAGTCCCATGTCTGGTTGCCGCAGCTGAGCTCTGAGAGACCATAAATTCTGGAGGGGAAGGCAGGAACTTTGGCAGATTTTGGTGGCCGTCTTGCTTCGCCACTTGGCAGTACCCCAGGATCCCCAGTGGCTGACTTTGGTGAGAAAGTATCTCTGCTGATGCCTTGATTTGGACATCTCGGGAACTCAGAACTGTAAGCTTTTACCCTAAATAAAATTTCTATTATAAAAGCCAACCGATTTCTGATACTTTGCATAGGCAGCCCTATGGAAAACTAAGACTTGTGCTAATTGTGAAACTTTTTCATGTGCTAAGAGACCATTTGAATACCTTCTTTTGTAAAGTGTCAGTTCAAATCTTTTGCCCATTTTTGGGGGCTGTTTGTCTTTTTTGTTATTGAATTATAGGGTTCTCTCTGTATTCCAGTATCCAGCCCTTTGTCAGATATATGTGTTGCAAATCAGCTGTGGTCTGCCTATTTGCTTTCTTAAGGGTTTCTTCAGTGTCTTTTGACCTGCAGAAATGGTTAATTTTAGCTTTGTTCAGTAATCATTTTTTTTCTTTGCTGTTTAGTGCTTTCTGTGTCTTTCTTAATAATCTTGGCCTACTCCAAGTTTGTGAAGATAAACTCCTAAATTTTCTTCTGGGAGGATTGCAGTTTTATGATGTATACTCTAGATTGCTCTGCATAGTCTGTGGCAATTTAATTTTCTTATCAAGAAAAGTTGGTAGTCAGTACTTTTTTATTATCCCATGAATACTGGTGGAGACATAACCTCCAGACTAATGAATTTTAGAGACCTTTGCAAATCCTGACCAAGTTTCCAATATTTACATCAGGATCTGCCCTGAGATGGAGCGTGAATTGGATTAGGGATTGGCAGGGGAAGGGATGGGGACTCCTATATGTTACTTGCATTTGCTTTGGGTGATGCTGCTTAGCTAACCCCAGCCCAAATATGCCTGTCGAAATTCACAAAGTCATTCTGCTGTTGAGAAATGACTTACGTTAAATGCTTGTGTTGACATTGCTTTTCTTAAATGAATGGGCTTTTTATTTAACTGATGACTGCTGACTTTGTGGGGGTCACCAGGTCATTAAAATGATGTTTGTTTGAATTTGGCAGGATGAAAAATTGGATTTATATTTACATTTTTCGGTTCCCAAGGCCGTTCGCACCACTAGCCCCCAACAATACTCTTTTGATTTTATTAAGAAGACCTTAAAAAAAGAATGAAATACAACAGAGGTTTATGGAATGTTCTAGGTTTCATTGGTACATAGCACCTCTCTTTTCTCAAGTGTCTACAAATGAAGAAGGTGAAGAAGTCCTGGATTAAACAAACAAGTTAAGAAGAAGTCTTTTCTGGCATTGCATATTAATTATACAGATTGTTATTGAATACCAGCTGGTTATTTATGCATTCAAGCAATTTCCTAACAGTTGGCTTTTAGGGGAAAGTGCACTGGAGTT
Organism: Dasypus novemcinctus; assembly: GCF_030445035.2. Taxonomy (NCBI): domain Eukaryota; kingdom Metazoa; phylum Chordata; class Mammalia; order Cingulata; family Dasypodidae; genus Dasypus; species Dasypus novemcinctus. Next base: position 16,534,891 of record NC_080678.1, read on the forward strand.
GAAACTAAAAGGTTTGAGTTATATTCTGGGCCCTGCCACTTACTATGAACATGGTTTTCAGCATGTCAAATAACCTCTTTGAGCCTCAGTTTTCTCATCTGTAAGATGGAAGCAATAATATCTAGTGAGTATATTAGTCAGAAAGGCTAAGCTACTGCAGCAACTGATACAACTCTGAATCTTTATGGATTAGCCTAACTGAAATTTATTTCTTGGGCCCCTGAGGCTGGCCTTCAGGGTCTCTTCTCCATGTGGTGACTCAGGGTTCCAAGTTCTCTTCATTTTTTCTTTGCCATCTCAACAAGGGGCTTCCAAATTTGCCATCTCAACAAGGGGCTTCCAAAGTTCCCATGACAGGGGGAGAAAAGGAGATGGAAGATGTGCGCCGGCTCTTAGCTGCCTTGACCTGCGAGTGACATTTATCACCTCAGCTCACAGTCCATGTGGGGAGTCACATGTGCCCGCAAGGGAGGCTAGGAAATGCAAGGGAGCACATGGACCACTGGTGAGCACTTCCTGTCTTTGCTATGTGTGGCTCATGCATGTTTTGTGATGCACAGATGAGATAACAGATTAAAGCCTATTATGCATTTTATGACATTTATAACAGGTTAATATTACTTGATATTACATTTAATGCATGTGCTCATTTAGATATAACTTCTGGCATTTGTATACATTCATCTTTTTTTTTTTTTTTTTTATACTGTTGCCTCTCTTTGAAGTAGAAACAGTGGCCATGGCATTTTTTCAAGGTTGATTGATAGGCTCTTTATTCTTACCTTTTTGCACCTAAACAGGATGTCAGATATCATTTGATTAGACTAACAGAGTAGAAACACATTGGAATGAACGAAAGATTTGATTTATAAAAGAATTTTAAAAGAAATACAGGGGATCTGCTGAAATTTGAACTAGCTGCTAACAAGTCCGGCCTGTTCTGAGTTAATGAATGATTAAGATGCCTCTATAATGAACAGCCGTCATTTGCATGACAACTGAGTGCCAAAGCCTCTCTTGAGTAGGTTAAATATGACTCCCAGCAATCTTGTTTATATTATTGATTTGTTTAGTAAAACCATTACTCAAAGAGAGTACAAAGGCAAGCTTCAATGCAGCTTGGGCTAAATTATTATAATTCTGGAATGAGTGGAATCTGCAATAATGAGGTTTTATTTTACTTTGCCCTAGAGGTTTCAATGCAGTATTGGGAGAGGAAAAAAATATTTGTTCTATTTTAAAACACACAACTTTCATTGTGTTCAAAAGAGGAGTTAAAAAACAAGTCAATAAAACTACCTCATGGGACTCTTTCTGTTAATTTCACTGTTGCAGCACTTAGCACAAAAGAGTGGTCCCCCCACCCACACACACATCATTTGGCTCATTTATTTTTTAAATTATTGCTTATAAACACAACTGAAAAGTCACCATCTTTGTTATTAATTTCTTGTTTTTCTAAAGCGCTGAATCATGGATTTTGTGTACTATGGGTATACTCGAAGTCATTGTGAGATGAAACCTGTGTCTGTTGTTGTGCACATGGGTGTAACCTACAGAAGCTTCCTGAAGCCTGATTAAACTTGCTCATGTTTCCTCTCTGTACTCTATGCTCTTGCATTTGGAATGTGAGGTGGACATGATGACATCCTTCCTAGCTCATGTACAGGTGGGACCTGTCCTTTTGGTGGCCAAGATATGGGTACATGACCAAGCTAAGCCAGTCAGAATGCTCTCTCCTGGGAATCTGCATATTGACTATAAGGATGGAAGCAGCTGGAGTTGATTCTTCTGGAGAGTTGTCTCCTAAAGATATTTTCATTATTTCCTGCTACCCCGATTCCTGAAAGTTCTCTAATACTTCCCTCTCTATTCCTGGTGTTTTACCCTTTTCTTCAGTTCTGTGTTCCTCCATATCTTCCCAATAATTTCTCTTTTGCTTAAGGTAGATTTTGTTGTTTTCTATTAGTTGTAAAGAATAAACTTCTTAACATTGTAAACTGTTTTGTATGTTTAGTTGTATTTGTCTTAGAATCATAATGTTTCAGTTGGATGAAACCTTCATGAACTCATAAATGCATTGTAGTGAGATATGAAAGGTTGTCTAGAGTCTTTTAGTGTATTATAATTTCATATACTAAAAATAGTCAAAAGAACCATTAACTGAAGGTTGAAATATGGTCAGTCCCCTAGTTATAACATATAAAGTAAAAAGAATCCTAGAAAGCAGATGTAGTTCAGGTGACTGGGCTCCTGCCCACCACACGGGAGGTTGTTGGTCTGGATCCTGGTGCCTCCTAAAGAAGACAGTGAGCTGATGTGATGGGCAGGCATGGGGAGCTGACACGACAAGATGATGCATCGAGAGACGTGAGGAGGAAAAACAATGAGACGCAACAAAGCAGGGAGTGGGCATGGCTCAAATGATTAGGCACCTCCCTCCCACATCGGATGTCCCAGGTTTGGCTCCCTGTGTGTCCTAAAAAGAAACAAGGAAGATGAACAGACAAGCCAGTGCAAACAACAAGGGGCGTGGGGAGAAATAAATAAAAATTTTTTAAAATCTTAAAAAAAAAGAATCCTCTGCATTGTAGATTTAGAGATTCAGCCATTTAATTGGCATTGGCGCTTGCATGTCTTACAGGCACCTCACACCCAAAGTGTCTAAAATGAGACTCTCAATTTACCCCAAACTTGCTACCCAGGGAGCCAAACAGAGCTCAGGGTAAGGAAGGAGTCCTCGTTTTCATTATGCTGCAACTTCTCACCTGGCATGTTGAGTAGAAGGGTGATGCCTAAAAAGAATAATTTAGGGTCATATTTTTCCAGGAGCTTCTATAAAGCGTACGCTCTCTCTTTCTCTCTCTCCGCCCATTTATCTCTATCTTTATCTCCTTAACCATCTCTCTTTCTCTCTCTCATCATTATCTATCTGTATCTATATCATCTGTCCATCTAGCTATCATTTTTCTTCGTTTTAATCACATTATGAAATTTCAAAAAGAGAGAAGAAAAAAGTCTCACCTAGCCTTTGCACCCAAAGACAGCAACCATTAATGACTTGATGGAATTCTTTTCCTATAGATTTTAACATGGTATTGATAATAGTGCATATGCTTTTTTAATCTTTCTTTTCACTTACCATTATTTAATAAGCAGACTCAGTGTGGCAACACAGGCTTCATAGCCATCTTGGAAAGAACTGTATATTATGCTATTAAGTAGCTATTGTATATTTACTCAGCCATTCCCTTTTCTGGACATTTAGACTGGTGGAGTAAATTTAGAATATCAAGCTTTTATACCTACCCTTGTCCTGATGGAGAATCATTTACAGCTGTGGGAAACAATTTAGCCAGTTCTGAGACTGCCTTTGTGGTGGATTTACAGTGTTTGCAGCTGATTTGGTTCTTTTGCTACTAAAGACAGGATTGCTTAGACACAGCTGCTTATCGCAACGTGAGTCTGTAGTCTCAAAGCAGCGGGGAGAGCTTTTTAAAATCCAAATTTGGTGCTTGCACATGAAAAAAAGATTTTTTTGTGTGTTAGTCCTAGCCTCTAGGATGGGTAAGTTTTTAATAATTCGTATTTAATTTCTGCCTCTGAGTTTATTGAATTTAGGTTTTGGATCTCCATCCCTTTGGACCCACTTCTGCTCCTTCCCCCATATTTCAGCAGAAAGTGATTGTGTTTGGGTTTCCTCTCTTGGAAGGCAATCCTTGGTCTGAACTGTTTTCATTTATTTTACTTAAAATTACAAAGACATTCCCAGTGATATTTGGTTTTGCAATTCATCCCTCCCCCTGTTTCACAAAACCCATAAAACCCACATTGTCCAAAAATGCTGTGCTGAACAAAATGGATTCAGTCCTCCTTGGAGAACAGAAAAGGATGGAGCGAGTGTGTGCTATAAACATTTCCAGCGAGGTCGTCTCTTTCCCAGCATTTGTTGTAGTCCAAGGTTGCTGACTAGTTGTGCGATTTCAGTTGGTTGCCTCTGACCCTAACCCCCTCCTTGACGTTGACCTGGGATATCATGGAGGCGTCTGCCCACATCACATCTACGTCCTCTCCTCTCTCAGCAATACAACCTTCAACCCCGATTGTCCAGTCCCTGCCATTATTTTTTAAGGACCCGAGCCAGAAGAAACCAAGAATTTGGATTTTTGAATGAACATGTCTGATGTTGAACTCAGTGGTTTCCTGTCACAAAAGCACAGCCTCAGCAAATTTCGATGGTTCTGCAATGTGGATCTTTCTTTTTCTGCTTAGATTAAACATCCTCATTCCCTTTGATTGCAACATTTGATCTACCATGCTCAGAATCTGTAAATTCTCTGCACAGTTTATTTTCAGCAGATTATAACCGGCCTTTCATTTTTTTCAAGCTGAGGAAAACCAAGTGGAAAGTGTGGGTTTTCTGGGGGAGTTTTCCCTCCCCGTTTGCTCCTCACATTGAATTGAGGACTGTGAAAAATGGATCTCTGATGGAAGGCTTGGGCTCACAGGTCCTTATGTTTGGTAGCTGCTTGCATTCTAAATACTGTTGAGTAGAATCCTACTGCCACTGTGTGAAAAGACAGGCGTCACCCCCTGGCCACTGTGCTGATGGTCATTGTGGTCCCAACCCAAGGCTTAGTTAGGAGGGAATTTTGGGAGAATCTGGGTCTTGTCCAATCCTACCGAAACCACTTCAAAATCTCCTCTGCCACTCTCCATCCCTTCTTCCCTGTCCAGGGAGGGAGGGACAAAGTGTGGGGGGCACATGTGTAGTGGGCGTACTGCTCACAGCTCTGCTTGGGTTAGAAAAGCCACCCATTCCGAGTGGGAGCTTAGGTTGGAAATGTGAATGCTCCACTCTTTAGAGGCACCTTTGGCAATGGAGGGCCCTGCTTTACACGTCCGAACATTTTATGTCACTTTTGGTGACTACTCCATAGTACTCTTAATTTTTTTTTCAAGCCTGCCTCTCCCACTACCCTGTGAATTAGTTGAGTGTGGAGAGATATCCTGAGCAACAAATTGTTTATGATAAATAAACAAGGCCTTGCTGACAATCTCCCAGGCACTCCTCATCAGCAGAAGGAGCGGGAACTTTCTAAGCTATTTGTAGTTTCACAGAGGCTCCATGGACACTCTTTCCCAGCAACCCACAAGCTGAGTTGTATGGGAGGAGACTGGGTGGAGAGAAGCAGACTGGGTGTCTGAGGTTTATGGCCTTGTTTGGACTGGATTTGGGCTCTGGCAAGTTGACAGTCGACTCTCCCATGTCCCCTCTCTTCAAACCCACCCCCTTTTCCTCATCACGGGGAGGAGATGGCTTAGACTTTCCTCCTGTTTTTTGTTTCCATTCTGTTCCACCTGTTTTAACACGGAAAAATCCCTAAGTAAAAGGTCCCAAACAGCCACATTAGCTGAGAATTATTTGAGTATAGGGCACAGGGGGAAAGGAAGCCTTCTTTCTTAACAATTTATTACTTATTTGTGCAGAGACAGTTTAGAAAATGCCTTTTTACTTAAGCCAGTATTTGAACTGGCCTAAGCACCGATGAAAGAATAATACCCTTCTCTTTTTTGAGTTGGTTCTTATTTGTTCTGTGTCAAATCAAGGCCCTTTCAACACTGAAATCCTAAGTGTACTCCAGAGGCAAGGCGGCAGCATCTTTGGAGACACTCTTACCTTTTGTTTGTTTCCCTCATCGCTTTACTTAGTGATTTTTGTTTGGCTAAAGCTGAATCAACCATTACATGGGTTTTGAAAGGGCTGGTTTACAAAGAGTCCCCTGGAGCCACCTAGGGCCTGCCTGAGATATGTATAGACCTGTCTACTATCTCACTCTCACTTAAAAACTGGGGCTTTAGTTTTTTAGGTGATAAAGGGAGAGGGTAGAACTGATTAGAATCAGAAGGTGAGGGTCCTGGCCCTGGCCCCTTTACTAACTGGTGATGACCTCAGATATGGTACTTCAGCTCCTCTGGGCTTCAGTGTCCCCATCTCACATTGGTCTAAAACAGTCCACTGTTCTCTAGTTCTGAAATCTAATGCTTTCTGAGACGTTAACCCCCATTTCTAGGTCTTAGGTTTCTAGGATTGAGATCTTTAGCTCAAGTATTTGCAAAACTAGTTGGGAAGTAGGAAATAGATAATCTACAAAGTTACCCATCATTCCCTATGCATTCCACCCTTCTCCACAAACCAGAAGCAGCATTTCCTTAGATTGCAGCTTAGAGCTCCAAAGTGCTTTAGACGGGGAAAAATCTGGGGGGTCCTTTCTCAGGTTTTAGCTAACTCCACCTGACTAATCTGGGTTTCTCATGTCTGAGATATTTCTTTTAAACAGAAGTTGTCCAAAACTTTAGTGGGAAAGGTTATGTTAATAAATATGCTTCATTTTAGCTGGTCTAATAATAGCCCCTGCCCCCATCCCAGTGGCTTAATGCAATAAAATTGTATTGTTTGCTCACAACAAGTCTTCTGTAGATATTCCTGGTCTGGTGGCTCTACTGGGAGTGAGCCTCTTCTCCAGCCTGTAATCAAGACTTCCTCCACCATGTGATTTTGCCTCAGAGGCCCTGCTTCCAGTTTGGAAGAAGGAGAGACAGACAGGAAACACAGGTCCTGGCACCAGAAGTCTTGTAGCCCCAACCAAACTGCGAAGGATGTTGGAACACAGCCTTCCTATGTGGCCAGGAGGAGGAAAGAGTTTGGTGTGGATGTAGTATTATTTCTGCCATAGTAAATCCACCTTCTGTCTTGGAGAAATGAAGAAATGGAGGCCAGATGAATACCCTTAGCCCTAATGGCAGAGCTGAGTAGATTTCAGGAAAAAAAAGGTAATTTCTGTTATGCTCCTGAAGAAATCAAGCCAAGCTTGCCTTGTCATTATTCTTTATCTTAGTTATGATAATTAACTCTTGACTGTGGTTTTTTTTTCCCTTAATTTGCATGAAGTTCTAGTGCTCATGGGAATAAGATGGGAATTTAATTTGGGTGATTGATAGCTTCTACTCACTGAGGTTTATAATCCTTTGTAAAATGGCATTAGGAGGAGGTGGGAAAGGTGATGATCGTGATAATAGCCAATATCTGTTAGTGCCTACTAGAAACTTCCCACCACACCAGGCATGCTTTAGACTTGCCTCATTTAATTCTCTTAATCTTCAAGACTCACTTTTACTGAGTGACTTGGAAACTGACCATGAAAGTTGGATTTCTAAGTGATTTTGAGGAAAAGAACAATTACAATTCCTTCTAAGGTGATCCCTTTGAGAACAGCTATCATTTGGATGGATACGTTCTGATGGCTTTGTCAAAACACAGTTTGCATGACCACGGAGTCCCATCTCAAGTGACTTGGCAGGGTGAGGGGGGGAGGCTGGCCTGTCGTCACTTCTGCTATCAGATGGGGTTGCCCATCTGCTTTGCATTTCTGCTGTTTCTCATTCAGCTGGGGAGCTTGCAGGCAGGACATTGGAGATCTACCTGCTCATCAAAGTGGACAGACTTGTCTGTCTAAAATGGAGGGTCTGAGTGTTCTCTTGGGGTCTCATGCTTTGGGGAGAGTCATGCAAAGCCTGGGAGGGATGGTGTCAGAAGGGCCCAGACATTTTAATTGATGTAATTAGATTAGCCTCTAAGTATCTATCCTTCTTTCTCTCAGAGGCAGTCTGCCCTTCCTCAAGTACAAATTTGGGCTCCATATGCATTTCATTCAGGTGTATCCTACGAAAGGTTATGTGGTGGTGGTGGGATATCTAGATCCTTCCTTTGCCCTCCACAACTCTAGAGATGACTCCAGTAATAAATTTCCCGGGGTCTTTTGTGGAGCTGGAGTGGAGTTGAGATGGGGTCATCAAGTTTTTAAAATGGGCATCTAGTCTTGAGACCAGGAACACCTCTAGAACAACGGTTGTCTTTATTTAGGATGAACACTCAAAAATATTTTCAGAATGGGCCCCTTCGTGGGAACTTTCTGCCACGAAGACAATGGAAAACACTTTCCCACGCTTGAAGAGTTCATCTTGTGGTGACAAAGTCCATAGTGTTTGGTGTTGAGCTCAGAATCTGGGCTGATAGCTTTAAAAATTACAGCCTCTTTCAATGTTTCATGAGAATTTCAGGTGAAAGTAAGTTAAATTAAAAAAAGCCTAAGATGTACATAGATTAAAAATGTTTTGGTTTCATTAAATAGCCCAAGGGGAGGAGGGAAAGGCAACATGATGAATGTTTTGAATTCCTTTCAGGAGAATATGATGGATTGGATGCAGATGCATTTGACTAGATAAATCTTCTCCCAAAACATTTCCCTTAGATCCTTGAGTTTGCCATGGGGTCTTCATGATGCTGCCTTGGAAATGGAGCTGCCAAAGTGATGAGTTGGAGCTTCTACCCATTCAGGAGGCACCAAGCCGCTGGGCTTAAAGAAACACTAGAGCAATTGACTTTTCCTCTTTCCTAAAGAAGGGACTTCCCTTTTCGGGAAATAAACTCTGTGAGAGTGACACAGGCCTTTCTCAGTGTTTTCTGATCATTAGTCTCAGATCTCATGATTCTCTGCTCTGATAATGCCAAGGTGGTCCTCTGGTACACCAATATATATCCTGGACCCAGTATCTACCAGATAGTCAAACAGAGACACCCCAAACCATCGAGTGTGTCAGAAAGGTTGTCTGATTTGAAAATCTTGCTAAAATTTCATAATAGCCATAGACTTATGAGTTAGGTCAATGCGGATCATAAAATTTTACTACTGAAAGTTCCTATTAACTTCCTGAGACATGCTCCGTTTTTATCACAGCTGTTCTGATTGTATTTCCATGGTAAAAATTGCCTTATGGCCTGTGTTTGGCTCAGGGCTCCATACCTCACCAAGAGCTGAAGCCTTGGCAGCTGGGAGCTCCTGTGGGGAATTTAATTTCATTAATACTTACAGTTAGTGGACTCTAATTAATGTTAAACGAAAATGGGATTCTGAAAGTATTACAAAAGACTTTCCCCTTGGGTGTCAAATTATTTACAGTGATTAATAAGCTTTAAATGACCATCCCAAGAGATCATTTGAATTCCATTTTGAATGTAAGGCATTGACTGGAATATGTTTATAATTAAAAATTAAAAATGTGTCCCTGGGAGAAATTTCTATCTGATCTTACCAGTAAGAAATGTAGAACTTTTGCTGAACACTGGTGTGTCCTTAAGGCATGAGTATTCTAAGGGTTGGCTGTTAGAACAGAGGACAAGAGCTGTGCCAGTGGCCTTCTCTGTGTTATTATGGGATGCATTATGGGATGTCTGGCTCTGCTTTATTTATCTATCCTTTTTTTTTAATGATTTATTTATTTCTCTCCCCATCCCTCATTGTTTTGCACTCACTGTCTGCTGCTCTCTGTGTGTTCTTCTGTGTCTGCCTGTCTTCCCTTTAGGCAGCACTAGGACCTATCCTGGGAGCTTCCAGAGTGGGAGAGAAGCAGTCAACCCCCTGTGCCACCTCAGCTCCCTGGTCAGCTGCATCTCTTATTGTCTCTCCTCTGTGTCTCTTTTTGTTGTATCATCTTGCTGCACCAGCTCTCTGCTCAGACCAGCTTGCCTTTTACCAGGAAGCCCCAGGAATCAAACCCTGGACCTCCTATATGGTAGACGGGAGCCCAATCTCTTGTTGCACATCCATTTCCCTACCCATCCCTTCTGGGGACCCAACACACACATATACACACACCCCTATTCTGGAAAAAGGTGGAGTATAAACAGATGCTAATGCCCACAGAGAGCTTGTCCTGTGTCAGTTGGTAAACTATTTACAGACATTGTCTCAGTTAATTCTTACAACAATTCCCTGAGACAGGTCTTCTTCTTCTCTCCATTTTATAGGTAAGGAAGGCTCAGGGCAGTTCACAACTTGCTAAGGGGCCTCAGCTAGTAAGTGTCAGAGCAGGATTCAAAGTGGGGCTTGTCGGAATGCAGGGCTAGTCTATGATGCTGTCTTCATGGAGAAGCAGATACGTTTTTCAAAGGTTGCTCTTCTGCCAGCAAGGATCAAAGTGGACTGCGATTCTGTGAGGAAACTGGGAGTCAATCAGTGCAAAGGTCCTGCCTAATTTATTTGGCAAACTCAGAGATGAAATCACAGTGGCCACCATGGCACCCAGGCCGTGGCCACCCCTCCCTGGGGCTCATGGGCCACCAGGTTAAGGTAGAAATGCTGGTGACAGTGGACTGCCTTTGGAAAGGAGGGCAGTGTTGACTCCACCCCATTGCATGAAAATTATTCAATGTACTTGCTACAATGTTGCCCCTCCCATATTTTCACATAACCCATAAAAATGGTTCTGAAGTATCCCATAGAACAGACAGTTTAAATAAGTTCTGCATTATCTTTTCCTGGATCATTGGGTGCCAAGTTTTTACCCAGATTGCTTTGCCCCTGTCCTCTTGCTCTCACCCTGGGGCATTTGATCTCTTTTCCACCTTTGCTGCAAGTTCTTTTCTCACTTTGCTAGAGACCTGGAGCCCAGCGTAACCAGGATGCTAAGTGATTACATGGAAACAATACCAGATACTGCTTATGACGCAGCTTTTAGGTATCAGGCATTTTGCAAGCACTACCCATCGGTCTTTTAATTTATTCTGCACAGCAATCTGCTTCTACTACATCTGTTGCTCCTGCTAAAATGATGCAAAGAGGGCAACAGCTACACACACACATGCTCAGCAGACCGATGTGTTGATCGCGAGGTTCCCCCCATAGTTCCCTTGTCTATTTTCTCGTTGTTTTTTCCTCACTGTCTGCTCTTCATCTGTTGGCTTTTTCCTTAGGAGGCACCCCAGACTTCCCATGTGGGAGGTGGGTGCTCAACTGCTTTAGCCTCATCTGCTCTCCTGATCATGAGTTTTAGATGATCTGAATCTCCTTCTCTCCTGGAGTCTGGGTGTCGGAGAACTAGATTGCAACCACGATGATGCTAACGTAGTGGAGCCCTTCACTATGGGACAGGCGTCTGCCAGCACTTGCAGTCCTCTCTCTCCCCTGACCCCAGGCTCCCCAGCTTCTGCAGGGAATGGAAGCTCTTACTACAGTTATTATTTTACCTCTTGGTGTGATGTGCATCAGTGTTTGTCTCCTTCCCTTGACAGAAGGACCCAAAAGCACAGGGACCTTTCTGTTGACTCCCCGACGGACCCCCAGGGCCTGCTGCACCTCTGGCTCTCGGCAGGCCCTCAAGATGGTTCTCCCAGCGGAAAAGTGGTGAGGCGTGGAGAGCCTCGCCTGGCGCCCTTGCTGATCCATTCATTTCCACTTCACCCCCGTCTCTCGTTAAAAGTAGGAGACAGCTCGGTTATCTGCAGAGAGTCATCTAAAGAGATGACGAGTCCTGCTGTCTGCCACGGATTGACCACAACTTGCACTCACATCGTATCTTCCAGGGCACAGGAGCTGCCGAAATTCAGAGCTGTGAAGAGTAAACATCTCCATGGAAACAGACTCCTTAATTGGTTGAACTTGATAGTAGGCCCCGCTGGAGAGGCCTTGGGAGCAGGAACTGTTTCTCTCAGGACCTGGAAGCTGGGGTGTCTGCAGTGGCAGCTCCCCTTTGAAGTCCTGCCCTGCCCTCCTGTGCAGAGTGCAGCCCACTCTTCTTCCTTTCTTTTCCTGTGTGTGTGTGTGAGAGAGAGAATGTGTGTGCCATAGCGTTCTTGTGTTATCAGTGTGTGCACCTGCGGGTCTGTTTATGTGTCTTTTTGTGTGTACATGTGGGTGAGTGTGAGGGTCTGTGCCTTGTGGGTGAGCATGACTGTGGGTTTGTGGGAGGGTTTTTATTTTTTTTAAGATTTATTTATTTATTTCTCTCCCTCCCTACCCCCCCCCCCCCCACCCCAGTTGTCTGTTCTCTGCGTCTATTTGCTGTGTCTTCTTCTTTGTCCGCTTCTGTTGTTGTCAGTGGCATGGGACTCTGTGTTTCTTTTTGTTGCGTCATCTTGCTGTGTCTGCTCTCCGTGTGTGCAGAGCCATTCCTGGGCAGGCTGCACTTTCTTTCGCTCTGGGCGGCTCTCCTTACGGGGTGCACTCCTTGTGCGTGGGGCTCCCCTATGCGGGGGACACCCCTGCATGGCAGGGCACTCCTTGCGCGCATCAGCACTGCGCATGGGTCAGCTCCACACAGGTCAAGGAGGCCTGGGGTTTGAACTGCGGACCTTGTGGGAGAGTTTTTATCCTTGAGTGCATGTGTGTATTTGTGTTTGTGTGCCAGTATATTTGCATGTGTGTGTCCATGATAAGTGCATGTCTCTATGTGTGAGACTGGATATCAGTGTGTGCATGTGTCCGTATATGCAAGTGTGTGCCTGTGTGTAAGTGTGGGTGTGTGTTAATGCGTGTTTGTGTGTGTGTGCGCATGACTGTGTTTTGTGTATTTATATACGTCAGTGTGTTTTTGTGCGTGAGCATGGGTAAGTGTGTGTTTGTGTGGGGAAGGGTGTGTATGTGCCCATGGCTATGTGTGAGTGTGAGTTCAGCACGTTTGTGTCTCTGCCTCGAGTGTCTGAGGGTGTGAGTGTGTGTGTGTTTGGGTGTCTGTATATGTGAGTGTGTGTCTGCGTGTGCTCGAGGGCGGCCACACACAACCCCCCGCCAGGACGGTGGCGCCCCTCGCCCTCGGTGGTGCTCTCCATCTCCATCCCTCCGCATGTTGATATTATCACTTCGGCTTCCCAAGTCTGGCAGGAGACGCAGAATTAAACACAGACGTTCTGGTGCCAAAACAAAATCGTGAAAAGATTTGAAGCCCCCGTTCCCTAAACTCGCAGCCTATCAAACTGGGAACAAGCCCGGCTTTGTCTCACTTCCTGCGGCGAATGGGGGAGAACCGTCTGGAGCCTCGTTGGTTCTGATAGAAGCGCTGACTGGGAGCCAGGGACCTGAAAACTGCTGAAACCCAAAGCAGACGGGAGGCAGCAAGATGTGACGGCGAGGGCAAAAGACATTCTTACCAAGAGTTAGGAAGGAGGACGAAGTGGCAGTCCAATTTTGAGAAACATGGGAACACAAAGGGAAAAGAGGCTGGTTTAGGCAAGGGAGCCAGGCCGCTGAAGGCCCTGCTCTGCTCTTGCTTCACCCCGAGCCTGGGACCAGCTCCGCGACCTGAAACGGGTCAGAAGGCACCGGTTCTGCAGACACATCCAGCTCGAATTTCATGGCTGCGGAAATGGAGGCCCATTTGGGAAGCCACTTCCCCGAAACACAAGGGTCCTGGGACTCCTGGTCTAGTGCTCCCCTGGGCGTCGAGTCCTCCGACAGGAGACAGAAGCTGGTTGGTTCCTCCCCCATTCTCCACGTGCGCCATGGCTGCCTCCCTACCTCGCTGTTATGCTTTTGGAAAACCTGGTTTTCACCTTCATTTGGAGTCTCTGTTCTTGCACTGGCCTTACCTGAGTTTTCTGGTTTTCTTTTAATACTACTGATCAGCACCGTGACGTGAAACAGGTTGTGTTTTCACTGATTTTTGAGAGGTTTCCTTCTTCTTTCTCTCCCTTCTTCTGCCTCTAGGGTATTCACGACACCAGGACCCCAAAGCTGCAGATCTCAAGGTGGCCGACCTCCAGGTCCATCGTGACTTGGAAGTGGAGGGGGGTTGTGGCAGCGTCGTGCCAGGCTAGAGAGGAGGACCGGACTCGGGCAGGGCTGTGTTCCCCTGCTTGCTAGGGTGGGCATCCGGGCGAGCGGCCCTGGAGGCTGGTGGCATTTCTGGCAAAGCCACATCACCAACTCCATGAAGTACAGTTACACCTGCAGTGGTGCCCCTGACACCTGTGGGGCCCGAGCCCGGTTTCTGCTTGTGGACTGGACCACATTCACCTGCAAAAGTCAGGCTGGGGCAGTGGGGTCGGGGAACTGGACCTCCCTCTCCCTGCTCCAACTCTCCTGCAGATGTTCACCCTCCTGGACTGGCCATATCTGTTTAGGAGACCCTCATGGAAGGGGACCTCTGGGTCCAGAGAGCTGCAGGCCGTGGTTTACTTGGGCAGTGATCTCATCACAGTGGATTCAGTTCCACAGGAGCCCCACAGCACTCTGTAAAACCAAATTTCTAATATTAGGTTCAAATTATAGTTCCCTGTTCTGTTATCTTTTTTTTTTTTCAATTAGAGAAGTTGTAGTTTTATAGACAAATCAGGGGAAAAATTCATCATTCCCATACACTTCACCCCCCCCATTATTAACACTTTGCATTAGTGTGGTACCTTGTTACAACTGATGAAAAAATAGTATAATTGTACTATTAACTGTACTCCATAGTTTACATTAGCTATTTTCCCCCAATATACCACCCATTATTAACACTTGCATTAGTGTAGTACATTTGTTATAATTCATGAAAGAACATTTTTGTGTTTTACTAGATAGTCCATCATTTCCACTAGGGCTCACTCTTTTGTACAGTACTATGTTTTATCTTTTCATTTTTATTCTTGTAACATATAGACGACCTAAAATTTCCCCTTTAACCACATTCACATATATAATTCAGTGTTGTTAATTACACTCACAACGTTGTGCTACCATCACCTCCATTCATTTCCAAAACTTTACAATCAACCCCAACAGAAATTCTGTACAAATTAAGCATTAACTCCCCATTCCCCAGCCCGTTACCCTATATTCTAGATTCTAACTCTGTGAGTTTGCTTATCCCTCTGTTATCTTTTATCAAGAAAACTTTGAATTATGAATCTCTTTTATTGGGGCTTGTAAAATAAATTGGGGTACAGTCATATAGTAGAATACATATAGTAGAATACCACTGAAAAGAATGGGGCAAATCAACATAGCGGAAAGATGGCCACTTTATCGTTTTTTTTGTCCTTTCCTCTTGTTAAGTGAAAAGAGCCAGCTGTAGAAGAGCATGGATTGTTTGATCCCATTTTCACTAAATAGTGAGTGTATGTGTCTGGAAAGCCACATACCAGTGTGTTAGCAATAGTGATCTTAAGAGGGTGCAGCTTGGGGACTGGTTATTTTTCACGTTGTGTATCTGCTTCTCTCTTACAACCAGCATGAATGTTTTGTATTTAAAAATCTCCTTTATTAATATTGGAAATATTTCTTAAAATTGGAGATAATTATTGGGCGGGGTGAGGCCCCCTTTTTGGAGGGGGGTAGGGGCAAACATGAGGTTAAGAGTTTACAAGACTTGGCTTTACTCTTAATCCAGGGTGAATCATCTTTATTGTGCCATGGATCCTTTTGGTCGTCTGGTGCAGTCTATGGATCCCTTCTTGGAACAATGCCTTTAAATACATAAAATGAAATATACAGAATTACACAGGAAGACAAAATATTAAAATATTTTCAAATTATTAAAAATATCAAAATATTTTTTAAAAACACAGTTTTTTAATGTAGTAATGTATGTGCTTCTTAATTGATGCATTAAATAATAAGATCTAGTGGCATCTCTAATAACTACCATAATTTAGAATGAACAATGAGCAATGTGATATTATAAGAAATCAGCAACAAGTGTATGTTACATGAAAATATCTGTGATTGTTATTGGTGACAAGTCAGATATCTACTAATAACCACTGATTGGTTGCCTTCATTCATAAATGAAGGAAGTGCTAAATTAGAGGTAGTAAAAATGAAGATATAATTTTTTTCCCATCCCAAATCACAGACCCCTGCTTATATTTACCAGGGTGAGCTCTAGTGCTCTTAACAAGCTGTGAAATCTTGAATATGTTGTTCCCTCTCTTGACCTTCCCATCTGTAAAAAGAGATGGCAATGTATATCATATGACAAATCAGTGATGATTGATTGGTAATGACTAGGAAAGCCATGGTGCAAATAGTTTTGAGACCATCTCTGAGGTCATTTGGAAAGGATGACATCAATGGTTGGTGGTGTCTGCGATGGGTCCTGGACCAGGTCGGGGGAAGAGAATCCTAGACTAGTTGTGCCTTATGCCCCCTTCTAGCTCTGATATTCTAATAAGTCTGAAATTAATTATTCACTTTCTGGCTCTAATTAAAACTATCTCTTGTCCAACAACAGTGAAAACAGCCTGACGATTGTTAGCACTTCCTGAGGGTTTGGTGTGTGTATATGTAGAGCTGGCACCACCAACACGCTACCCCCCTGGGCCAAGTCTTTTGACAGACTTTTCATTAAATGAAATTGTAAGCATTACCTCCAGTTTCAATGATAGGATGGTTAGTGGGAACAGATTGTCTAGAAAGAAAACAAGAATTAGTAAACACAGTCTTACAAATGAGCCATCTGGAGATTTATTTACATAAGAAAAGGGGAAAGCCTTGGTATTTTCATGCTGGGATTTGTTTCTCTTGCGAATAGCCACAGGGGTGTATTTGTCATGAACACACATTGAGCTTTTGAGGGAGGAATGCTGAAAGGATGAAAAAACAATGTTCATTTGGTTAGTTATTTGGGGAATGGGAAGGAAAAGAAGGGAGAGAGTGAGAGTTACATGAAAAAAGTTTTTGAATGAATTTCAGCATACAGGATTTCAAAATACTCAATGTACTCACACCCTGGTTTTGAAATTACACATTATCCCCAAATTGCCAAATGAGAACAATTTTCCCGTAACAAGGTCAAATTTGGCCGCATTAAACCAACATGATAACACAGAGGGACTGCAGAGTAGTGCTGGGGCATGCAACCTTGACACAATTTGACTAGCAGTGGGAGTGTGCGCTTTCCACCCTAGAGAGCCCCAGGGCATCTGACCAGCTCTGCAAAACTACTTAGCCCCCTTTTCTAATCTGTCCTTTTTCCTACTGTTCCCACACCAGGTGCACATTGAAACAGTTCTCTCTTCCTGGGACTCCCAACTACATGGCATCTCCTCCTTGACTCCCTTCCCAAGCCACCAGGACTGTTCACGCACGTGGGGAGGGCTACGCGGTTTATATGAAAGAGGGGTGGGGCAGGTCCCGCAGGTACTGAGCTCACCAAAGTTACGTCTGCCCGATGCTGGCCAGGCTGTATGGCCACGGCCCGCCACGCCTGCTAAGGGACAGTGGAGGTAAAAATAGCTCCGCTGTGTCTGGACAAGCACTGTTTGGCCAATAAAATATTAATTCGTAAGACAACAGTTGGACTGACTCTACAGAAAGAGAGCTTTCTGCTCCTGGACAGGGCTGGGTTGTAAAGTATCTTACATGTTTGTTCTGGAAATTGTATAGCTCAGGGCAGCAAATCTTTACAGGGGCAAGAAGAGACAAGACTGCAAGGCCTGGGTAGGCCTCCTGCCCCAGGGCTCTTGCAGTCAGAAACAGCTGCAAGGAGGACGAGGAAGGGAAGTGGGGTTTGAAGGGAGAGCATAGCTGGAAGGTACCCAGCAACTCAGAGCCATCAGCATGGAAGATAATTACCTGCTGACAGGTCTCTTATGTGTACCTGGATGAGCGCGTGTGTGTGTTTGTGTGTGTGTGTATGTGTGTATCTATCCTCCCACCAGGCACATGCAGGCTCTGGTTAACCCCATCTTTCCCAGCAACTTGGGGGCATATTCCATACCTGGGAGGGACAGGGAAAGGGTTCATAAGGCAAGACCCAGAACCCTAAAATAATGAGTTGGTAACAAATCTGCAACTAAGCTTGAAAACATGGGAGATGCAAGGTAAGACAAAATTTGCAAATTTCTGGAAAAAGTAGAACCAGAACTGCGCTCTGGTCCAGTGACTGGTTTGGAGGAAATGTTTCAGCAATGGTCTCTGAAGGAGGAGATGGTTGACTGAGTGACTGAAAGAAATTATAAGAAACTAAATAAATAACACTCGCAGGTCTGGCTCTGGGACTAAGGTCTCTCCAGGGTCCCTCTTGTTGTGGATGCTCTCTGGGGACCCATTTTTCAGATGAGGATTCTAAGGCTAAGTGACTTGGCTAAGGCTATGCAGTTAGTGAGACAAAGAGCTGGGTTTTCAACCTACGTAGTCTTGACTCCAAACCTAACTTCATAGCTATAATTTCAGCAATGGTAAGCTTGATTTTATCCAAGTAAGGAGGGCATATGATAAAAGTGTGGGGACCACAATGGGAAGAGAAGACCTTAGTGTGTGAACTTAAGAACTTCCAGGGCATTGGGCAAGTCATCCTTATTTTGTATGCAGTTCCTAATATCATCATGGCCATTGTTACCACTACTAGTATATGCAACAAGAATTGCTAAGACTGTAGCATGTCAGGTTTTGTTTTTCAAGCTTTCAAAAGGATATGTATTGGGAAGCAGATGTGGCTCAAATGATTGGGCTCCTGTCTACCATACAGGAAGCCCAGGGTTCAATTGCTGGGGCTTCCTGATGAAGGCAAGTTTGCCCATGTGGAGAGCTGGCCCAACGGGAGGGCTGGCCCACAGGGAGAGCTGGTGCAGCAAGACAATGTAACAAAAAGAGACAGAGAGGAGAGACAATGAGAGACACAGCAGACCAGGGAGCTGAGGTCGTGCAAGAGATTGAGCACCTCTCTCCCACTCTAGAAGGTCCCAGGATTGGTTCCTCATGCTGCCTATAGAGAAGAGAAGCAGACACAGAAGAACACACAGCAAATGGACACAGAGGGCGGACAAAGAGGGGGGAGGGGGAATAAATAAATCTCTCTCTCCAAACAAACAGAAATTTAGAAAAAAAATGATATGCCTTCAGACAAGAATAAAATCAGATGGTCTTCTAGCTCAGTGATTCCAAACCTGGAGAAACTACTCATGCTGTTAAAACTTTTGCAGATTCTCACAGACTGTGTCTGCATCTTTAGTATCCAATGTTGAGAAATGCATGTCAAAAAGCTTCTTTAAGTAACAGCTTTTAAAGGAATTTGTATGTTATAATTGTGGCATCATTTACCCCTTTTTGAAAACTTTCCTATATGCATGGAAGAGACAAGACAATTATTCAGAACCCAGGGCAAGTGCCCTCATAGGCCCCCAGAGGTAAGGAACCAAGCCTCCATGCCTGTTCCAATCCTAAAAGGAGAGAGGCATCCAAGTAGCACAAGAGTATTTGTTTCTTTAGTATCAAATGGCCCTCGTTTGACTTTCTGTATTATCCGGCATTTTACCATGCAGTACGATTCGGTCAAGAATGAAAGTTGAGAGAGGAAATGCAGTCTAATTTGCCTACCAAGGATGTCAGGCTGAGTCTGACTCTCAGGTAAAGTAATGAATATGGCTTTGTACTATCAAAGCCATGCAGAAGACCTGGCTTCAGAATTGGGCAAGTGAAGATGTAAGTTCATAACCCTGTTTTCCACTTCCAGTTCCTATTTTTGGGGGCCTCCATTGGTACCTCCACGATAGGAGTTAGGGGAAACGTGATCTGTTGCAAACTGAGATATGTGGCTGCGTGCTTGCCCTCACCCCCACCCCCATAAACAGAACTGGCTCTGCTTGATTCACTCTTGCTCTTTCAGTCCTGATGCCAGGAGCAGCAAATTCCACAGGCACTTGGTAGGGTTTTATCTGATTGTCCCTCTCAGGCACTGACATACTGTACCTCATGGCTGATGGAAATGAAAGGTAATGTAATACTGATATGCTACTTTTCCATGGGGACCCATAAGCCAGAATCATTCTTGTTATCCATTCATCTTTTTTTTTTTTTCTTCCTGAAGTTTGCAAAATTTAACCAGCCAGAACAAATTTGTGTACTCTGTCATCATTTTGGAACTCATGGGGCCTGAATTTTCTAACATTCCTGGTATTTTTAACTTGAGTGACCCAAAGATTTCTTTTTCTTTAGAAATGAATTAGCTCTTCAATTTGCAGATATCATGTCTTCCTATGTCTTTGACACATAAATATTTGGAAGGCAGGGGTGAACTTGAATGATACCACATTATGATAGGCAATTCCATCTTCTGTTGCAAGGGCAATATTGTGCACTTTGTTAGCTTTCAGAGATCGTGCAAGTGGCCAGGATTCAGCAATAATTGCGTATAGAATCTAGGAGGCTTACAGTCCCAACTTGTTTTGGGGCTCAACTTTTGGAAGACGCCTACAAAAATAGCAATTTACAGAAAGAAAAGAAAAGCAGGTCCTAAGGCATTTGGTTGGGGCAGACATTAGTTCCATTTAGGGCTTAAACCAGCCCACAGTTAATTGTAGGTCTCTTGCATTAGCTTGTAGGAGCAGTAAAAGCATGTAATTTGAGCTAATCTGATGGGCAAATGAACTGGGTACTTGGTGCCAAGTGAGACCGTGAAACAAAAGGACACATGTGTTTTCAGGAAAAAAAAAATAACACAACACAATGTAGTTTCAACTGTTGCACACACGAAACTCTGGAGAATTCTTTTGTGGGTTTGTCATTTTAGAAAAGTACATTGAGGGTCAGGTGGATGAACTTCTGGAGCCCAGCAGCAATCAGTTACCAGGGCAGTAAAGGAGGCATTCTAGAATAATTTGGGGGGTGGAGGGCAGCTTTCAGAAGAGCAGGCTTAGTTCAACTGAGTTTCGAGTTGTTCCTTAGAAAGCCCATCTGTGTCTTGTGAGTCTCAGCATTTATTTGACCTGGCTGTACCTGAGCATCAGCCTAGGCCATTTTCCTATCAATTCTGGTTTAAGTGGTCTGGGGGTGTTTTAGAAATCATTGCTTCCTGAAAGTTCCCCTGGATCAGGGGTTCTTAACAAGGGGCCTGTGAGCTTGAATTGAAATTCAGAAAGATATTATTTTTGTGGGGATTGGGTTGGTGTGGGTGTGATATATTTTTGAAATAATACACAGTGTAGTGTGGACTTAGTAAGGAGTCTGTGATTTCCCCTGACTGGCAAAGGGTCCATGGAAGAAAAAAGGCTAAGAACCCCTGCTCTAGATGATTGCAATGTGACTTTGGAGTTGGGTTCAAGAATTGGTGATCTAGTAGCAGGCAGGCCTCAAGGAAGGGTTGCTGACAGCTGATGTTAATGGACATCATCTAAGCTATGGAAGAGGGAAATGAGGCAAGCTCCCCTGTGAGGTTGTAGATGGCTATTGGGTGCTTTGCAGTGGTGCACTGTGTTAGTCCTTGGTGTAGGATGTGTGGTCCTGGGGAGCTAAATAATGCACTGGGGGGCTTTCTAATATCATGCATCCAAGGACAGACTTCCTCAAAGCATGAATGTAATGTCACCTCAGGTAAGACCGGCTCTAATTTGCTCCATTCTAGAGCAAGTCTTCCCGAGGAGATTAACTCTGGACCAGAGGTTCTTAACCTTTTTTCTTCCACGGCCCCCTTCGCCAGTCAGGTGAAAACCATGGACCCCTTACTAAGTCCACGCTATACTGGGTATTATTTAATAAATATGTCACTCTTGCACCAACCCGTCTCCACAAGAATAATGTTTTTTCAATTTCAATTCAAGTTCATGGACCTCTGGTTAAGAACCCTGCTCTTGACTGTCTCGTACAAGACTGGACCTCAGAGTATGGTCTTCACCTGAAGGATAATAAAGAGAATGAAAAATGCAAAGTATTTTTTTCTTGGGGAGCAGGGTAGGTAGTTTCCTCTGAAGGCACTGGAATCCTGAGCCTCCAGGGGCTTTTTATTATCCTCCTTTTCCCCTGCCACCCAGGTGTGAGTCAAGGGGTGAGTACCTGTGGGTGAGTAGTTTTAGGATAAACAATCAGACAGTTTCATCATTTAAGTAAGAAATGATCTGCTTTAGCAAAAGTGTAGAACCAGTAGATCATTATGCTTTGAATACATTTTCCAATTTAAACCAATTATGCAAAAAGATTGTTAAAATCAGGCCTTTTCCAATTACCATTAAAAAAATGTTTATAGGGGAAAACTTTTCTGTTTTCTTTTAATTCCAAAAATTTGCAACTTGGACTGAACTGCAGGATTAGACTCTTCAAAAAATTAGGGGCAGCAAATAAAATAGTAACTCAAAAACAAGTTGTCAGATGTCTTGAAATGTGAGAATTCTTTAACATATTACTGATTAATGGGGTTCATCAGAAAGGACCCATTAAAAAGAGAAGGTTGTAGATCAGATATTAATCCTATGTTCGAGAAAACAATGGGTATATTTTGTTTCTACTATAGATGTTTATATAGAAGAAAGAGATTGGAGACCAGGTCTATCCTTATAGTTAGTAATTACAGTGACTTCAAATTGAACCAGTAAATTACTTGTAAATATGAAAGGTATGATCTCAACAACAACAAAAAAAAGAAATGAAATTTTTTAAAAAAGTTATGATCTCACTGAAGTGAAAACTAGCAGCAGCATCAGTGTCTTTTGATGTGTGGTTATGGACCTTAGCTTCAGGTGAGCCAGGTACAGGAAATTATTTCTTAACAAGCATTTAAAACATTAATAAGACATGCCCAAGTAAAGAGGCATGAATTAGTAATTTTGCTAATTTTGGTTGTATTTTAATTTATTCGAATGCCTATGGCCCAAGCTCTTCTCTCCGTCCCTTCCCCACTTCCTCCCTCACTCAACCAATACCCGCTGACCTTCTCCCTGCTTGAGGCGACGCCCTGGAACATTCATGGCCATAGACTCCTTGTTCTATGCAGGAGGAAGCTGTCGGGATTTTGAAGGTGTTAGGGTCCTGAGTGGAAAGCCCCCCTGCTAGCCCACTTGAGTGTTACCCTTGGGGAAGGCTGGGTGGTGCCCCCCGAGGACTGGTCACCGTGGCAGACAGGCAAGTGACCAGGCGAGGCGCAGCAGACAAGGGAGGCATCAGGGTGGGGCTTCTGATCTTTCCACACACAACTTCCTCCCAAGAGATGGGAATTGCTGAGAAAAGTCACAGCAAATGTGTGGAATTAATTCAGAAAGCAGGAAGGGATGAGCGCCTCTCTCACTTGTTTTGTCCAGATTCTCATTGCTAAGATGTTTGCCACTGAGTCATATTTTGACTCGCCCTGCCTCTTGACCAGGGGTCTCTGATGGCCCTTATTTTGACATAAAGGGCACAAAAACATAGTCGGTAGTAATAGCACGAATCAATTAATGGGCTTGTTCCTCATCAAATGTGTATGGCTGACTTAATTTTTCCTGAAGACTCTCTGATAACATTTCAGCAATTTGGGAACATGAAGAGAAAATGATTAGGCCCAGCAAGCTAGCACAATAATCTATACGTCCCTTTAGTTCTTTTCACTCCATACATTTTCTTGCATAATTATTATGTATAGATATTTATTTATCCTCTCCCTATTGATATCATAAGTAACACTTCCATATACATAGAGCTTTATGGAGACAGAACAGTCCACCAAAAGGATGTACCATAATTTAATGAACTATGCTCTATTACATGTTACATCTCTGGGTTGCTTCCATCTTTTGCTGGTAGGAAGCATGTTGCAGTGGTTTGCTTTTCTTTCAGCTAAATTCCTAAAGACAGGATCACTGGCCCAAAGAACATGAACATTTCCATGGCCCTCTGTGCATACTGATTTGGTTGGATTTGTTTGGGTTGTAGGCATTTTCCCAAGTTCCTTTTTTGTTTCTTTGGTCATGACCTTGTACTATCATCTCTGGTTTCTGATAATGAGTGCCACAGCTAAGATGGCACATAGATGCCATCCCTGAAACAGTTGTATATTTCTGGCAAAATATTCTTCAAGGCTAAAAATGTCCATTCTTACTCCTAGCTTGAAAGAGATTTATAGTTTGGAAAATGTGAGTAAAATCTCTACAGCCATTTTTCAACTTAAAGTGGGAAAAAAACATTTTATATGCTGAAAGAGCAATTTTGAATTTATTTTCATTTTCGTTTCTTTGATAATTCAGAAAGAGTTTGAAATGCTTAATATTTCCTTGCTTCTTAACATAATTGAAGAAGATTCCCAAGTTGAAAGGTTTAAGGAGAAGTTGTTACATTTTGGATCAAACATTTTATTTATTTATTTAAAGATTTATTTATTTCTTCCCCCCCACCCCCGCCCCGGTTGTCTGTTCTCTGTGTCTATTTGCTGCATCTTCTTCTTTGTCCACTTCTGTTGTTGTCAGCGGCACGGGAATCTGTGTTTCTTTTTGTTTTGTCATCTTGTTGTGTCAGCTCTCCATGTGGGCAGTGCCATTCTTAGGCAGGCTGCACTTTCTTTTGCCCTGGGGGGCTCTCCTTACCGGGCGCAATCCTTGTGCGTGGGGCTCCCCTACGCCGTGGACACACCTGCATAGCACAGCACTCCCTGTGTGCATCAGCACTGCTCATGGGCCAGCTCCACACAGGTCAAGGAGGCCCGGAATTTGAACTGCAGACCTCCCAAGTGGTAGACGGATGCCCTAACCACTGGGCCAAGTCAGCTTCCCTGGATCAAACATTTTAGAAGGCAGAAGTTAATAGTCCTATTAGTGCTTTCAAAATATTTCATTTGTATTTCTTGTTACAGTATTTGGAGTTTTATATTGGACATCAATGTGGCATGGTTAGTTCTATTTTATTTGGTGAATACTGGTACATGTGTTTATGGTTCTCATTTTGGTACAAGGAAACAATGTATTTGAAGAAATAAGTATAAAATTGGTGTTAGGCATTGTGCTAAATTTAAACAGAAGGGGGAAGAGGAGTGAATTGCTTATATTTGGGGAAATTATTTATACTTGAATTCCTATTTAGCAGGACATTTAATGTAAAAGGAATCATACCATATGTGACTTTTGTGACTGGCTTCTTCTAGTTAGCATTATGTTTTTGAGATTCATCCATGTTGCAGCATGTATCAGTTCTTGGATCCTTTTTATAGCTGAAGAATTTTCCATTATATGGATGTATTGTATTTTATCTATCCAGTCATCAGTTGATGGACATTTGGATTATTTTCACTTTTTGGCTATTATCAATAATGCTACTACAAAAACTCATGTATTAATACAAGTCTTGGGTGGACAAAAGTTTTTCTTTCTTTTGGATCCATACCTAAGAGTGGAAGTGCTTGGTCCTATGGTAACTTTATGTTTAGCTTTTTAAGAAACTGCTAGAGTATTTTTGGGCCTCACTCATGCTTAGGCATATGACTGCCAGCTTAGCTCAAGCTGGGGCTAAGAAAGTAAGATGGAGGAGTGCCTCAGGCTAAGGAAGCTTTTTGCTCTGTTTTGTTTTGCTTAGGAGACACCAGGGACTGAACCCAGGACCTTGTATGGTGGAAGCATATGCTCATCCGCTGAGCTATACCTGCTCCCAGTCTGTGAAAGTTTTATTTTAAAATACATTTTTAAAATTTTAAAAAAAGATACTTAATTACACAAAATGTTACACAAAAAAATATGAGGGATTCCCATATGCCCCACTATCCACACCTCCACTTTTCCCCCACATTAACAACTTCTTTCACTAGGGTGGTACATTCATGGTAATTAATGAACACACTTTGGAGCATTGCCACTAAGTACGGATTATCATTTACGTTGTAGTTTATACTATCTCCCACTCCATTCTATAGGTTATGGCGGGAAATATAATGGCTTGTATCTGTTGTTGCAATGTCATTCAGGACAATTCCAAGTCCTGAAAATGCCTCCATATTATACTTCTTTTTCCCTTTCCCTGCCTTCAGCATCTCCAGTAGCCACTGTCTCCACATTAATGATATAATTTCTTTCATTGCTAGAATCACAATAAGTCTATTGTAGAATACCAGTAAGTCCACTCTAGTCCATGTTTTATTCCCCAGTCCTAAGGATTCTGGGATGGTGATTCCCATTCCACCTCTAACTGATAGGGGTCCTTGATCCCATATGGCTGATGGATGTTACTCTCCTGCTTGCAGTTGTAGACTCTCTCAGTTCCTTGGTATGGTGGTTACCCATCCTCACCTCCTTGTTAGTTGTCCTGGGTGAGTCCAATGAACTGGAGAGTAAGTGTTGCAACTCCGCTGAGGCTCAGGACCCAGCTGGCACATGGAGAGCCCAGAGACATACACCTCCCAACTCTAGCACCAACTATAGTTTCTGAGGGAGTTTTGATATGGATAGGTTTCAGAATAAACGTTCATTTCAGTAAACTCTTCTTTTCATCTAATATGCATATTATTGCAATCATGAAATTGTAGTAAGACATTAACGGTCTGAAAGATGTGACATAATCCATTCATGAACCACCCTCCAGTTCTAAATGCCTAACTTACATTTTAGGAATCAGTTTTCACATTGGAAAATATTTACCATGCTTCCCCCAAACCTTCTTAATAAATATACTAGTTAAGCCTTCTAATAAAACAATTTCTCTGCCTGCCTTCAGTTAAATATACTAATGTGGATTCCTTGGGACTCAATGAGGAGACCCAATAGTTCACCAAGTATTTGAACTCTCCCTGAATTCTGCTGTGTGTGAGAAGATTATAATGCAATCATTTTAATCAAAGCAAAATCCCTTTAATGACATCGGAGGCAGTGTTTAGAGAAGGTTTCTGAAATTGACATTTAATAAAATGAAGGATATATACTATAAGCACATTAATATCAGTATCGGATCTTTAATTCTTCTCTTTTAAACTTCTGAATATGAATACTCTTAGGAATTTGACATCAGCCATAGTATTAAACCTAAAATGGTTAATCATATAAAAGTTGGTCATGATGATTTCTTTTCTTCCTTCTTTGGTAGCAAGATGATATTAGCTTGTGTAATTATATCCGTAGGTGGCATTAACCACAGAATTGAAGGTTTGGCTCCCTTCTGGCAAGCATGCCTTGGTTTTGGCCTTGACATTGCTGTAGCTCACTTGTATAATCATACTACATATGCTGGTTGGAGTATAGGATTGCTGATTTATATTCCATGAACTGAGTTTTCCTGTGCCAGCCCAGAAAAATCTTACCATTGCTAAGTGTTCAGTTTTTTCGTGGCTTCTACAGACCCTGTAAGTGATCCAGTTCACAGAATTTGGGACATTCCAGCACAAGGTGTAATTATGGGTGTAATGATCAGGGAACATTTCAAGAAAAAACCTAAATACTAAACCTGGACCTTTTTGTTTTTAAATTAAAAAGGTCAGTAACCCAGTGTCAATAGTTTTAGACAGCTTGGGTTATATCACTAAGAAATAATCAAAGTCAGCAAGAAAAAACAAACCCAGACCATTCCATTGCTTATAAGTGAAGAAATTCAGTTGTCTTATGTGCTGTAACTGACATGATTTGACATGCTCATTTTTTTTTTTTTCAGTCTTTGGGTTTTGAATAATTGCTTCTTGCAGAAAGCCTGTATTTTCTGTACTCTGTGGTTACCAAGCTGTACTTGACTTTTAAAAGAGAGTCAAAGGAACGTACCCTTGTGAGAAATTGATGCTTTGTGGACTACAAATGAGAGGTTTCATGATCTTTGAAGCTAGGAAGGCCAAATCTAGCTTAGAAACCACATTGCCAGTCTACGTTTTATATTCTTCATTGCTTTACTAAATTGAACTGTCCTTTTGTTGGAATTGAAAAAAGATGTAGCAGAGATTCAAGGTTTAGATAAGCGATTTTCCCATCTGGCACAGAAATCAGAAAATTTCCTTTGACCATTCCAATCCAAAATAGGGCAGAATGGCAGAACACTCTAGAGGGTGGGTAGAGTCAGGGGTGATTTCGCCCTCCTAGGGGGCATTTGCCAATGCCTGGAAGGGGTGCTACTGGCATCCAATGGCTAGAGATGAGGGACACTACCAAACTTCCTCTAATGCCCTGCACAAGGAATGACCTGGCCCCAGCTACTTGTCAGCAGTGCCGAGCTGGAGAAAGCCCACCCAAGGGGGATGCTCCGCAGCGCCTGGTATGTAGCTCCTTGCTCCGCTATTCACAGCGGAAGACGACCAGTCTCCTTCTTCAACAAAACCTTCTTCTTCTGTGACATCTCACTGTATGGGACTGCTCTGAAAGAGAACCTCAGAGCAGTAAGACATGTGAAGCCAGCACCCTGTCTGCAGGTGTGCTGAGAGCCCACGGGCACACACAGCCTTCGCGCAAGGCTCGGCAAGCACCTCCTTGGCGAGATCCTGCAGGCCTGGGCTTACTTTCTTCCTGCACTTGTCAAGTGTTTAATAAAACAACTTCATTCCAGGGTAACGCTCTTCTTTGTTGTTAAAATGTGTCTGTCTGTGAGGAATTATTCTTTAAGGCTTCACCTTTCTTGGAAGGGAAGAACTCTGACAAACAGATTTAGAAAGTCTTCCAAAGTCACCATCTAAACCCGGTTGACTTGAACGTCTATTTTCCTCAGCCACATCTGCAGGGAAATGAAACCACCCCAGTCAAGTTTCCAGAGCCAATATGCCCAAGCATTCTGGGGGCTGACTGTGGTCGTGGAGAGTGGTGTAACCCAGCTGCCCTTTCCCCAGTCATCAGGCCCCCACCCCACCACGTGAGCCCCCCTGATTCCTGAGGCTACGCCTGACACCCGAAGAAGCACTAAGGGTCAGGCAAAGAAGCTCCTGGCTCTAGCTGCCTTCCCTCCCCTGCTTTCTATTCAAAGCCTTAGAGTCTGATCTGAGCTCAAAGGGGTGATTGTCCACTCTGCTTGTTTCAGAAATTGGTGATGGTGGTAGGGTTGCATGAGCAGAAGTCTCTAAATTTAGATGTCTTCTTCATCCCCTCAAAATACCCAAACCGGGACAACCTGATTCAGTGCTCTTGCTGTCAGCAAATATTTATTGTGCTATCCAGTGCTCGTCACTGTGAAAATGGGAAAGTAAATCAGTTGTGTTTTTTTGCCATGTGCTTTGTGAGGATTATCTTATTTAATTTTCAAAAACTTCCAGATAAAGGGAAAATTATTATCCTTGTTAGGCAGATTGGGAAACTGAGGCTTAGAGAAATCAAGTAACCTGCCAAAGGTCATGGAACTACGAAGTAACTCTGCCAGGATTTGGACTTCAGGCAGATATCTGTGTATTTTCAAGATAGTGCCACATATTAGGAGTTCAGTGAGTGTTCTCTGAGCTGAAATGTCGTACACACACAAAGCATTTATAACTGCATTTCCATTTTGGTTTCAACTATTGTGCTGAGCAAACCCAAAATCAAATCTCAGGGATCTGCACCGTGCATGAGATGGCCCAGGAGGAGGCTGCCCTTCCTCCACCCATCATGCCCAGCAGTCCTCTCTGAAGTCAGTACACCTTGCCCCAGCGAGCAGGATTCTGGTGTTTCAAGATAATTTTCCAATCTACAGGTGCCATGCAAACAAGTCCTTCACACTGGTGTTCAATGGAAGAAGTGAGGACTTGTTTCAACATGGTAGGAAAATCTGGCCGCGTTGCCCCCATTGAGGCATGGCACCCCTGTCTCAATTAGGCACAGAGATGGCCTAGAGCTACACAATCCTTGGACAGGTGGCTGTTGGGCACTTAGAGTGTGGCTATGTTCCGAGTCGAGATGTACTCTAAGTGTAAAATCATATCAGATTTCTAAGACTTAGTACAAAAAAAAAGTAAAATATCTCATTCATAATTTTTCTATTGATTGCATGTTGAAATAATACCTTGGATATACTGGATTAAATAACAGATATTATTAACATTTCACCTGTTTCTTTTTATGTCTTTAATGTGGCAAATGGAAAATTTTAAATTACATATGTGGCACTCACTAATTTCTATTAGACAGAGATGTTCTGTGGTACACCTGATGAGTGATTTAGTGAGTTTTCAAGGAAAATATCCCTCTGTGCTAACTTTATAAGCCAACTCCCCCTCTCCAACTGAAAATGCAACTCCATTATAATTGTCAAAATAACCCTAGGAAGTAGGTGTTGTACTTTCACAAATGAATAAAATGGCGTCTTGATGAGATTAATTTATCAAGGCAAGCTCATGCATGTAGCAGTGATTACACGGGGAATTGAATTGGGCTCTAACTGAATTCAACTCCAGTTCTCTTTTCCCTTATCCTTCATGAGGAAGTAACTCAGAGCGAGCCAAGGGAGGGACTATGGCCACCCTTTTTGCCAGGAATATACCGAAGTCACAAATCCCCTAGGTTAGGGTTTTCTCTTTGCTGGGTCCTTAAAAGCAGAGTGTAAAAATTCCCATGAATGCCATTGTTTTCAACCTCAATCCATCCCATTAGCTGTTCTTCATGGAATATTTTAATTTTTAAATTCCTCATAAAAGTCAAGGAACAGAAAAAAATAGGTACATTAAAAACAACACCTTCCTTCTTTTTTGTCAAATGAGCTTATTGCCCGCGGGTACTTCCATCATTGTCCGAGGAGACTATGTTTCCAGCACTTGGCCCCAGTTTTGGCTTTGTTCCACTGGAGGACACAAGGCAGAGGGGTTTGGGGCCACTTCATCACAGTCCCCACGCAGCAGCCAGCCTAAGGTGTGTGCCTGCACAGCACCAAGTGCAGCCGAGGCTCGGCAGCCATTCACTTCCTGTCCTATCAACTGCCTGTCACGCTGAGGGCTGCCCCTGTTTGTCTGGTTTTTGCTTTGAGTCTCCAGCCACATTTTCAAACAAAATCACATTTTTGTTCTACAACATTTTAGACTGAGATCTCGACTACCAAGCAGAAGAAACTCATCTGCCAGTTTCCTGCCAATTTTATTGTCCACTGTTTCAGCCAAGGAGCAGATTGAGTTATGCAAAGCATTGGGGTCTTGGAGCCAGGGGCTTGATTCTCCTTCCTTTGGGATAGGCATGATTTTGATTTTGGAACTATCAAAATTAAAAGACTACAGGACACTGTGGATCATGAGTAGGTCAGGGTGACAGATGAGGAAAGGTCATAGCAGTAGCTGGTGGCAGATGTGGGACTAGAACCCAGGGCTGACAGCTCTGTCCACTGCCAATCTCTGCCTGTTTCCAAAGCTGATGGTGCTGGGTGGGCTGGCTCAGGGCTGGTGCTGAACTGCAGGGGCAATGCCATTACCTTCGCATCGTGTTCTGGGTGGTGGCATGGAACTCATGCTTGTCCCTCTTGCAAAGATCAATTAACTACAAGTTACTAACCAGTGGGATGGGGCACTGACTCAAAAAAGAAAAAATACAAGAGGGCTGTGTCTCTAGTACTGCTTGGCCTCCTCAGCCCCAGAGATGCATCTTCAGTTGACCGACTGCTATTCCTGTCTGAGG
This sequence comes from Dasypus novemcinctus, assembly GCF_030445035.2. NCBI lineage: Eukaryota > Metazoa > Chordata > Mammalia > Cingulata > Dasypodidae > Dasypus > Dasypus novemcinctus. The sequence continues at coordinate 16,565,903 of NC_080678.1, forward strand.
GTCAAGTAACAAGGTCAGCCACCCCTGACAGCACCAACCATGTGCCATGCATTGCTCCAAATGCTTCATATGCGTGAACTCATTTCACTCTCACAATCACCCCATGAAGTAGGCACTATCATCAGCCCCGTTTTACTGACAGGGAAACTGAGGCACCAAGAAATTGCCTGAAGTGACACAGCAAGGTAAGTATCAAAGGCAGAATTATGGATAGGGCAGAGGCTGGCCTTCCAGGGGTGCTTTCAACCACGATACTGTGCCCCCCCACTTGGGGGGACCCTGCAAAGGACTGGGTCCCAAACGCTTGTCTTCGTCCTCAGTCAGCGCCTCATCTCATTGCCCCAAGCACTGGATGGTTCTGCCACTCTCCTCATCAGGGAGGGGGAAATCTTCTGCTACCTACCTGTATTCAGAATGTGGCCAGGTCTTGTAGCTGTGACCTCCACAGTGCTTTCCAACTCTTTCTGCCCCTTTCCACGCCAACAGCTCCCAGGGAGCTCAGAGGCCAGCTACAGCTCTGCATGGTTGTGTACTAAGGCGGAAGGGCTTCTCAGGGCCCCCACCAGCCCCTCACTTCACCACGGAAGGGTGTTGCCTCTGACCACTGTGAGCGCCTCCCAAACACCTTTCTCTCTCCATCGCACCCCTCCCATTCCAGTCAGAGAGCTGGCCACGTGGAGCAACCACAGCTTCTCAGGCAAAGTCTGGGAATCTCCATTTTAACCAGCTCCACTGGGAAGTCAGATGGGCAGCTGGCTTGGGGGCCACTTCTCGTTTTCTCTGTCTCCAATCAGGCCATCTTTTACCTGCAGAAACACCTGTAGGAGCTCTCTGTTGCCAGCTAATTAAATCACACACCTTTACATGTTAACCCGAAGGGCGCCCCCCCCCCCCCCCTTGAGCAGCTTGGCCCAGGTCAAATCCAGCTGCTCCGCCATTGGTACCTTTGACTCCAGCTGCTCTAAACGGTCCCCCTGAGTGGATGGACAAGGAGAATTGCCCAGCAGCAATGGCCGGGGGCTTTTGGCCGAGCTCGGGAGCTTCCCAGCAGACTTGTGGACAAGCGTGCGGGCCCCCTCTCTGTTGAGACGGAGCGCTGTCAGTCTGGCCGCCGAGCACAGCCCTTTGTCGGGTGCTGTTCAGACACTGATTTCAATAATTGTCTAGGTCGATATTGCTCAGGGCCCACCTCTTTAAGTGGAAAATGACATTTAAAAAAAAATTCCATTATGGCAAAACTAAGGAGTGAATAAATTCACAGGCTCAGCATGGCCGAGGGGCAGCATCCTCCCGCTAAGTCCTGCTTCACACCTCTCACCTCCTGGCTGGTCTCTACCAGGGCAGCCACTCTCCTGGGGGTCTCCCTGTCCCCCAAGGACACAGGCAAGGCTCTAGTTCCTGATACATCCCACAGCCCACTCTCCTACCTCGGCTGTCATGTGCCATGGACATGTAGCTCTAAGCCACCCTCTGCGGTCTGAGAGCCGCCGGTCTCCCTGCATGATTTCAGGAAGTCTACAAAGAAAGCTGTGCCTGTTTCCTCTTGACACGTCCAGAGAGCCCCCATTTCCACTGGGCCCCCCTACCTGGATACCTGGATACCTGAGTAACAGCATGCCTGAAACCCGCTCAGCACATTGATTTACTCACTTGCTTCATTCATTCATCCAATCAGCATTTAGTGAACGCCCAGGTCTTCCTCTAGGCACAACAATGACTGGCTCCCTGTCACAAAGAGGTTTTTGTTTTTTGTTTTTTAAGATTTATTTATTTTTCATTTATTTCTCTCCCCTCACCCTGTTGTCTGCTCTCTGTGTCCATTCGCTGTGTGTTCTTCTGTGTCTGCTTGGATTCTTGTCAGCGGCCCCGGGAATCTGTGTCTCTTTTTGTTGCATCATCTTGCTGTGTCTGCTCTCCATGTGTGCAGTGCCACACCTGGGCAAGCTGCGCTTTCTTTGTGCAGGGTGGCTCTCCTTATGGGGTGTACTCCCTGCACATGTGGCACCCCTATGCAGGGGACACCCCTGAGTGGTATGGCACTCCTTGAGCATATCAGCACTACAGCTCATCACACAGGTCAGGAGGCCCTGGGTTTGAACCCTGGACCTCCCATGTGGTAGACGGACACTCTATCCATTGAGCCAAATCTGCTTCTCAAAGGCTTTTGAAGTTAGTGCAATAAGTCCTAGGCCCTTTACACCCATGCCTCTTACACTAAGGAAAAATCTCAGGTCCTCCTTTACCATTGATTGAAATAAAAAATAAACATAGGGGAATGGCTGTAGCTCAAGTGGTTGAGCATCTGCTTCCCATGTACAAGGCCCTGGGTTCATTCCCTGGTACCTCCTAAAAAATAAAATAAAACAAAATAAAATAAAATAAAATAAAATAGTAAAGTAAAATAAAACAAAGAATAAATCTATTGAGAATAAAAGTCAAAGCACTGATCTGTTCCGATTGTGCTCCCTGCTTCTGATTATCCTCCCCCACCCCACCCTTCCCAGACTCCCCTATATGTGGGAAGCTTCAGAGTGTAACAACTTGGATTTTTTCCCTCTCCTCTGTAGCATCTAGAACAAACCAGAAGCCGTCACAATCAAGGTGAGCAAACTGGTGCCAGTATGCCCCAAGACCTGGCCTCATAGCATTTGGACTGCTTTTCTGTAAAATAATAACAAAAAGCATTCTAGGGCTTTCCCCGCTTCTGATGTCCCCCATTTCATTAGCTAGTAAAGGAAGCAACATGTCTTGCTCGAGACAGGTTTGGCCCTGCCGCGCCTGAGGGCATCAGTTCTCTTGTCATCACCGTTTAGACTTGGGAGGCAAGACTGGCTCTGTACTGCCCTCGTGAGACCTGGCTGCTGGACTTTGGGACCCTCCCAGCTCCTTCAGAGGGAACCGAGACCTCCACTGAGGGTGGGAGGGAAGGCTTTTTAGGCCCACCTGGGAGAAAGCTCTGTTGCAGAAGGAAACCGGGTCAACTCACCTTCTCGGGCAGCGCATGCCTCTTCTCCAGGACACCTGGCAGGACATCCTACACCTGTGCTTCACAGGGCTCACCCACGCCGCAGGTGGATCCCAGGTGTGAGGAGGAAGCCAGGGTCCCAGCAACTGATGCACGTTCTCGCCAACTGACGTCCCCTGTCAGGTTTGATGCCAATGGAAAATGCCTCTTGATCCATCTCATCTTTTCTCGTCTTGCCCCAGATCCCTGTACTCAATACTGTCTTAGGAACGTCAGGAAAACGTCACCCAGGGACTAGACTGAAGCTGCTTGTTTTAGTGTCTGAGGCTAACAGCAGCTGACATTCATTAGGAGTAACATTCTGCCAGGGTTGTGTACCAGTTGCTATGTTATTTCATTTACCTTTAAGAAACCTAAGAAACAGGTATTATTCTGCCCATTTACCCTGCAGGAACTTGAGACTCAGAAACAGAGCTCTTCATCTGACTTAAGTTTAGGTGGTTAAACTGGGATTTGAACCCAGGTCAGTCTGACTCTAAATCCCCTGCTCTGCCCTAAATATCTTACTTGACTACAAGGCAAAGTAATACTGAAAACAATATTGCAAAGAGAAGGCTTAATCTGCTAAAGAAAGCAAATGCTTCAGCAGCCTGGGGGAAAATTTATTGCTAGCCAATCGATATATTAGTTACAAACCAGATTGCATTTCCCATAAAGCATTTCCTTGAGGAGTTCTTGTTGCAGTGATATTAGCAAAATATGAATTACTTTAGTGCTTGAGAGTTATTAAATACTTGTCTTTAAAATTAATTACTTATTCAGACTTGCTTCTAATTCAGACTGACAGTTTCCTGGACGTAGTCTGAAGTAGCATTTACTATCATTTGCTAATTCACTGGGCCACAAAAACAATCAGGTTGGCTTGCCAGTCTGCTAACTTAGTTCTAGCTCTTTTTATCAAATATTCTGATGGTTTAAGTTCTCTCCATTGGAATTAATCTCTGCCCCTTCCAGCTTTATCTCATCTACTGGCTTGCTATGGTTTTGTGCAGGACATTCCTGGAACAGATTATGTGCTCAGTGAATATCTGCTGAATGGATGCTGTTCATGGTATTAATCAACACTTTGAACAGACAGAGTTCAATCTATCTTGGGTCCCCACCACTACATGGACACTATTTTGCTATGGTCAGAAATGACTGCCTGATTGCTAAATCCAGCCTCCTGTTCTCTTGTAGTTCTTCTCTTTACCTTGGTTAATTTTCACGATAAATTCCCTAGCTCATTTTTTAAAATAACCCTGTCTTTTGGGTTTCAATCTCTCATTTTTTAAAAGATTTATTTTAGTTATTTATTCCCCCCTCCCACCCTGTGTCTGTTTGTTGTGTGCTCTCTGTGTCTGTTAGTCTTCTTTTTGGGAGGTACCAGGAAACAAACCCAGGACCTCCCACGTAGGAGGGAGGTGCCCAATTGTTTGACCCACCTCTGCTCCTTGCTTGTTGGATCTCTCATTGTGTTTCCTTGTTGTGTCTTCTCATTGTGTTTACCTAGTGGCATCACCTTGTTGCATCAGCACACTGTGCCAGCCCTTAGATCGGCTTGCTGTCTTGCTTGTCTTCTTTCTTTTTTAAAGATTTATTATTTATTTATTTCTCTCCCCTTTGCACCACCTCCCCCAGTTGTCTGCTCTCTGTGTCCATTTGCTGTATGTTCTTCTGTAACCACTTCTATCCTTATCAGCAGCACCGGGAATCTGAGTTTCTTTTTGTGGCGTCATCTTTTTGTGTCAGCTTTCCGTGTGTGCGGTGCCATTCTTGGGCAGGCTGCATTTTCTTTTGCGCTGGGTGGCTCTCCTTATGGGGTGCACTCCTTGCGTGTGGGGCTCCCCTACGTGGGGGACACCCCTGTGTGGCAGGGCACTCCTTGTGTGTATCAGCACTGTGCATGGGCCAGCTCCATATGGGTCAAGGAGGCCCCGGGTTTGAACCGGGGACCTCCCATGTGGTAGGCAGACACCCTATCCATTGGGCCAAGTCTGCTTCCCTTGCTTGTCTTCTTTAAGAGGCACTGGGAACTGAAACTGGGACCCCCCCATGTGGTAGGCAGGTGCCCAACTGCTTGAGCCATGTCTGCTTCCTTCTCAATCTCTTTTGCTCCCTCCTTCTCTGGTTATCTCATAAAAGTTGGGGTTCTTTTCTGCTTCCCTCCTGGCTCCCTCCTCTCCTCTCTCTATATTCTCTTCCCATGATGGGGTCCCATCTGCTCACCTGACTTCCAGAACTTCTAGATGACAGTTCTCCAAATCCATCTCTCTTGTAGGTTTCAGAAATACATTGCCAACTACTTACTATCTCCTCCTGTTTGACAAGCCCCTCAAAAGAAACATTCAAAATCAACTCAGCATATCCCCCCATCCCTGCCCCAAACTTGAGCTTCCTTTTATTGTTCCTAGCTTGTCACTAGCATGTCACTCACTCTCCTAAACTAGAACTTAATTGTCCTGATGTCTGTCTCTCTCTACTCTCTATTCACCATCGAGTCAGCCATTAAATCCTACTAATTCTATCCCAAAAATGTCCCACAAAGCCAGCTCTTCATCACCCTGGATTCTACAGTGGCCAGACCACTTTCTCTGCCTTCACCCTCTTCCAGTCAGGCTCATCTTCCACAGGCTGCCACACAGGAGGGTGACGTGATGGGGGAATGGTCCAGGAGCAGGTGCCAGTCCCAGACTTGTCCCACCACCTGAAGGTGGCCAATGGTGGACTTTCTATCTCCCCCCAACTTGTTCGTGATTGGAGGGACAATTGTATCACATGTTCAGACTGACCAATGAGGAGTTGGCCTGGGACAGGCTTCCACCTGGGCAGAAGCCACAGCACAAACTGAGACCCAGAAGGGCTGGGATCACCAGGCTGGCCCCTCACCTCCCTCGAGTCAGTGAAGATGGAGGCGGGGTGCTCAGGGATGCTCCACACCTGCCAGGTGGAACCTGAGCCCTTATCTCTGACCAGGGCAAGTGGTCTTCCTGACATTCTTTTTTGTTGTTGTTGTTAAAAGTACTATATTGCCTTTGTGTGTGTGTTTCAATCAGCAAATTCATAACGAGGAAAATTTAACATAGGTGGCCTAGAAGAGAGAGATTCGGTCAAAATGAGACTAGGATATAACTTATTAGCAAAACCCAAAAAAGAATATTTTGTTGCTTTCAAATAAAGACCCCAGGATGCAGCCACATCTCTGCCAAAAACCCTCAGTTCCCTTCCTGAAGTGTACAGGATCTAGTCTGACCCTCGGCCCTTTGGTCAAAACCTTTAACCTTTGATCTTGGCCCCCCTCCCCCACCTGGCCTTAGCCATCCACCCCTGTGGCCACACCTCCCCCGTGGGTAGGAAATGGCCTCTCAGGATGTCGTGCGACGCCTGTGCTGTATCCTGTGCCTTCCTTTTCCACCAGGTGCGCTGCTCTTCCTCCTGGAACTCCAAATACCAGCCCTCTGTGAGCTTTCCTGGCTTCCTTGCCAAGGAAAAACACGGGACACCCAGTTAAATTTGAATTTCAGATAAACAACAAATAAGTTTTTTGGAAGACAAATGTCCCAAATGTGGGATATGATAGAGCTGCTAAATCTGGCATCCCGATCTCCGGCATGCCTTCTGCCTCGATGTTCCCCGAGCACCTGCCACACAAATCTACGGAAGCCCCCTTTACTCTTTACCCTGCCACCATTTAGAATTTTGTCCACTCTCTTCCCCACGGGAATACACACCCTGAGGCCAGGATGACGTCCGTTCGCTCACCCACGCGCGCACACCGTCCCTTGATAAACAGGTCTTAATTGTGCACCGTCTGCCAAGCACTGTGCAAAGCGCGGGCTCCCGAGACCAAGAAGATCAGGTCTCTGGGCTGCAACAGGGATTGACAGTTCCTACCACAGCCCCTGGCCAGGTCCAGCTGCCCCTATTTCATATGGTCTGGGATAAGCCACGCCCAGTCTATGGCTGTTTTTGTGCTGCAGTGGGAGAGCAATGTGGCTTCTTGGCCAGCAACTCCTAAAATATTTACCATCCAGCGCTTTACAGCAAAAGGGCCGATCCCTGGTCTAAAGGATCACAGTGTCTGGAGGAGAGAGACAGACGTAAACAAATAAAAGCAAATTCATCTTTCATTGCTAAAGCCTTGTCTCCATCAAAGGGTGGTCTGGGCGCTACCTTTATAGAAATCACCTAGAGACTCACGCGGTTGCTCCTGATTTTGGAGCCTGGAGAAGCTGTCCTTTCACCAAGCTCTGCTGGTGATTCTTTTGAGCAGCGCTGCCCTGGTCCCTGCCACACGGGCTGGCACGGGGTCAGCCCTCCCTAAATGTGTGAATGGATGGATGGGTGTTCGTGCATGTTACCAAGTTTCTGCACTGCTTGTCACAGCAAACCACGATTCCAGCTTTTAATCTTATAAATGAATTTAGCAAATTTTACTACCCACTGAGGCACTGTCCTGCTGGGCTTCATCCAGAGAAAACACACACACGGCTCATTCTCCTCCACTACCTGCCTTTGTCTTACTTGTAGCAAGGGAGTGGCTGCCTTCCACTCTTGAGCAGCGCAGCAGAGCCGTCTCTTCGGGTGGACCGCTCTCTGCCACCTCAGTGGCTATTGTCTGGGGCCATCCTGGACAGCATCACTCAGAGTCACATAATGAAAATAAGCCAGCGGTCCCTCTATGTCCTCATGCTCAGAAAATGGTCTGCCTCCTTGGGGGGTGCGATGTGATGGGCCGACAGAAAACAAATACAAGCAAATTCAACCCATTAGTATTTGGAAGGCAAATGGTTACTAGTGAAAATAAAGTCTGTGACTGCATGTTGAGACAGATGTTCACACTTGCTACTCTTGTTAGAGTACTTACGAAAATAAATTCAAGATAAGCGAGGCCTGGGCATTCCAGGGGCCTGCGTGTTCTCAGCTTTTCAAGCTCTTACAAACAACATTCAGGGCACAAGGGGAATAAGATATGGGAGTCATTTTCCAGGCAATTCCACCTAAATTCTCTTGGTATAGTCAAATAACTGGGCAAATAAGATTTTTTAAAACTTGAATTCTCCGCTGTAATTTATTGCTTTAATGGCCCTCTTTATTTTTCCTACAAAGATCTAGATTTCATGTTCTGTTGGCAAGAGTGGAACTATTTGGCTGATACCATGTATGGACGGCAGCACTGGTTTGCCCTTGTTTCTCCTGTCTGGGTTTAGGTTCAGCCATGCAAGGAGTGTAGCTACAGTCGTCCAAGATAAGTGAAATAACTGGGCTTCATTTGATACTTCAGGTTTTCCTGTGATAGACATAGACTTTCCTATTCCATTCTTTTCATTTAATACATGACGTTCTTGGTTGTAGACATATATATGTAAGTAATTGGTAAGGCATTTTAAAATGAAATGATATTGCTCAAGCGATTCAACTTTAGGGTATTTAAGTAAATGAGAACTGCTTTCTGACAAGATTTGGAGAAAAAAACAAACCCCTAAATATCACTATAACTTTGAGTCTTTATTTTTTCAAATGCATGTAACCTTTGTTAATTATATACTTTGCAATTTCTTTGATCCATGTATTTCATGTTTGTTAAATTTATTATATTCCAAGTAGTATATGCTGCTACTTCTTCATATACATGATCGTACTTGATGTAAAACTCTGCTACTCCTAGTTAGTAGATCATATTTTCATATTCAAGTGCCCAATATAATTTTTTTCTCTTAAATATATTTTTATGGCATTGTTTCTGTTTGTGTGCTCTGTAATCTATAAAAACACACCAACGAGGGAAACTTGAATTAAAAATCATCTTCTCACATTTTTAGAAATGAGCCTTAGAATTGGTTACTAATTACACCAATGTGGGGCCTGTTAGCTGGTTAAGGCCTCATGGAGGTAAATTGTTAAAGGAGGCTAAATGCATTTCATGTCCAAATCTGAGGTTTACTGAGCGAAAAAGAAAATCCTTATTTATGTAATCATGCCAGAAAGGGATCAGGTGTTATAATACAGCTAGGGCATGAGTATAAAAAGCAAGTTCACCCCACTCAGCTGTTTTTTGTTAATAAATCCTCATCCATCACAAATCACTGGAAAAGTGGGCCAGATGTTTGAAACACACCCCCCTCCTCCTGTCACCTGGATCATTCCTGCAGGAGTTGCAATTTAGCTTTTAAATAATTTCACTACTACAGTAGCCTGATAGAATGAGACTCAGCAGGGTATGCTTTAAATGCTGTTAAGTCATCAAGGGATTTTAGGTAACCAGCAAAGTTTCCTCCTTGCAGTAAAAGGGGCAATATTGTCTTCACACAAAGAAGTCAAGAGATCCACGTAGTGAAAAGTTAGAGTTAAAGAAAGTACTTAGGACTGAATAGGATTCACTGACATCAGTTATGGAAATCAATAGGGAATGATGCAAGAATCTGCAGTGCTTTCCTTGCCCTTTCTTGATAGAGGGAGAGACTGGCAGTCAACAAGATGGTGCTTGCTTAATCAAAGCAATAAATTCTCTATGTCAGAATTGCATTTTTATTTATTTATTTATTTATTTATTTTTATTGACTTTGTAATAATATTACATTAAAAATATATATGTGAGGTCCCATTCAACCCCACCCCCCCAACAACACTCGTTTCCATCATCATGACACATCCATTGGATTTGGTAAGTACATCTTTGGGCACCTCTGCACCTCATAGACAATGGTTCACATCATGGCCCATACTCTCCTCCATTCCATCCAGTGGGCCCTGTGAGGATTTACAATGTCCGGTGATTACCTCTGAAGCACCATCCAGGGCAGCTCCATGTCCCAAAGACGCCTCCACCTCTCATCTCTTCCTGCCTTTCCCCATACCCATCGTCCACCATGTCCACTTTTCCCAATCCAATGCCACCTCTTCTATGTGGACATTGGATTGGTTGTGTCCATTGCACCTCTATGTCAAGAGGAGGCTCAGATTCCACATGGATGCTGGATGCAATCCTCCCATTTTCAGTTGTAATCACTCTAGGCTCCATGGTGTGGTGGTTGTCCTTCTTCAACTCCATCTTAGCTGAGTGTGGTAAGTCCAATAGATCAGATTGTAGGTGCTGGAGTCTGTTGAGGCTCAGGACCTGGCTATCACATTGTCAGTCCAGAGATTCAAATCCCCTAAATATATCTTAAACCCCAACATTAACTGCACCTCCAGCACATTAGCATGAAAGTCTTATGAAGGGAGATCCCATCTGAGTCCAGCAGAATTGCATTTTTAAAGATGTTTAGAACATTTTTTCTTATGTTTTGGTGCTGAAGTCTGTTTCTAAGCCCAATTCCTGAGAACAGTAAAGGAGCAACTAAAGCTCCCCCACCCCAAACAGTTTGAAGTAACATAGACATTGCTCCACAAATCTTTTAGCAGCTCAGTCCTGTGAGTAAGATAAGACACAACTGGAGGAAGGCAGGGGCTGAAAGAGAATCTATGAGCTGGTGAGAGAGAGAGAGGTGGGGGGGGAGGCGGGAGGGGGGAAAGAGAGAGTGCATTTATATGGACTTAAATGGATTAAGTGAATCAGAAAACGTTCTGAGTCTGCTGACCTGATTATTCTAGCCACTTTGAAGGTCTCTTTTGGTTTGAAACAGCCTGTACATAGTGTACCTTCTGCCCTGCTGTGCAGGCATGACTTGCCCCAAGAAACTTTCCCACGCCCTTGATTGGGGCTGGGCCACCTTTAGCCCTTGCAACAAACCCTCTCAGAGTACCAGGTCAGGAGTGTGCATGAAGATCTTCCATGTACTCCAGGACCGTTTATTTAAATTTGATTTTACTACTTAAGTAGTACAGCAGTTAACAATCAGATTCAGAGAGTAGTCTCATAAATCAAGACAACAGCCTCTAAACTCCCCACTCTCTCTGTTCTAGGAACCAGAAGAGGTGTTAAGTTACTCTCAGAGAGCCATTTGGGGAACCCCAAATTTGCTGCCAACACTGCTCAGAGAGATGTTAACAGAGGTGGTCAGAGTCAGGGCCTTTCTGTGGTGGGAGACTCGTGATGCCAGACGCTGGGGTCACAAACCAGTTGTTTCCCTAGATCTGGAACATTTCAGGCACTAGGATGGAATGATCCAGTCATGAAACCATGATTGAAGGCTTAAAGAGCAAGAGGTCAAGGGAGTGTGGTGTGACTCGGCCAAAAGCTGGCTTGTGGTCACTGTTGGTAGAGGAATAGTCGACAGACCTAGGTAGCCAGGTAAGGGAGGTATTGTTTGCTCTTGGCCTGGGAGGGGTACAAGCCATGAATTACCTCTGTCAGGCCGGGGCTGCTTCAGCATAGCAATCCAGGCAGGTATCCAAATGAAAATCCAACTGGACCCTGCACTGGCTTCAGCATAAGGAAATCTGGTCCCATGGGTGCTTGACCTGAGGCTAACTCTCCCTCTTGAACCTGCCTGTTTGAGGCTGTCAAGAAAAGGAGCAGCCTAATTTAATTGGAACCTTGATTTCTGACTTGATCCCATTAGCATGTCTGGTTTATTGAGGTCCTTTGGGGAGCTAGAGGATTCTGGGGACCAGCGGGAATGGAAGGTTCCTGTTTTGAGGTGGGAGTAAGCCAGATGTTGAGCGTGTGACTGGCTGTCGGGGTTGCTCCTACTCCACGAGGGGATGACTCCATGCAGATGTATGGGTTAATCAGAGCCAACTGGACGGCTGGTTTTCCGAGAATCTGGCCCTCTGTACTAGCCACTAACCCCAGCCTTTAAACAAGTTCACTTGAAGCTCAGCGTAAAGATTCATTCCTTTTTATGAGCCCTTCAGGTCATGTCAACCTCTCCAGCCCGACCTCAGGCTATTCCCTCGGGCAGGCTGCGGGCACACTGGTCCCAGGGCTTTTGCGGGGCTGGCCCTTCTGCTTGGGATGCTCTTCCTCTCGCTCTTCACTCCGCTGGGCCCTCCTGGCTTTCAGGTCACATATACCTTCCCTGACCACTCCTAGAGCAGCTTCCCTACCCAGTGAGCCAGCAGACAGGGACAGTATAGCAACCATTACATTTTAACCCTTGTCATCCTGGTTCTGTCTTCACAGCCCTTATCACAACTCGGAATTATTCAGTTTATGTCTGTTTTCCCAGTAGAGCAGAATGTGAACTCTGCAGTCAGTTGGTCTGGGTTCATCTCTTGACTTGGCCACTCCCTGGCTCAATGCTTTAACCTCAGTGCCTCGGTTTCTTAATAGGTAAAATGGGAATGATACTAGTTCTCTTTCCATGTTGCTTTAATTAAACCTATTAGTTTAATGGACCCACATTTCTCTCTTTCGGTTTGTACCATCTGATTAATAAAATTTTTTTTAAGATCTATTTCTCCTTGTCCCTGTCATTGTTTTTGCATTTGCTGTCTGCTTTCTGTGTCCATTCCTTGTGTGTTCTTCTGTGTCTGCCTATCTTCTCTTTAGACAGCACTGCGAATTGATCCTGGGACCTTCCAGAGTGGGAGAGGCACTCAATCTCTTGTGCCACACTCAGCTCCCTGGTCTGCTGTGTCTCTTAGTGTCTTTCCTCTGTGTCTCTTTTTGTTGTGTCATCTGGCTGCACCAGCTCTCCCACATGGGCCAGCACTTTGCACGGGAGAGCTTGCCTTCACCAGGAGGCCCCAGGAATCGAAACTTGGACCTCCCATATGGTAGACAGGGGCCCAATCGCTTGAGCCACATTCACTTCTTGTGATTAATAAAACTTTAACATAAAATGAATAGAGAGAGAATGCACTCATTAATCAGAAATATCTCGAGAACTTGTATTCTTGGATGATGATTATTAAAATAAATGCATATCTTCTTAAGTAAAGCAATTTACAACTATGAAACATGGGAAATAGACTTTCCTTGACTATAGAACATGCAAAAATAGCCCAAGTATTGGAAAAAGACAGAATATCTTTTAAGCTCAGAACATATAGTCTGAGGTTTATGTATCCACTGGGCTTATAGATGTAAATATTTTAGATGATTCAACTTAATTCCTTAAAAAGTGGCCATTCCCAGGACCTATGGTTTGCTAGTTCAACATAAAGAAAGGAGCGTGGGTAAGTAATGCTTCTAAAATACACCAGTTGTTAATGACATTAATGCACTATATTTTATCTCAATCTAATTATTGTAAACTGTAATAAGCAGTATGGTGAGGGCCTTAAAACAGAAGTAAATGATTTTTTAAAATATTAAGAAACGCTATAAAATAAATGTGAACAAGTTATTGATGATAGATACTGCTTTGCAAGAGAAGGCATGCATTCAGAGTATTTTTGAAAGGTAAGTCTGGTGGTGAAAAGAGGCCCTTTAGTTAAGAGATGAGTATTAATTAATGTAGTTAGCATGTGATAAAATGGCAGCCATAGCCATGGATATGACATGACGTATTTCTAGTACTTTCACCAGCAATCTAGAACTTCCTTTGTTCCTTAACGAGAACACTTTAAACAATCCATGTTGTGATACCCGAATGGTTCGTATGTCATCATACCTCCAGTGTTCTCTTCCTGCCATTAACTTTCTGATAGTCAATATGGTTGGGAGTTGGTATTTTGTTGAATTAAGGAGTCTGCTTAACTGAGTTACCAGGTAGAGCCTGTACAGTTTCTGAATATTCAGGGTCAGCACTCAATACAATTCATGGAACATTAAAAACTCTGCTAATTAGAAATTCACTCTTAATTCATATGTATTTTAGGTCTTTATAATTTTTTGCATTCATCATTCTGGATGTGGAACTCGTTGGCAGATATTTCCACTTGAAATGTTCTCTCTCTATATCAGTTATCATAGATATTTTGAACAAATCTATTATTGCTGAGACTGGATATGGATTAAATGGTGCTAAAGTAGTTAACCCTTACTCAGCACTATCCATGGGTCAGATACTGATCTGAGTCCTTTACAGGTTAACTCCTTTCACTGCCACAGCACACCTGAAATAAGTACTGGTATTCAACTTATTTTACATGTGAAGAAAGTGAGGTCAATAGAGGTGCAGTAACATGCACAACGTCACTTTTTCTAAGTGGAGATGCTGGGATTTGAACGCAGACAGTCTGGCTTTAGATTTGAACCCAGGCAGTCTGGCTTTAGAATTCATGCCTTTAAACCACTATATCCCACTGACCTTTGGTTTGAGTGGTCATGGTTGTAGTGGGTAGGGATAGGGAGAGATAGAAAAAAAGTAACTTGAAGGCAGCATTAGAAAAATGTGATGATGGGAGTGTATGTCTAATTTCACAGGAGGTATGTATGTACGTGTATGGGTGTATGTGTTTGCATGGGTCAGTTTTTCACCTTTTGAAATGAGTAAGATTATTAGCTCGTTCCTTCTGGCCGGGAATCCCACTATTAGTAATTAAAGCCTTTGGGTCAAATGTAGCTCTCCTCCGGTGATTTCTTTCAAATGCAAATATCCTTAGAGGAGAAACAACTTGTGAACTGAAACTTCGAATGTCCTAAGATAATTAGTTTTTTAATCAACCTTTTTCTGTCTGAGGCACTCTCTAAAACAGAGACATCTTGAGATAAACACCTCTGAATTCACTAAGCAGAGATTTGTAGCCTTTCAATATGTACCTTAAAAATATTTTAAAAGTGTAAGTTATTTAACTCTCATTATGGGCTATAAATAAATATATACTCAGATGTGACCTTTCTACACATGTCTCTTCTGTCACTTTTACTGAACCTATGGTTGGCCCTGGGGTTGGTATACTCAGGAGACTTGACTCTCTGGACTGGCCATGTGCCAGCTGGGTCCTGAGCCTCAGCAAAGCTACAACACCTACTCACTGGTTCATTGGACTTACCCAGTTCAGCTAACAGGAAGATGGTCAATCACCACACCAGAGAACCGAGAGTACCTACAACTGCAAGCAGGAGAATCGCATCCATCAACCAAGTAGGATCTAAGTCCCTTCTCGATTTAAAGGTGGAGTGGACATCACCATCCCAGGGTCCACAGGATGGAGGAATAAAATATGCATTAGAGTGGACTTACTGGTATTCTACTATAGAATTGTGACTCTAGCAATGGAAGAAATTGTATCATTGATGGGGAGAGAGTGGCCACAGTAGTTGCTGAGGGCAGGGTGAGGAAAGAAGAGATATGATGTGGGGGCATTTTCGGGACTTGGTGCTGTCCTAAATGGTATTGCAGGGACAGATGCTGGACATTATATATCCTGCCATAACTCACTGAATGGACTGGGGGAGAATGTAAACTACAATGTAAACTATAATCCATGTGTTGCAGCAGTGCTCCAAAATGTATTCGCCAAATGCAATGAATGCACCACAATGATGAAAGAGGTGGTTGATGTTGGGAGGAGTGAGGTCGGGTGGGTGTGGGATATATGGGAACCTCTTATTTTTTAAAGTAGCATTTTTTTGTGATCTATGTATCTTAAAAAAAAAAGAAAATTAAAAAAACTCTTTAAAAAGTGTACGTTGTTTAACTCTCATGATGGGCTATAAATATATACATATATATATGGCAATTAAAGGAATTAAAATAATTTATGCTAATCCAAAGGCTGGTTTGCAAATATATGAGAAATTATTATGCATGGAAATTGTTCTCACAGTTTAAAAGTATTATTATTTCATAGAATATGACTGCCTTATTAATATTTCTTTGTTTTTAATAAACTTTTAATGAAGTTAAACATACTTGTAGAAAATTGGATAAATCATTAAATATGTAGTTTGAAGACACCCTTTGTACCCTGTAACCAGCATAACTATAACCAGCACCCAGAAGAATAAATGGAATATTATCACCCACCCTCCCCCCACCCCCCACAACCAGAAGTCCTTCTTCCTGACTCTTACTAGGCATTGCTCTCCAAAGGAAAACCCACGCTGCTATCATCCCTGATTGCTTTTGCTTGCTTATGAACTTTTGGGATTGGAATCTTACAGTACATGTTATTTTATGTATGGCTTGTTTTGCTCAACATTCTGATGGAGAAGTTCTTTCATGCAGTTGAGTGTTGTATCAATATCTTCATTACAGTATAGTGTTAAATTTTTGGAGGTTCAGTGTTCTTTCTATATATCAGTTATCATAGATATTTTCTATATTTGTATTTAATATCTGTGTCTATATCTATCTATAGTCAAATCAGTTTATTGTTTTATTAAGATCTATATTCTTATTGTTTTTTTTTTGTCGGGTTGTTTTCCTGTTACTAGAAAGATGTGATAAAGTCTTAATTACAGTCTTTATTTGAATCTGCTATTACTGTGGATTTGACCTCCTTTTAGGTCTATCCATTTTTGCTTTATGTATTTCAAAGCTATCTTATTAAATGTATACAGATTTAAATTATTATACCTTCCTTTTTGATTGATGCTTTCACCATTATGAAATAACCCTCTTTATCTCTAATAATGTTTCAGTCTTAAAGTCTTCCTTGTCTAATATTAGTATATTTACGTTCTTTGGTTGAATTTTGTATAGCATGTTTTTTCCAATGCTTACTATAAACCTTCCTGTGTCCTTATATTTAAGGTGTGCCTCTTGCAAGATTATATATACATCTTTATCTTTAATGGAAATATTTAGACTGTTTATGTTTAATATGATTATTGATGTGTTTGGATGTATCTGTCCCTCTGTCATTCATTTTATATTTTTTCCATCCATTTTAATTGTCTTTTAATAATTAAAAAAAATTATACCACGTTTCCTACTCTGTTAGCTTATTCATTATACATTTTTTACCTTTTTTGGTGGGTTAATGTACATATTACAGCATGCATCTTTGACTTATTAGAATATAAGTTAAATTAGTACTTTCCCCTTCCAGACAATGCTAGGATCGTTGAACATTTTTTACCTCTATATATCCCGTTTCTTTTTTACTGTTCTTATGCATTTTAATTCTACATACATGTTAATTACCCACAGATTTTATTATTGGTATATTTATTTAGGTTTACCTATATAATGACCTTTTTCATTGCTCTTCATTTCTACTTGCATTATTTGGCTTCCATCTGGGATCATTTTTCTTCTACCTAAAAAAGAAAAAACCTTCCCTTTAGTATTTTCTTTAATGCAGGCCTATGAGTGGTTAGTTCTTTCAATTTTTGTTATTATGGAAATGGCTTTATTTTGCCTTCAGTTTTTTTTTTTCAGTTTTCAAATTTTTCTTATTGAGGTATAAGTTACATACAATAAAGTATGTAAATCTTAAGTATAAAGCTTGAATCAATTTTATATATGTACACATCTGTGTAACCACAAACCAGATCAAGAAAACAAATATTTCCAGCACCCCAGCAGATGTTTTTGTACTCCTACATGTCAATAAGACCTTCCCTAGAGATAACCACTGCTCTGACCTCTAAAACCATGGATTAGTTTTACCTAGTTTTAAAAATTTAATATAAATAGCATTATATATTAGGTACTCTTTTATATCTTCCTTTTGCTTAACATTGTGTCCATGAACTTCATCTATATTTTTGTGTATAGCAGAGGTTGTTACTTTCTATTGCTGTACGGTATCCTATTGTATGAGAATATCAAAATTTAAAATGCTCATTTGGGTTGTTTATGGTTTTTGGCTATTATAAAATCTTTCTATGAATATTCTTGCTTATGTCTTTGGGAGACAAAGTCACTAATTAATTCTCTTGGGCTTTTACCTGGAAGTGAAATTTTTGAGTCACAGAGAATGTATGTATTTAGCTTTGGTAGATATTGCAAAAGAATTTCTTAAATGATATTACCATTTTACACTCCAAACAGCAGTTCATGAGACTTCCAGGTGCTCTACCTCCTCACCGAAACTCCTTTAAGTCTTAGCCATTCTTGCAGGTATGTGTAATATCTTAGTATGATTTTAATTTACATTTCCCTGCTAAAAAATAATGTCAATTAAAAGAAGTGCTTTGTAGATTGATTTCTTTTTGATTTGTAGGAATTCTTCATACATTCTGGATCCAAATGTAATACAAAGGTGTCAGATATATGTATTACAAATATTTTCTTCCAGTATGTTGTCTTTTTATTCTCTTAATGTTATCTTTTGATGAATGGAAGATATTAATTTTATTGCTGTCCTGTTTATCAATCTTTTCTTTTATGTGCATTTTACATCCTGCTTAAGAAATGTTTGCTTGGTACTAAATCATAAAGATATTATATTATATTTTCTTCTAGAAGTTTTATTGTTTTATATTTCATGTTAAATCTATGGTCTATCTCAAATTAATTTTTGCATAGGATATGAAGTTCATTTTTCTCCACATGGATATCAAATTTACTTAGCCCAGTATATTGATAGCACAGTCCTTTTTCCATTGTTCCACAGTAGCAACTCTTATAAATCAGGTGGCCATATTTGTGAGGGTCTGTACAATGATCTATTCTGTTCAATTGATGTATTTGTTTTCTATTAGGTTCAATAATTTTATGATACATTTTGATGTCTTGTAGTATAATTCCTCCAACTCTCCTCTTCTTTAAGATTACCCCAATTATTCTAGACCTTTTGCATTTCAAAATAATTGTAGATTCACAAAAATACCTGCTGGGTTTCATTTGAGATTGCATTGAATTTATAGATTATTTTGGGGGAGAACTGACATCTTAGCAATAGAGAGCCTCCTAATTTATCAACATGGTAATCTCTCCATTTATTTAAATCTTCTTTAATTTCTCTTAGCAATATATTCTAGTTATCACTGTAGAGCACTTGTCTAATCTTCGCTTTGATTTATACTTAGGTTTTTCTTGTTTCTTGGTACTTTTGAAATGATACATATTTTTATATTTCATTTTTCTAATTGTTTATTTAATCTTCACTTTTGAAGGACATTTTTTCTGGATAAGGAATTCTAGTTTAGCAATTTCTTTCAAAACAGTAAAGATTCCATTCCAGCTGTTGATCTTGCTGTTTTTTTCCTTAAAGATAGTGTGTCTTTTTTCCCCGTCTGCTTTAAGATTTTCTGTCTTTGATTTCAGCTAATTTATTGTAATGTACCAGATGTGCTTTTTCTTTTGCAGCTCTTCTCCTTGGCATTTCTTGAATTTGTGACTTGATTTTTTGGGGAAAATCCTCAGCTTTTATCTCTCCAAATATTGCTTTTGCCCCATTTCCTTTCTCCTGTCCTTCTGGGGCACCAATTGCATATTTTAAACCTTTTCACAAAGCCTTACATGTATTTTATGTTGTTCTCTGTGCCCCCTAATCACTGATCTCTCCATTCTTCAGTCTTGAATATTCTCTATTTTATCTTTCAACATTGTAATTCTCTCTTCAGCTATGTCCAGTCTTCTATTAAAACCCTCTACTGAGTTCTTAGTGTCAGTTATTTTTCTATTCTAGAATTTCCATTGTTATTTTAAAAAAATAAATTCCAATTCTCTTCTCTTAAATTTTCTATTTTCTTGAACATATTAATTACAGTTATTTTAAAGCCTGTGTCTGGGAAGTGGATGTGGTTCAACAGATAGAGTATCTGCCTACTATATAGGAGGTCCAAGGGTTCAATACCCAGGGCCTCCTGGCTCGTGAGGTGAGCTGGCCCATGTGCAATGCTGCTGTGTGCAAGGAGTGCCGGCCCATGCAAGGATGCCCCTGCATAAGGGTGCCTCCTGTGCAAGGAGTGGCCCCTGCCCAAAGACAGTTACCCTGTGTGAAACTGCAGCCCACCCAGGAGTGGTGCCACATACATGGAGAGCTGATGCAGCAAGATGATGCAACAAAAAGAGACACAGATCCCCAGTACTGCCTGATGAGAATACAAGCACACACAGAGGAACACATAGCAAAAGGACACAGACAGCAGAAAATGGGGGGGCAGGAATAAATAAATAAATCTTAAAAAATAAATAAATAAAGCCTGTGTCTGATAACTCTAATATCTGGGTCACTCACAGTTCTGTTTTTATTGTGAAATTTTTGTCTTGGTTCTATTTCTTGATATGATCAGGTAATTCTTCACCGAATGCCAGGCATTTCTGCATGAACTTTGCAGAAGCT
This sequence comes from Dasypus novemcinctus, assembly GCF_030445035.2. Lineage (NCBI taxonomy): Eukaryota > Metazoa > Chordata > Mammalia > Cingulata > Dasypodidae > Dasypus > Dasypus novemcinctus. Next base: position 16,585,923 of record NC_080678.1, read on the forward strand.
ATGCATAATGTTATTTTCCTCCAGGAAGAAAACACACTATTCTTGGGGCAAGCAGCATACTAATCAGGGACTAGTTGGCTCAAGGCTGGTTTGGTGTCTTTGTAATGCTTCGTTCTCTCCTACTTTGCTCCAACTACTAGAATGTCATCTTCTAGGATTCCCAAACAAATGTGTAGAGTGTTTCCTAGAGCCCTTATTTTTTGATGGGTCCAGAACTCAATATTTTGCCTTTGCATCACATCACTTTGAGAAAGTAAAGAAAAAAAAAAAAAAAGGTCTGCTCTTAGGGCCTTCTCTGCTTGGCTTATTAGTTTCTTTCTCTATGCAACTTAACTATAACATGCCTCTGGGGGAGATCATGGAGTGTTTGGCTTACTCCTCTATATGTTGCTTCTCTCTGGGTTCTTGCTCTCCAAACCCTGGTAGTGTTGGCAGCCCTGAACTCTAAATTCTGACTCTAGTTCCTAAGATTGCCTGAACTCTGCTGGCTTCTCTGACTCTTAGCAGTCTCTTTCCTCTTTGCTTCTGTTTTTCACCCCATATCAAAAATTGGCAAATACAATGAAAGGGGGAAAGAGGTATGCAAAATCTTGGGCTTCCTCTCTGGGATGTGCCTTCTCAAGTTCTGGCTGCCTTGGCAATTCTCTGCCTTTACACAGATGATTTTTGTATTTCATCCAACTTTTCTGGTGAACACTCCTGCTGAGGTCTATTAGAAACTGTTCTATCATATCTAAAAGCTTTTGCCATCTTCGAATTTGAATAAACACATGCTTCTGTCTTCAAGGCAAAAGCAAGAGAAATAAAGCAACATTTAATAAAATTAAGCAAGACCAGAATATCTTTCTAATATTTTTCTGTCTGTTGTGATGCATGATTGCCTCTGGAATCTTTTAATGTAAAAAAAAAAAACAAAACCTGTAGTGCAGGTTTTGGTCTTATTGTTTATATTAAGATAGATAAAGGAAGACTAACCTGCTACATAAATATTCACCTGATTATGAGACCCTTGGTCTTGAGAATGCTGACCTTACTCAAATGAGATCACTGGATGCAGGATGGAGAGCCCCGAGGCTGAAGAATCAATCTACATTCCGTTTTTGCTATATGCAAGTGTGCTGTGGTGTAGGATTCAATATAATTTATACACTGAGCTTAGCTCTGTTGCTTGGAATCAGCATTACTCTTCTTTCTGTGACATGAACATCTCATTGGCCCAGGAAGTCCCCAACTGCCAATCACTTCTGCAGTCATCAGAAGAGAAGCTCCGTTTTAACTTGGCTGATGAACGTGGAAAGCTGTCAAACAAGAGCAAGAAAGGCAGGAGCTATGTGTCTTATCCAGAGGATACATCCCCTTTAAAATTTTGTTGAAGGAAGAAAGTGGCCATTTTCCAAACTTTCATCATTTTGGTCAATATTAAGTACTTATGATGTATTCAACTCCTCTGAGGACTACAGAAGGAATCTAGAACATTAACCTTAGTCTCTAGCAACTTTTACTCTAGGAAGTAGCCAAGTCTTGGCTCGCAAGTCAAAGCAACCTGCTGGTAAGGGTGAAAATAACTGTAGTAGAAGGTCAGTGCTGTGGGAGATCTGACAAGGAGATCTGTGAGACGTGGGAGAAATCCAGGTGGGTTCACATTCACAGTCATGCCAATGTTTAGTAGCTCGTAGCCACTGTTTCCAGGTAGAAATGGTTCACACCTCTGCTTCATGTTCTCATTGGCTCTTTCTTTCTCCTCTGGGTCTGTAGTCTGAACAGTTGAAGCAAATGCCATTTTAGCATTCTATGCTTTGTTATCAGGCAAATCTTCTCCAGAGCAAATGAGCATTCTCAGGCCTTCTTCTCCTTAAGACTGTATATCTCTGCCATCTGGAAAGAACTCTCACCTGCAAGCATGTCCCTGCATCACACCTCAACTGCTGATTGGGGGTCAGCAGTTGCCAGAGGATGCATGAAGAGGCAGCGACAGTCAGAGAGAGAATCAGGGGCTGAGCCACTCAGAGGCCATTGCTCAGAGCTTTGAAGAGGTTTCAACAAATTAGTGGCATTGAGAGAAAATTATTTATAATGATTTCCTCCCTTTTTCTTGTTGGCTCTGTGAATTTTTCCAGAAGACAATGGCCAGAAATTTATGGAAACCAAATGATATCTTATTGAGCAAAATAAAAGATAATTGATTGGGAATATCACTTTATCTCCTTTCTATAGTTTAGTAGAGCAGGTTTTCCCCACTTGCCCTTGGAATCCAAAGAGAGTTTATTATTCAAGGCTGATGTTAATTTGTCAAATCATTTAGCCTCAGAAATAGTTCTTTTAATAGTTTAAGGCTTCAACAAGGAGGGACCCAAGGTATAAAAGGAGAGCAACAAGCAGGATACAAGGAAGGCAGGACTGGGAGCCCATGTGGAAGGCGGAGACCAGGGATGGCTCCTCGTGTGGACCCTGTTCTCCAAGGTCTAGCATATTACTGGGGACAGAGCAGGAATTTAAGCTGACTTTGGAAATTGAGTCTTTGTCTTGCATGTGACAGGTCACACCCTCACTTATATACCTCACCTGCCTGGGAGTGAATGTCTCTTGCTCTACTGGGAAAGCTGCTAGAACCAAGATTGCAGCCCTCGGGAAATTCTCAAATAAACCCATCATCGTCTCTCTTTGGGACTTCAGCAAAACCTCAGAGATGGAATCTTTGGGAACAAGATGGAGGAAGGGGAGCTGAGTGCAGACAGAGGGTCCATGTCAAGTTGAAGGAGAATATCCAAAGGGTTCTTAGTAGAAGGCTGAGCCCTCCTGGAGAGACGTCTCCAAGTGAGCTACAGAGTTCAAACTTCAGTCCTGACCTTGGCTCTGGCCACCATTTTAAAGAATGCTTCAGAGAAGGACCTTGGGGGACTAGGAATGGGCAAACTTTGACTGTAAAGGGACAAAAAAATAAATATTTTAGATTTTTTCAGGCCCTACAGTGCCTGTTGCAACTACTTAATTCTGTCATTGTAGCTCAAAAGCAGACAGAGGTAATAGGTATAAAATGAGTATGGTTGGATTCCAATAAAACTTCATTTTGGGACACTAAAATTTGAATTTAGTGTCATTTTCATTTGTTATGAAATATTGTTCTCCTTTTGATTTTTCTCCAACCATTTACTAATGTAAAAGCCATTGCCTGCAGACCTTACAAAAGCAAGCTGTAGGCTGGACTTGACCTGTGCGCTGTAGTATACCAACCCCAGGTGGTAGTCAATAGGGTGCTTGGAGAGATTCCTACTAGAGATGATGAGAAATTCAAGATCCCCAAGAACCCTGACCAACTAGAAATGATGGACTGGCTTAATCTCCTAGAGCCACTATAAAGAAGTACCACCAACTGGGTGTCTTCAAACAACAGACATTGATTCCCACACAGCTCTGGGTGCTGCAGTGCAAAACCACGGTGCCTGCAGGGCTGGTTCTTTCTGGAGGCTCTGAGGGAGAACCTCTCCCATGCTGCTGATTGCCCATGACCCTTGGCGTTCCCTGGCTTGTAGCTGCATCACTTCTATCTCTGCCTGTGTTGTCATGGGGCCTTCGTCCCTGTGTTCCCGTACCTCTGTGTCCAAGTCTCCCTTTCTTATAAGGACAAGAGCCATTGGATTAAGAGCCCACCCTCGTCCAGTACGCCCTCCACCTACCTTGATTACATCTTCAAAGACCTTATTGCCGAGTAAGGCCACATTCACAGGTACCAGGAGTTAGGACTTGAAGCCATCTTTCTCAGGAACATGCTTCAACCCACCACATGAACAAAATCTGGTAAAATACAATGTGCTGGAATATATTCAATCATTCAGTAAATATTCCTCAAGCATCTGCTATGAGTGAAGCACTGTTCTTGTCACTGGCAACATGACAGTAAACCCTCTAGCCAAAGTCCTGCCCTCAGAAGCTTAAGTTGTTCTGTTCTCTAAGGACAACTAGTCATCACAGCTCAGACTGAACACCTCTTGCAATTGGAGACAAACAAAATTCTACACTTAAGTTCAGAGAACCAAACCACAAATCCTGGACAAGGGCCATGTCTTGTTGGGGTGTCTGTTGACTCAGTATGAGCCAATAGTGTCTTTCAGCTGGACAAAGGTAACATGATCTTAGACTGTGTTACTGAAAGTAAGGGTTCTGAAGCCAATAAATGATCTTCCATCTCTGCTCTAGGCTGGTCAGGCCATGATTTGAATATTAAATCTGGAAATGAGGTGATTCCTCATTCAAGAGCAGTTTTTGAGGGCTTGCTGTGTGCCAGGCATTGAGCTTGAGCGACAGTTTCTCAGGGATGCTGTTGTGCGTGAGGCTGGTTCTTTAATAGTTTAATAGATGATTGTCATTAATGATGCTGTGGTGCAGCTAGAAGAAAAAAGTGAGTTCACAAAGCATCTGGAGAAACATATGGATTATGAAATCACGAGTACCGAGAGTATTTGAGCTATACCTCCGTGCTTGAGGCTAATAGAAGGGATAGCTTTGTCCTACTGCCACAAATATCTCAGGGCTATTAATGGCAACAGAATATTGAGTTGGATAGGTCCTGGGTCAACCAGTTTTGGCAATTTCTATTTTGTGATGAGAACCCTTTAGAAATCGAGTAGGTACTAAATTATCTGCTAATGGAATTCTCTATATTTGGGATTTTCTCATCTCCGCTGTACAGTGGACAATGATGTTCATAACCATGACCTTGAGATAATAAATGTACTATCAAAAAGAGTAAATAGTATTTAATATCATCTTGATATTAAATATATGATACTATGTTTCAATTGCTTGAAAATGATATTCTTGATATGACAAATGTAGTTCTTTATTAACCAGAATGTTTAATTACCAAGTACCCATTTAGTCACCAGCCAACTTAGATAACAGTTGACTAGTTGACTGTTCTCCTTTGGTATGACTGTAGAAAGGAGTTATTGGTAAGTAAATAAGCCAATGCTTTCTTTGAAAGGTCTGAGATACAGCATATTCAACCCATGTATTTTCTGAAGGGGCTTATGAAGAATAGATGACTCTGGAATATCAGCCATTGGCAAAACCTGCCACATTTCATCACTCTTAAGAAACACATTTTCCCTCCTCTTAACACTTCAGAAATCATGATGCATCTTAAAATCGGTCTTGTCTTAAACCTTCCTAATTGTCAACATTTTCATTCTTTTTCTCCTCCCCACCCTCCTTCCTTCTACATAGAATAAATATGCATCTTACAATTAATGGCATTTTAGATTTGATGGAATGTGGTATTTAAAAATTATTCTCCTCTTAATGGTAGTACCTTTGGGGCAGCTTTAGGGTCAGATTTAATCCCCTTAATCCGCATTGGCCCCTTCCCAAACCTTCCCCAAATAAAATATTATTCTTCATCGTGGAAAATGGATGTATTCTCAATCTTATATAAGACATTAATAAAAATATCTTTATTTTTATTTACTTGCAACCAAACTAACTAAAAAAGCTACGTTTGCCATGAAGACACAAATTTAACAAACATTTCTATCCTCTCAAATCAGATTGTTGACCCATGCCTCTCCTAGGTTAGAAAAATCCACAGAGCCACTCTCAACTGTTAAAAATAGGCCATTTTATTTCAAATAGATCTTTGCATTAGTATTGGAACAGCCCCCAAATTCCTTTTTCTTCACCAGCATACTCTATTGCAATGTGTAAAGAGGCTAGAGGCAACTAATATTTTTATTTTAGATCAAGGTTATTTTTTTTTGGTCAATTGCTAACTCCTGGACTCACTGGATATGAGTTCTCAGCTACTTTTTC